>NC_041227.1:31383571-31454373 GCF_002837175.3 Physeter macrocephalus
CCCCTGCTTGCCACAACTGGAGAAAGCCCTCACACAGAAACAAAGACCCAACACAGCAAAAATTAATTAATTAATTAATAAAACTCCTACCCCCAACATCTTAAAAAAAAAAAAAAAGAAAAGAAAGAAAGAAATAACCAATGTATATCACTCCAGTCTTTAAAAAAAAAAAAAAAAAATGGGAAGTAAAATAAGGTTGCTATAGCAACTTTAAAGTGTGGACGGCAACCTGGAAACAAGGCCACTAACTCGGATTTTGGGAGTCATGAAAGCCTGCTTGGAGGCAGCACCCAATTTCAGTATTGTAAGATGAGTAGAAGTTCTCCATACTACAAAACAGAGAAAGACTATTCCAGTTAAAAGGACAGCTTCAGCAAAGTTACTAAGACATGAAACAGCACCGTGTGTGAGAAGAGTGGAAAGCACCAGAATTCCACCCACACAGGGAATTGTGGGAGATGAGGCTGGACAATTACATAAGATAATTACATATAATGAGTTGCAGGTATGGGGAAAGGAGGTGGGAGGGAGGCAGAGTTTGGAGATGAAGAAGCTGGTGTGATCACTGATGTGAGCCTGGAAGAAATGGGATGAGACAGAATTGATCAGTGCTCAGGTGGTTTGGTCTGGCCTTAGCAGAAGGAGCGAAACTTCATCATCTGAGAATATAGAGGAAGAAGGAAGTAAAGATGGGTGTGGGTAAAGATAAGCTTATAGATGGTGGAAGATAGAAGGAGTTCACCTAGGAGAGCTTCTCTAATTTTAAAGTAATAGAAATATTCATTGAGATTAAGAGTGTGGGCATGAACTGAATTGGAGATTTGAGGAGGGGGTGAAAGTCCAGAAGAGTGGCTCAAGAAACTGAGCAACTATGAATGAATGAATTGTCGAGTTGTGCAAGATCCCGGTTGTGGTGGTACCAGTTGGCACAGTTGGGTAATTTTCTCTAGCCATGTTCAGCTTCCCAGGTTTAGGAAAAATAAGGGCAAATGATGGTATTGCTCAGATGTGGCCTGAAAAAAATGGGAACACAAGGAATTTGAGAGCTTGTGAGAGAAGAGTTGGGATGATCATATAGAAGACCCAGGCTATGTACACAAGGACAGGAGGTCAGGAGACAGAGGAGACATCAAGGATGGAGTCATTGAAAGATCAAGGATCAATGTTGGGAGAGCAGAGGGACTTGGAAAGACAGAAGGTCAGAGAGGAGGATATCAGGGTTTAAGTTCTGTGATACACGATTCTGGGTAGTAGCTGAGCCTAGGGTATCGCGCTTGGAATGGGTAGCTGTGATGGAGTGGAAGTAAAGTTCGTTTACATTTTTAAAAAATAAGTAAGGAACTGAGAGGACAGGTACTGGATGGACTAGCTATATGGACATCGTAGACTGATCACAAGAGGTAGATTGGAAATCATGATTATGCTTCAAGTGCCAATCTTCACCAAATGATGGGATGTATCAGATTGCAAATGACAATGACAAGGGCAGGGAGGTGGTGATACAGTCATGTGTCTTGAACTTCAAAGAGGGATGAGCAAGGGTGAAAAAGAAGTTTTGGAGCCATGAAAAGGCTACCCATCACAATGATGTGGAACAGGGGATCTGAGCCAACGGCACATAGGATTGTTAAGTTCTGATGGAGAGTGGAGAGAAGAGGAGCCCTGGCCAGAGAAGACAGTCTGGATGTAGTGGGGAAGGAAAGAGCTGGGAGGAGGCGGGGCGCTGGAGAATTCTGGAACCAGGCTACTCTAAGTGTGATCTAAGACCAGCAGCAACAGCATCACCTGGGAACTTGTTAGCAGTGCAGGATCTCAGGCCCCAGCCCCAACCTCCTGAATCAAAATCAGTATATTAAAAAGATCCTCAGGTAATTTGTGAGCCAATTAAAATTCTAGAAGCACTCAAGAAATTAAACTTCTCCAAGGAATAATAAAATGGTACTCTCAACTCAGGAATAAAAGCACCGTAAGAATACCAGTTTTAATTCCTTGTAGGATCAATGAATCGATCCCTGTCTTACAGTTATTTATGCCCATTGAAAGAGTGTCAGTGACCAATAGGTTTCTTACCTTGACTTCAGAGAGAGAGAAAAGACAACAAAAAGACATTTCCTAAGGTTGCTTTCAGACCTGGAGTTGGTTGGGGAACCAGCAGCCAGGGCCAGGGTGCAGACTCCTCCACCACTCTGCCTTCTAAGCATCGAACCATAATTCCTCCTTAACCAGTCAGTCCCTCCTGGCCAAAGAGCAGGGAAGAAACCATGCCAAGGAACCGGTAATTGTATAGCTTTCCAGTGTACTGCTCCAGATCATGTAACAGACATGTCAAAGCCTACTTTCCCCTCTGAACATTCAGCAGTGACCAAATGGGCTGGAGGAAGTGGGAGAAATACCATAAAAAATCCTGGGCTGCACCTCAGAGACTAATAAATAATTACTAATGGGAAAGAAAACAGAGGAAAGAGAAAAAGCAAAGTAGCGGGAAAGACAGGCAGAATGGACTCTGGCCCACAAGAGAGGAACAAACTGGGGGTTAAGTGCAATCGAAAAAAATCTAACACACCAAAGAGCAGTGACCCAAAGACAGAAAAAAAGAAAGACAGAGAGTAAAGCTTGTCGGGGAGACTTTCTCTTCTCACATTTGATCCCTCTGCTCACAGCATTTCAATGACTTATTGAAGCTTAGAATCGGACTGTTAAATCATTCAACATATGAGATTTGTCCCAAGTTAAATGGATTGCTTCCCCTTGTAGGTTTTTCGATGCTGGCTTATTTTTAAGGAGAGAATTGGAGGGTTTCTGCTAAATTATTGATGGGCGGGAGACTTTAACCCAGGCAGTAGAAATGACCAAATGGAGAAGCATGGGCAGGTGCCACACTGTAATTTGTCCACCTCTTAAATTATGTAGCATATGTATCACAATATATTGAATTTAAAACCTGAAATATGACATTCGGTAAATAATTAATACTGGCTCTTTCATTAAGTGTGAGCTGAGGCTTAGGATAATGATATCCAATTTTAGCTTGTGCCTCATTTAAATACATATGTACAGAAGGGAATTTCTTTAGCACTGCTATAGACAAGGCATGCATGCTGTGTAGGAAACTGGACCTGAATCTCACACACACACACACACACACACACACACACACACACACACACACATGCACACGCACATGCACACACACACACAATTTCCCCCGGATAAAAATAAATAATGCATTATTTTTTTTAATGGATTTCATTCACCCTTCTCCTGCCTAAGTTCTTTAAAATGTATAACTGATAGATAATTATCTCATTAGGGGTACTATTTTCTTCTCACAGAAGATTCTGATCCCAAGAACATGCCTGGGATTTTAGGGACGAGTGTTATTCATAGGGTGAAAATCCATAAAACACCTCCTTTAAGTCTTCCTTTTCCAGATCCTACAGGGAACTTGCAGCCCAGAGATAAATCTCTGATCTAGTTCTGGGACACTATGCACACACATTTGAAAATTGGAATAATCATGCAAAAAAACATGTTTGCAACATTTCAAGCAATGTGCATTTTAACTTCCAGTGACTGATGTTACCAAAATATGTTCTATGATTTTGTAGAAAGGAAGGAACTTGGGACTGATGCAGCTACAAGCATCTGAGCTGAAAAACTTGGGTGGGAGACAATGTCTTTCTTATTCCTTCTTACATCTGTTATCACATTGCCTTTTCTAACATCTTTTCTTCATTAGCTGAACAACAACCATGTTAACATCTTACTTTTAATTTTGTGGAAATTTTGGAGAATATGCTCAAAATATGATTCCCTCCTCTCCCCCTTCCCTCCCATATCATGTTTGAGATAATAAAGGGATGAGAAATGTTAATTGATGCATCTGTCAATAAGATTGAGTTTGGAAGATATGGACATTGGTCTGTAAAGCCCCAAGGTAAGCTGTTTCTAAGTTTGGTGCACCCAAAACCATGATTTTTTTTACCTTTATCTTAATGGATGTATTCATTTAATACATATTTATAGGTAGAGAAAATACAACATATGCACAAAATACTTCAGCCTTGTAATAAGAAATGAATCCCTCAGGTAAAATAGCCACTGTGCATGAGTCTATGCAAGGTCAGGTGTCAACTATATCTAAAGGTTGGGATTGAGAGACAGGAAAGACCATTTCTGGATGAAGCAATTAGGGAAGAGTAATGAAGGAAGACAATCTTGTATGAGTCTTGAAATAAGGCAGGGTTTTATTAGTCAGACATTGAGAGAGGGAGGTGCCATGCACAAAGACACAAAACCATGGAAAGACAAGGAAAAACTGGGAACAAGAAGTTAGAAAATGGGCTTTGCACAGAGCAATGGAAGGAGAAAAACTTTACAAATGTAGGTGGAGATCGATTTGGGGGTACTTTGAAGCCAGACTGGGGAGGTGAAGGCATTGGGTGAGTAGTGGGCAGCCTTGGAAAAGGTGTGAAGTGGAGAAAGATATAGTCAAAATGCACATTCAAAAGATTACTCTGAGGAGGAGTGCAGAATTTGTTGGAGTAAGGAGGGGCAGTGATTAAGCAATTCCCTTAGGAGACACTCCATGCATTCAGGTACAAGTACCTGAACTACCATGGTGATAATGGGAGCTTGCCATCTCCACCTTCTTGCCTCTCGGTCAATTCTCAACCTACTGTCATCGGACTTCCTCTACTCAACATAGCCCAAACTGAATTTGTCTTTCTCACAAACCTACTTCTCCCCATATTGTCCACATCTCACTTATGACACCACCTACAGTGCCAGCAGTTAGAAATGTCCAAGTTAAGCCAACTCCTTCCTCTGCTGAGCCTTCTTTTATCCAATCAGCCTCAAGTTCTCTTTATCTATCCACATAAATATTTCCTAAATCTAATCCTTGTGTCAATTCCACTATCCCTACCTAGCTCATCTAACATTTGCAATAGCTTTCTATTTGGTCTCTCCACATCTAGCCATAACAAATAGTATAGTGGTTCAACATTTGGACTTTGATATCAAACTGTCTGGGCTCTCACACTTCTTTGCTATATGGCCAGGAAAAAGTTTCTTCATTTCTTTCTGTCTCTCTTGCTTCATATGTAAAATTGTAAATCATAGTAGCCTATCTACTAAGGCTGTTAGGATAATTAAATGAGCTAATGTTTGTATAGCACTTAGAATGGCATCTGGCATGTAATAGGTGCTATCTAATGTTTTCTGTTTTAGTTAAAAAATAATCCACCCTCCCTACTAGGAGGCATCTAGCCTTGCCTCTTTTCCCAAATTCTGTAGGCTAAATGCTAAGCTGCATACATCCATGGTGTACAAACTTTCTCATTGTCTAGACCCTGCTTAATTTTCACATTTCATCTCCTACCACCCCTAACTTCACAATTTAAGCCCAGATAATATTGAACCACACATAGGCCCCCCCAGATCCACCACACTCAATCACGTCTTCCTGGTTTTCCTCAGAAGAGTTTGTCTGCTAGCTGTGTCCCATCCCCCTTTCCCTGATACTGCTTACTCATTCCTGAAATGCCAGCTCAAGCATCATTTCCCCCAGGCATTCTTCTGAGAATGCCCAGGTTGGTCCATGTGCCTCTCCTCTCCACCAACAAGATAATTTTAACACAGCATGTATTGTATAGTGCTGAAGTCATCTTTATGATCCTACTCCCAGATCAGACTGAAGACTTCTCAAGGGCAGGGGCTGTGTCTTATCCCATTGTAAATCTCACAAAAAGAAGGGCCATGCTAGATCTATAGTAGGTTTTTATAAACATTTATTGAAATAAAGGAAAAAATTCAACAGGTTTGGCAGTTAACTAAATATGGAATTAGTGAGAAAGAGAGGTTGGAAGCTGATTCCATGGTCTGAAGTCCAAGTTGCCATAAGAATCTATGTCATATTTATAGAAATGGGGAAGTCAGAAGGAGGAAATTCTGTGAGAGAAAAGAAAAAGAAAGAAAAACCCCGATAAGTTAATTTTTAAACAAACTAGTTTTGAGATGCCAACAAAACAATCTGAAATATGAGCTGTGTGGTATTGGGAAGAAGCCATGGTAGATTTGAGATTGACTGTGTTTGTCATATTTCACTAGATTATGCTGTATAACAAACATGCCCCAAGTCTCAGTGACTTGTAACAACAGAAGCCTCTTGTTGCTCACCTAACTAACATGTCACCTGTAAGTCAGCTGCAGCTCTGTGTTTCTGCTTCTCTGTTCCAGACTACATGTGGATTTGGTACACACTGTTCTCAAGGTGAAAGCTCAGAGTAAGTGGAGCACAGAGCCAATGACATAAGCACATTTAAAACCTATGCTCAGATGTAACATGTATAATATCTACTCACATTCCATTGGCCAAAGCAAGTCATATGGCCAGGCCTGTAGTCAGTGGTGTGGGGAAGCATGGCAAGGACATGGCAGAGAATGAGATATTATAAACAAATAATGCACTGCAGCACAGTGGGGCTAGCTGTGATTGTGTAGGTAGATCTAATCGTGCACATGATTTCTAATTGGAGGGGAAAAAGAAACCAATGAAGGAAGAAAGGAAGTAACTTAAAGACAGTCCAAGAGATAAAGAGAAGAACCAGAATAATTGATTATAGTGCAAGTCAAAGGAGAAAACAGTCCAAGAAGAGGTGGCCATATGGTCCAATACTGCAGATGTCAATGAAAATGAGGATGCCATGTGACCGTGATGAGGAAAATGGGGACATTGGAGAGAAGAGGTTCATTACCTATGCTGAACCTATTTCTGCATGTATTCTGAGCAAGTTGGCTAATCTAGGCTTAGGGTGACAGTCACAGGAGATGGCCTAGAATGGTTTTGGACACTAAGTTCCACAGCAGCTGAGTCGTGTGGACCAGAAGATAGGAAACTAAAAGGATAAAACGTAGCACTCCTAATTCTCATCAAGTATTAGGAAGATTGTCACAAGGGGGTGGGGTGACACCTCCAGGTCCTTGGTCAGTCTAGAGAGCAAGATTCCTGACAGTTGCTGGATAACCTAGAGGCAGATTTTTGCTCAGTTAAGAAAACAATGTTCTACAGCTTGGAAAGTCCAACAATGGAATGGTAACATTCATGAAATGACCACCTCCCAACAACAACCACCACTGGAATTTTCAAGCAGAATTTAAATGACCACACAGCAAATATGCTGTGGAAAAGTGCATGATGCACTGGATAAAAAGTTAGGCCAATAGATTTTTACTGTCCCTTTAAAGTATAAGCTTTATACTTTATGATTTATGATCATCATATGAAATATGTTGGCTCCCTTATATCCACCACTTACTTTTTTGTTTCTCTAACTCCTTGCACATAGATTCAGCTTTATTTTCCCTATTAAATAAGTGTTTTCACGTATCCGAATGTTATGGTTTGAATTGTGTGTCTGTAAAAGGTATGTTGAAATCCTAATCCCCAGTACTTCAGATGTGAGCTTTTTGAAAATAGGGTCTTTGCAGATGTAGTTAAGAAGAGGTCAGACTCGAGTAACCTTGGCCCTTAATCCAATATGGCTTGCGTCCTTAAAAGAAGAGAAGAGACACACTCAGGGAGAAGCCCATATGATGAGAGAGGCGGAGATTAAAGCTGCAAGCCAAGGAATGCCAAGGATTGCTGGAAACTATCAGAAGCTGGGAAGAAACAAAAGATTCTCCCCTATGGGTTTCAGAGGGAGCATGGCCCTGCCAACAACTTGATTTTGGACTCCTAGCTCCAGACCTATGAGAGAATAAACTTCTATTGTTTTAAGCCACCCAGTTTGTAGTACCTCGTTAGGCAGCCCTAGGAAATGAATACACTGAAACAGATTTCTAAAAGCAGCAAAGTATCTTTTGAAATGCCTGCTGATGATTTTGTTGTAATTAATTTTAATTAGAGTAGGATTATTTTTCTTGAAGCTACAAACCTCCATGAGTGTGAAAGACAGATAAAATTCTACCTCCTATGAAGATGCAGGAAAAAAAAGTATTCAGTATTATAACATCTGCCTTCCTATGACTTGTCATGAATGAAGTAACATTGCTCTAAGAATGCTCTTTGTGAAACTTACTTTGACTCTTTGTTTTAAAGATTTGAGCTCTAGCTTGGTGGGAAAACTTTCTTGAGATGTTTAGTAGTTGTAATTGTTATAAGGAGAGAGGGAAAATACAGATTCTCATTTGATTAAATAAAATACTTTTGCTTGTTCTGTTAAATGCAGCTGCAGTGGAAACTTTATATTCCATTATTTACATTTTCCTGGGAAGCACTTGGCTTCCGGAGGTACAAAACAAAGAACATTAGGCTTTCAATCTAATCAAAAGGGTGTGTCTTTCAGACAGGTGATTGGTACTACAGAATGTGGACTTGGCAGCCATCGTGGAATGCTCATACAAGTACATATGTGGGCACAGACATGGAGATCAAGATACAGAGATGTCTGGAAGCAGAGCAACCCTTGCAGCCACTAATTCTCAATAAAACCACTTAGCTTACATGGAAGGTTCCGAGACGTGTTCAAGGGCAACCAGACCAAGCATGGACAGGCCTGAAATCTACTGAGCTCATTAAGTGCTCTGTAAGCACCCACTATGTGCATCTGTTGGCCACAGTCACCTGGAGGTTATACATGATATATCCGTAGCATTGAAGTACATAGGAATTGTTCTCACCACTTTCTAGATGAGACAAGCAAGTCCAAGACAGGTACTGTTATCTTTCTAGTGTCATATAACCAGTAAATGGCAGAAGGGGGCCTGGGACCCAAGTATCCTCCTTCCTAGTGACTTACCTACAATCAAAAAATATGAACACCATGGTTCATTTTCATATACATTTGTGTAGAAGACACATCACTTTGCACAACGTGTACCCCCTCACTCTCACAGGAGTAAGTCTCAACCCAGACTCCGGTCCACTGAAGATGTTCTCCTAACAGCTTTGTTTTACGTTAAGCCAGGATTTCTCTTCTACTTTGAAATGCCACCAACAAGCATATGACAAGAAGGAAAATCCATTCCAGTCCAACTGTTATCATAAACCCTTCATCATCTCGGCAAGTAGCCATTTTCAAACTGCCTGCGTTCTGCATCAATACTTCCTTTAGAAACCTACCAAGGCCTGTGTATCCATAGAGAGTACAGAAGTTTGCAAACATTTTGAGAGTTTAGAGACAATCACTGCTGAGTCATAATCAAGTTCCCTTCCTTGCCCTGATGCCAAGCGTTCTGCCATTTGAGAAAAACAAAAACAAACAAACAAACAAAAAACTCATTGCTGCTCTATCCTGGTACCATGGAAATCTACTGATTTCCCTTGAATCTTTCAGTTCTACTCAGGAACCCAGTTCAAGAGCCAAGAACCCATGTAGTTGGATTCACGGTAATGAGGGCACCCTAAAAGGAAGATTTGGCCTGGAAAGAGACCAAGATTCGAACTAACTAGCTAAAGATGTAATCAACAATAATAAAAAGAAATAGAGGTTACTGGTGTGGCACATCCATTATATGCCAAGAACTGTCTATACATTATTGTTACCATACCCTACCTACCAGGGATGTTTCTCAACGTTTTCCAGAAATTGATGTTGTGAGTTTGGCAGAGCTGAGACTGGGAAATAGGACTGTCCAAATTGAAAATTCTATGCTTTTCTTTTTCATACCATAAAAGCCAGCTTTCTCATACTGAGTATTAGCAGAATCGGAAGTGCTCAGCATTGTCCTTGCAGCACTGTGCTCACAGCCTTCTGTTCACGGGCAAACATCACCATTTTGTAAATGGAGATGAAACTTGAGAGATCCCTTTCATGGTAGTAAGTGAGGATGCTAACAGGCAGAGCCAAGTCTCCACGCCACAAACCCTGGCTTCCTTCCCATCCAGCCAGGCTGTCTCTCACTGGAAAATGGAAAAGAAGCTCCGTGCACTAAAGACTGAAATTTCAGTCTCTAGGGTTCAGCAAGTGGCCAGAAACAATGATCTACTCTTATAAGACCCAGATCCCTCTCAACATACCTTCTTTCTACTCTGACTTCCCTAAGCCCCACAGGAATGGGGTGTTGACACCCACACATTGACTGTGTCATCATATTCCCTACAAGGCCATGAGACCAGTGCCCTGAGAAATCACCCACATCCCAGACGGTTCTTCTGAATATCCAATGAGTACATTTTAAAAGTGATAAAGAAGATATGGCACATATATACAATGGAATATTACTCAGCCATAAAAAGAAACGAAATTGAGTTATTTGTAGTGAGGTGGATGGACCTAGAGACTGTCATACAGAGTGAGGTAAGTCAGAAAGAGAAAAACAAATATCGTATGCTAACACATATATACGGAATCTAAAAAAAAAAATGGTTCTGAAGAAACTAGGGTCAGGACAGGAATAAAGATGCGGACGTAGAGAATGGACTTGAGGACACGGGGAGGGGGAAGGGTAAGCTGGGACAAAGTGAGAGAGTGGCATGGACTTATATATACTACCAAATGTAAAATAGATAGCTAGTGGGAAGCAGCCATATAGCACAGGGAGATCAGCTCAGTGCTTTGTGACCACTTGGAGGGATGGGAAAGGGAGGGTGGGAGGGAGACACAAGAGGGAGGGGATATGGGGATATATGTATATGTATAGCTGATTCCCTTTGTTATAAAGCAGAAACTGACACACCATTTTAAAGCAATTATACTCCAAAAAAGATGTTAAAAAAAACTGATAAATTTTATGCCTGGCACATGGTTTCATTATAATTATACATCGTCTTATTCATAACAGCATTTCTCCATAGAATTTCTTACCACCCTGTCAATTCCATGTGTTTCTTTTCATCCAACCTCTTCTTTTATTTTTTATTTTTTTTATTTTTTTTTATTTTTTTTGGGGGGGGTACGAGGGCCTCCCTCTGCTGTGGCCTCTCCCGTTGCGGAGCACGGGCTCCGGATGCGCAGGCTCAGCGGCCATGGCTCACGGGCCCAGCCGCTCCGCGGCATGCGGGATCCTCCCAGACCGGGGCGCGAACCCGGTTCCCCTGCATCGGCAGGCGGACGCGCAACCACCGCGCCACCAGGGAAGCCCCTAACCTCTTCTTTTAAAAATGATATCTGGTTAAGTGCTCAAAGTTAACAGTAGTAATAAGACATCATCATAACTTACTCAGACATTATGCACTGAGGAGGGCCCAACATCACTTTTTCAATATTCTTAACAAAAATTTGTAATGCCAATCTAATCATGAGAAAAAAATCAGACAAACCCAAATGGAGAGATATTCTACAAAATAACTGGCAGTACTGTTCCAAGTTGAAGATGTCATGAAAGACAAGGAAAGACTGAAGAACCATCACAGATGGGGGGAAAGCAAGGGGATGTAATAACTGAATGCAATGTGAGATCCTAGATTAGATCCTGGAACATAAAGGGGACATTATTGGAAAAATGAGTGAAATCCAAAAACATTTGTAGTTGAGTTAATATTGCACAAATGCCAATTCCCCTGTTTTGATCATTGTATGGTCAAAAAGATTTCTTATGTTTTACTTTGTAGGTAGAGGGAGGGCTCGAAGTCAGACCAAAGAGTTGAAACCAGGCTACTTGTGTTGGAATCCCAGCTCTACTACTTCCAAACTGTATGGCCTCAGACAAGTTCCCCAAACTTCTATAAACTTGGGATTCTAAATTGTCAAATGGGAATAATAACAACCTCATAGGTCTGTTATAAGCGGAGTATAAGACAACGCATGTAAAATGTGTGGTACAGCACTTGGCACATGGTAAGTACTCACAACTAGAAGCTATTGTCATTACCTTTAATCAGTATATATCTTTTCACCTCTTAGCTGGATGCCTAATAAACACATTCTCAAAAGGACATTAATGACTGATAATAGATGATCATATTACCTTTAGAGGAATAATTGCTTTTTAGTGAAATTACATTACAGGTGCTCTGAGAGAATTCAGTGACAGATTGTATTTTTTAAAGATGACACCGACAATGTCCCCCACCCAAAGGCATTTCTAAGACCTTGCCACCCTCCATCAAGAGGTAGAGTATATGTACCCACCCTTTGTGTCTGGGCCGCTTTTGTAAGTGCCTTGACCAATAGAATATGATGGAAGTGATGCTACATGATTTCCAAAGACAGGTCTGAAAAATGTCATGTACTGAAAAATTCCTGTTGTCTTAAAATGCTTACTCTTGGAATCTAACCATCATGTTGTGATGAAATCGAAGCAGTTCAAGGAAAGGCTTGTGTGGAGAGAAATAAAAGTCTGTGGCCCACATCCCCCACTGAGCTTCCAGCTAACAGCCGGCACTGACTTGCCAACCATGTGAGGGAATCATCTTGAGAGTACATCTTCCAGCCCTGGTCAAGTCACTCACCTGAAGCGGCATGGAAAAGAGGTTGCCTGTCCCCATCATGCCCTGTCCAAATTAAAATTTTGTAATCAAAAAATACTACTGTTGTTTTAAGCCATTAAGCTTTGAGGGGTTCATTGTACACCTATAGGGAAGATCTTTTGATGGCAGAAACTTACAAGAGTAGGGAACAGGAACAGAAATGAGAATTTTTAAAATGTGGGTGGAGTTGAGAACTGGAGCTGTAAAGGGGCTTGAGTAGCCTTGAAGAACATTCGGTAGACTTGTGTGTTCATCTTTTCCACAATGCAAGACAACTCAAAAGCTTTTTTTTTTTTTTTTAATGTCCAGCAGACTAGAAAATGGAACAAAGTGGGAACACCTAAGACTGGACAGAGCCCTGCATAGATTCACAGGGAAGTTGGTGCCTGCCATCAGAGCCAATGTCAAAGTTCGTCCCCGGGCGGGTCTACTGTAGGAGATGAAGTTTGGTGTTTGAGGTGCCCATTCATGATGCCTCTTTTGCTTGTGGTTTAAATCAATGGAGAACAAATCCAAGTGACAAGATAAGAATTCAATCCAGTATCAGAGTTTTGACTTCCAGATGGAGGATTTCTGGTATTTTGTGTCTGAGGAAGATGTGGCTTGGGTTTGAAGGCAAAGGGGGACTGCCCACATGCTCCTTCACACCTTCCTCTAGAATGTGCCTGCAGGAAGGCCTGGGTTTGTGGAGCTGGGCAGATGCAGTGGTAGTCACTGCCTGCCTGGCTCACATCACAGAGAGGAGCCCCCAAATTTCTAGGCCTTTCTTTAAAAAGCCAACCCCACCTGACCTGCACCACATGTGCTTGCTCTAAGGAAGCAAAACAAATTTAACGGGCAGCTGTGAGCAGGGACCTGCCAGAGACAGTCAGGAGCCCAGTCCACATGCAGAGCTTCCTCTGTCCCAACTCACTATCAACTCAGTCATTCCCCACCTGCGATGGAGGGATTAGGGAGGAGCCATGGGAGAAAAGCAGACGTTTCCTCCTCATACTTTCTGCGAAGGCAGAGTATCCTAGTTAGAGTCTGAGACAAGACCTGGGGAGACGAGCTGTTTTCTAATTAAATGCAGCCACATGTCTGAGTAGTACAGTGCCTCTTAAACTTGACTGAGTATGAGAATCACCTGGAGGGCTTGTTCAAACACAGATTCTTGGTCCCCACCACCTGAGTTTCCAATTCAGTAGGTCTGGGATGGGGCCAAGAAATTACATTTCTAACAAATTCCAAGAAATCATGATGCTGCTGGTCCAGTATGAGAGCTCTGATACAGTGCATTTTACAGTTCAGAAGACACCAGCACACAGCTTATCTCAGTTAAGTCTCACATGATTCATCATTGACAGGTGAAGGAACTGAGGCTGGTGAGGACTGAGGGTCTCATGTAAGCTTACACAACACTGACCTAAGACTGGGGCTTCAAATCCAAGTCTTTTGACACCAACTCAAAAATTCTTCTCACTGAGCTATAGTTGTTTACTGGAATAGAAGCAAAACAAAGAGAGAAACCCAGCCATCCTTTAGGTATTTAAAAATCAGAGATGAGGGCTTCCCTGGTGGCGCAGTGGTTGAGAGTCCACCTGCCAATGCAGGGGACACGGATTCATGCCCCCGTCCGGGAGGATCCCACATGCTGCGGAGCGGCTGGGCCCGTGAGCCATGGCCGCTGAGCCTGGGCGTCCAGAGCCTGTGCTCCGCGACGGGAGAGGCCACAACAGTGAGAGGCCCGCGTACCGCAAAAAACAAAACAAAACAAAACAAAAATCAGAGATGAGTATTTTGTGTACTTATTATTTTGGGGGGTAATTTCTTCAACTAATTTTACGATTCCTTTTGAAAGATTTCAAAGCGTCTTGCATATATTGAGAAAAAGAAGACAGGGAAAGGTTGTGTGCTTGTTTTATCTCCACCTAGACCAGCAGAGCTACGAGAGTTGAGTGCCTCTAGAAACAGCCATGGTTGTAGTAACAGCCACTATCTTGCCTGGAGACTAGGTAAAATTTGACACCATTGGAATAAGGAGTGGGAGTGTTGGCTAGTTATGACTGGTAATTCTTTTCATAAATGAGCCATTTTTTAAAACAGATGAAAAGTCTTAACCAAAATGAATTAATCTACAAGAGTGCTATTTCAGACAATACCAGGGGAGATATTTAAAAAAATAAGATCTTTATGTCACCCTTAATATTGCTCCATTTGGATTGGAACCAGGACTACAATCTCTCCATTAGTTCTCCTGACCTCCCCTTAATTAACTTTTTGAAAAACCAGGATGAAAAACCAACTAGTGTGAGGGATTAATGGAGATCATGTGCTGACGAGTTCAGTTTTCCATGTCTCCTTTCTCATGCTGCTAAAATGAGGACGAGAACCCTCCTGAGCATTTCCAAGGAGTCACACCAATTTTTATGATACATGATTATTTAGTTATCATAGGCATCTCCACTTACAAGTGGGTCTTGATGCGATATCTAGCATACCTCAATCTAGTGTCACAATTACTTTGGCCTTCTTGACAATGACTTGGACTGCTAGGCACCTGCTCCTGCCCCATGACCCCATTTTATGAACCACAGTTGGCAGCATGCCTTGCCAACAAGTTCTCAGTTCCTGTAATGTGTGCGAATTTGTGTGAATATGTGTGTGTGTGTGTGTGTAAATGAGGGTGAAGGATTAAGAATATAAAAGCTTTCCTAATTTTTGATAGTCTTTATTGAATGATTACAGAAAAAGGACACATTATTAAGTGCAGACATTGATAAATTTTCACAAACTGAACACACCTGAGTAACCAGATCAATAAACAGAACACTACCAGCCCCATGGAAGCTCCTGTCACTACCTCCACAAAGGCACCCACTATCATAACTTCTAACGCTATAGATGAGTTTTAGGAATGTATAAAAATGTATGCTATGGTTTGTACTCTTTTGCATCTGGCATCTCTTGCTTAACATAATGTTTATGAAATATCCATATATACATATATATATAATGTCCACTCTCATTGCTGGGTGGTAGTTTATGATGTAAACTTACTGCAATTTATTTACCCATTCTACTGTTGATGGATACTTAGGTAACTTTCTGTTTGGGGTTATTATAAATAGTGCTGATATGGGAATTCAAGTGTATGTCCCTTGGTGCAACATGTATGTGTTTCTACTGTGCATAAACCTCAGAATGGAATTGCCGGATCGCAGGTTTGCATGTGTTAAACTTCAGTGCATACTGCCAAACAGTGTTCATAAATGGTGGTATCAATTTACACCACTGTAAGCACAGCATGAGAGTTTTATTTGCTCTACATCCTTGCCAGTACTAGGTACTGTCAGCATTTTTCATTTCAGTTTTTCTGGTGAGGGTATGATGGTAATTCATTTTAGCTTTAATTTGCAGATGTTGGATATTTGGATACTGTCTTTGTGAAGTGCCAGTTTAAGTCTTTTGCCTATATTTCTATAACTGTCTTAACCTCCTTCATCTGTCTTCTCTACTCTCTTTTCTCTTTGTAAGACTGTATCCTATTTCTGTTTAAAAAAACCCAAATGTCCAACAGCAGGTAAATGGATAAATACACTGTGGCATATTCATACACTGAAATACTACCCATCAATAAAAATAAATGATATCTGGATACCCATTACATCAATGAAACTCATAAACATTGTCTTAGGCAAAAGAAGCCAAATACAAAAGAAAACATACTGTATGATTCTATTTGCATGATATACTAGAAGAGGCAAAACTAACTTATAGTGACAGAAAACAGATCAGTGGTTTTCTGGGGTTGGTAGACAGTACTGACTGAAAAGGGGCCTGAGGGAACATTTTAGGGTGATGGAAATGTTCTGTCTTGACTTCAGTAGTAGTTATTAGTTAGAAGGAGGTATACATTTGTCAAAAACTCTTTGTACACTTAAAATAGGTAATTTAATTGTATTAAACTGTATCAGTACTTCAAGAAAATTGATTAAAAAGAAAACTTTTACTGAGCCCTACCATGTGTAACCCATAGAATATGGTCAAATTAGGGCTTTTCTTTTGCCATAGTGATCAGTCAAGTTGCCCAAAGACCCACATATACCCCAGTGGAGAGCCATATCTCCCTAGAAGGAAGTGCAGAGTTGCCAACATCTTTTGAAATAACTATTTTGATTGAAGACATCACAAAAGCCTGGTTCTGGCTACTTTGGCCACCTCGTACCCCACAAATTGTTCAGTTTCCTCTCACTTACAGCTGCCCACCAGTCACCCAGACAACCAGCCAGCCAGCCAGCACACTTAACAAGCTGGCCCATCACCACGTTTAAAATATACAAGGAGAACGCAGGCATGTCCAACCCTGGGCTGAGGAGAGAAGCCTTCCCAGCTAGTTTTCCCAATAATTTACCTTGCAAGAGCCAAACTCTAGTCGGTTTTTTTTTTTTTCCTTTTGACTCTCAAGGGAAACCTGACAGGGACCACGTTTCAGAAAGCTCCCTTCCCGGTAGAGAACCAGAGCTGTGATATTTGAATAGCCTTTCTCAGCCCCTTCCCTGGGAACATATTATTATGTGATCATTAGTGATGGGCAAACCTCACTGGGTTTCCAGGTTTGAGTCTGTGCCAGAAGTTGAGAGTTCCTCCTTATAGACGACACCAAATTGCCCCCATTTTCTCCTACATTTTAGGTATGTATGTATGTATGTATGTCTTCTTTACTTGGTTTCTTCTTATGGACCTGGGCCTGATCTCCAACCCTTTACCTACTTTTCACCCCAGAAAGAAAAAAGGGAAGGAGATGAGGCTGGCAGCGTGAGTTCCGTTTCTCACCTGGCAAGCATACCATCTCCCTCTGTTGATGTGCCTGCCCTGGGCCGATCAGAATTGCAGTTAGGCCTGAATTATTGGTGTAGCCAGAAAAGAATGACTAGACACTTGTTGTGGGTCCACAGCCATATTTCTGGGGGTGCCCAGTGAATCTGTGAGTGAGTAAAGAATGAGGCTTTTCCTCAGAAGGCTAAGAGATGTAACTGACAAAGGCCTGTCAACCTCATCCTAAAATAGTACCCTTAGGACTAAGTAGCAGAGACCATAGGAAAGCTGAAAAGGGAGCATTAAGAAGGTGCAAAAAATATGTGAACATTCGTCCTTGGAGGCAACAATCTCTGTTTCTGGAATATAAGAATAATGCATTAAATTCATTCTATCTAAACTCAAGCACTCCTATCAGTTATCCCTGTCTATATTTTTCTCCTTTAGAAAATAGGAGTGTTGATATTTATTCCATTAACTATTTTGTCAGGTAAGGAGGTAGTGGAGTACTGAATGTATAAATTCGAGATTATATTTAATTCAAATCCATAGAGGCTTGATCGCAGGGCTGGAAGTCAAAGCCTACGTTTAGAACTGGACCCACCAGCCAGGGACTCAGAGGGTCATGGGGACAGTGGGGATATGCAGTTTCAAGCACTTTCCAGCTTCCATTAGAAGAATCCCAGAATACAGCATGTCCTGTGACCTTGTAGAAGGCTGGGAATGTCCAGGTCAGAGGCAGCAGCTGGCCTAGGAGGGCTGCCAGAATTTCCAGGACATTGATGCATTCAGAATAAGAGAAAAGGGAACATTGGAGGGGGTGCCTGGCAGAAGAAGGAGAGGGGAAGGAAAGCATAGGGAGCCCTGAGCTGATAAATTCAGATTTGTGTGTTACACTCAGTCTGAAAACACCGATGAGTCACTTATGCTAATATGTATTTTCTCTTTAACACATTTTCCCCAGTTGGTCTGAAACTATACTGTGTTCACTATGAGTAATCTCACAGAGTCACAACACAAAATTTGCTTTTCTGCCCAAGGAGCAGCCACTTGTTTTTGGACCAGATTCCCCCAGTGTGTAGCTAAATCAGGGAGAGCATTTCTGCCACTGTTAAGGCCTTTCCACTGCTTTCTGTGACGCTGCAGTGACTGTACCTGCTTCTTAAGGAATTTTTCTAACAGACCAAGAAGATCTGTGCCCTATTTATTTTCTTAGTTCTCTTTAGTCAATAATTTTGATTCTCCCTGAGCCTTTGTTTATCATGTTGTATTGCCATCTTTAGATAATTTCAGGTCAAAGAAAAAGAAAAAAAGAACAAAAGGAAATAGCTATTCAAAGTATTAACTGTTTTCCAATCTGTCCTTTTACAATTGCACTGATTTTATTTTAGAAGTGGTTTGACAGACGGAAATTGACAAATGTACATAGAACAAATGACAATATCAGAAATGCAAAAAATATCTAGGTCAAGCGAGGTAACTAGTTATCATCTCAGGTGACAACTTCATTGATTGGTAGTGACTGTTGACAGTGTTGTACTAAGAAAGAGCCTGAGGCCACTTCCAGGCTTAGCAGGATTAGTAATGTCTGCCACAGTGGTACCTTTGTGATGAGTGGGGAAGGAGAGTGTCAGCACAGACATTATGAATCTGCCATTTCTGGTCTCAGCAAAATGTTCATTCAAGCGATTAACATATCAAATGGAGTTCTCTAGTAACTAATTAAATTGAATAAAGACCTGAGCATTTCATTTGGAGTACATAGTGGATCAAACTACAACTCAGAGTACTTCTAGCCCAATCACGCTTCATCTCCGTAATCATATTTTTACCCTGACACAGAAGTAAGGGACTCGAAGACCATCTTCTAATTTAAGTCATAAATCGTGGAAACATATTTATAATTTGTTTCTGAAATTGCAAGTCCCTTCCATGTAAACACACTCAATACCTCCCTACTCCTCTGTTCCCTTCACCATTCTTTCTCCTTCCATGCTCCTTGTGTGTCCCAAACAGAAGTTGTGTGACTGATGCTCAGAGAAAGGCATTTAAATGAGGAAATGACGGTGTCATCCTTTTTTAACTGTTGATTTGCTTCTCTTGTTTACCTAAGAACTAGACAGAGCATTGAGCAAAGAGATCTTTGGTCTTAGCCAGGACTGAGAAACCACACCTAATTGGTGGGTCAAGAGAAACAGTGGCCCCTCTTTTGCAGTGTATAACCCATGAGTGCATGATCCGTATGAAAAGTCCTTAAACAGGTCTTAAATCGTTAAGCTTTAATAAATGTGTTTGTTGGGCTGAAAAAAAAATTTTTTTAGTGTTAAACAGTAACTTTTTTTATATGTGATAAGAACATCAATTTTGCTAGCCACAGAGGATGTAGATTACTGTTTGGGCTAAAGCAGGTATTATTTACTACATTTGGGATCAGAAATAACAATATGCTGTATTAAATGTTCATAGTAGGTGCTAAAAAGGTGCAGATATATACAATTGTGCTAACTAGCAATGTGTTTGCTTTTTGGCATTGTGTTAGTCAGTTCTTGCCACCATAGAGCTGCATAACAAAATACTCCAAATCTCCTGTGGTTACAACAGCATTTATATTTCTCACTCATGGGTCTATAAGTCAGCTGGGACTGTTTGCTTTAGACTGGGGGTTGACTAGGCTTGGCTTGGGCTTTAGGTTGGGTTCAAATCTATTCCATGTGTCACTTTTGGGGGACTCAGGTATATGAGGCTGTTGCTACCTGAGTAGTGCTTTTCTCATTGTGATCACAGGAGCAGAAGGAAATGAATGAAACCACCTTTTCTGTAAACTGCACACAGTCATTTCCACCCACATTTCACCGATTAAAGTTCATCAGTGGCCAGCTCCATCATCAATGGATAGAGAAATTAATTCCACTTCTAGGAGACAAAATGCAAAGTTACATGGCAAAGGATGTGAATATATTGGGTTGGCCAAAAGTTCGTTCGGGTTTTTCATATGCTGTTACAGAAAAACCCGAACGAACTTTTTGGCCAACCCAATATAATTCTAAAATAGGAAGGGTATGAGAATTAAGACAATGAACCAATTTACAAAAATACCAGAATGTTCCATCTAAAACATCAAGTAGGAAAGTATTATAGTGAGGTTAAAAACATCAGGCTTTAAGTAGCAGGAAGATCTAAGTTTGAATCTTAGCTCCATTCTTTTCTGACTATATGTCTTCAACAACAGGTAGGTCTTGGGAATGCTGGAACGGATAAAGTGTCCATCAGCAGGGCTTTGTAGATATCTCTCCCTGTGTTCTGCCATGAATGAGACTTCATTTCTTTTTGCTTGTCCATTTTTTCACTTACCTGTCTGCTTTCCATATTTGGCATCAGTTTGACTCAGCTAAAAGTCACTGTGCCAGTTAAGGCATATAGTTTTACAATGAGCCACATCTGGTGCTAGTGGCCAGTCTATGACTAGGGCAGGTGCATAGGCAGGCGCATACCCTTGGTTCAAGCAGCCATGGCTGATGGGAAGTCACACATACTGAGTCATGCTTTTAGAGCAAAGCTGCTGTTAGGCTGAGATGTCCATTCTTAGAAGACACAACTCCCAGTCCCTCCTGAGTCTAGGCTGGGCCATGTGACTAAGATTCCCCAATGGAATATAAGCAGAAATTATGTGTATCGCTTCCAAACAAAAGGGTTAAAATGCTGGTGCATTTTCTACAGTCTAATTTCCTGTCAAAGACCCCCAAAATGGCAGTGCCACAAGATGGAAAGAACCTGGGTCACTGACTGATAATGTGGAAGGATTCCTGTGAGTAAGAAATAAGCATTTAAGGATTAACACTTTGGGGTTATTTTTATATCAGAAGACTGATATAAAGACTGTCCATTCTGCAGGGCTGGAAGAGAACAGTTGTCCCTAAAAAGGGGCTGATGGTATGGTAGTCATTGAGATTAGGGTGTAGAATGGAGCAAAGCATAAAAGACTAAACAACTGAGCAAAGACTTCAGCTGGAGAGGTCCAAATGTTCCGGGTAGGATTACCTGGGGTGGTTTCACTGTTACACACTCAGCTGAGAAGTTTGAGTTCAATTAGGAGTCAACTGTATCTGTCAGGGAGCATGGCCTGTATGAAGGATAAGCTTCAAATCCAAACAGTTGTCCACACTTTAACTCCCACACATTAAGGAGGGCTTTCATTTAACACAGAGAAGTGAGGATTACCTTTGTGGGTCTGTTGCTCCCCTGAATATGGTTTCTGAAATATCTTTCTTAAAGACTAAGCATCTCTCTCTTTCTTTTAGCGGCTATGCTCACCCAAATCCACCAGTTTTTACAAAATGTGAAAAGTCATCATCTCTTTGGGGAAGGCACACTTCCCTCTTAGCTTCCACTAGTAACGAGCATTGGTACAAACTATACTTTCTTAAGCTCACTGATGGTGAGGAGGAGAGGGAACTGTTCCTTCATTTCTAACCATACCTTGACCCCAGCCTCAAGATTCAGACCATTGAGGGGGATGATGGTTGCCTGAGTCAGATGACTCTGCTAAAGTCCATCTTGGACCGCAGGGTATTCCAAGGCCAAAGAGAAGTTAGGAAGAAGAAAGCTCAATCCCTTGCAGCTGTTTGTCTCTCTCTCTCTTTCTACTCTCACTCTTTTTCCTGACACACATCCAGTTATCCAGTGCTGCCCGCCCCTAGCTGGCACACCACCCATGGCAACTGAATTTACTCCATGCTCTTAACATTTTCTCTGTGAGCTGCACTACAATTGCTTCTGCTTCTCTGGTTAATGAAGATTCCATCTCCCTCGCTGGACCGATGCTGCTCACCTCTCGTTAATAGAATCCAACCTCTGTCTGTGCGTTGCCTCCACCCCACTCACCAGTTCCTCTCCTTTCCTCTGACAGATTCACCTTTATCCTGCAGGACTGACTTCCTTTTGGACCCCAAGAGCCTCCTAGCTCAGTAGCTTCCAGTCATGAGAACAAAAGCAGAGACCCCCTTTTAGATCTGCAGGGCATCATCATAAACAAGAATCCTGCAACACCAGTAGTGGAATGGGGGCCATTCATCTTCAAAAGAAAGGCTTTATTCTGAATCTTCCTTTCCCAACTGATAACCAGTCTGTCACCGCAAGAGGGAAGGGTGGGGTGGCAAGGCATTGAAGAAAGGGGAGGAGGGTGCAGAGTAGCAAGCTTATTAACCTTTCCAAGAGGCTTGTGATTCAAGCTTGCGGAGCTTAACATTTTTTTTCTCTCCCAATTATTTTAATGATGCTGCAGAAAGTCCTAACTTCTGTGCTGAGACTGTGTTGCTGCCACAGTCTGGGCTGGTCACATGGTAACATTCCGACCCAGGCTGGGTCACCCCTTAAGAAAAATCAGCTTGGGAAAACCACTCCTCCTGCTGTGTGCATCTCACTCTCTCTCTTAAGGGCCGGGGGCGGGGGGGGCCCTCCTTTTTAAGAGCTTTGAAGCTTAAGGCTCAGATGTGAGCTTTTGCTTCAGAGTTTATTAGTTATTTTTTATCCCCATCTACCACCCCCCTCCAAAAAGTTTATGTTCACTCAGAATGGCAATTATTTGACTCTAATTCAAACCATTTTTATGTCATTTAGATCCAGGCGCATTGCTTGATCTCAATAATAAGGGAACGTACCAAATATTTTTGTTGCTAGAGGAACTATAGTCATATAAGCCAGTTCATCAATCATGTGTTTTTTCCTTTCGCAGCCTTAATGTATTCCTCATTTCATTTTTGAGCAAGAAAATTAATCCTATAACATAAACTTAAAAGCCAACTACTGTAGTCTGTACTTTGAACCCAGATACAAAAGCAAACATTCCTCCCTATTAGGTTTAGATCAAGATGTATTGATTTAGGAGGTTAACTAATACTTAGCAGGAGGCTGATTGGGGGCTGGAAATGTGGGAGAAGGTAGGGGGAAGCAGAAGAAGAAGTGGCTTTTCTTCTTGTATATGCACATATACACTTATATGCAGGCATTGCTAGATTTTCAATAATCCACCATGAACATCATCATGACTATGGGGACTGTAAAGATGGAGAACATCTTTCTGCAAGACCAGGCTCCCTTCCCATTTAACAAGAGCAACTAAACATTGCTGCGGATTAGACATTCCAGTCTGGATTGTCACCTGCCATATATTAATTTTTTAAACTTTTATTGATATATCATCCACATAGGAAGAATTGTGCTTATTGTAAGTGTACATTTTGATGAATTTTCACAACCTGAACACACCCATGTAACAAGAGTCCAGATTACAAAATGAAACATCAATAACACCTAGAAGCCACTCACACACAACCCCACCCAGTTACTATCTCACCAAGGGTATCCACTATCCTAAATTCTAATATCATAGTTTAATCTTTTTCTTTGAAGTTTCTATAAATGGAATAATATAGCATTTATTCTTTTATGTCTGGCTTATTTCATTCAATATTATGTTTGAGAATTCATCCTTGTTATTGTGTGTAGTTGCAGACTGTCCACCCTCTTTGCTATTGATATTCATTGTATGAGTACACCAAAAAGTCTATATCCATTCTACTGCTGATGGCTATTAGGGCAATTTCCAGTTGGCTATTATGAATAGTGCTGTTATGAACATTCTAATACATGTCTTTTGGTGAATATATGTCCACATCTTTGCTGGGCTTATTCCTAGGAGAGGACTTACTGAATGTGGAGTGTGCATGTGATTAATTTTAGTAAAAACTGTCAAACAGTTTCCACACTGGCTGTAACTAATTGATTCTCGCACTAGCAATGTATGAGAGTTCCAGTTGCTCTATATCCTCACCAGTACTTGATATGTTCAGTGTTTATTTTAGTTATTTTGGAGGGCAGGTAATGATATTGCATTGTAATTTGACGTTTCATGTTCCACACCCATTTTCATTTCTATGCTTCAGTTAATTTCCAATCATCCCTTAACCTAGCAAAGGCCAAACTGACCAACCAGTCTTCCCTCTGCAAAGGCTATCTTTCCTATAATGATATCCCCACATCACCTCCTCCACCCACGAACATGGACTTTTCCTTTTGTCGAGTTCTTATTGAATTTATGCTCGGAACCACCCCATTTACACTTGATTAGCCACTGGGTAGTGTTATGCTCTAAATGTTTCTCCTGTGTTATTCTGTCTTTCCAACTGGTGGCAGAGTCCCATGAGGACAGAGTCCAACTCAGCAGGTCATGTATACCCACACAAATCCATCGGGCTGAGTTCACATGAATACAGGCTCTGCCCGGATCGGACTGAACTTTGCACTTTTTCCCAATCATTATGATGCCCAAGAGCTTTAGCCTAGATGCCTGATATTGATTAAAAAAAAAAAACCACTCAAGACTTACTTAAGACGTTAAATAGGGCAGGAAGTTGAATAATATGGTTTAAAAAAATGGTTCTTGGAGTTAGAGTTGGATTTGAATCTCACACAGACCAGTTTGGTTCTTTGTAATCTTAAGAAGTTATTTTATGATTCTGAACCTCAGTTTCCACATATACAGAAAGAACAGAGTTGTAGTGAGGATTTAACAGGAATAGATAGCTAAGTGTCAGGCATGTTGTAGGTGCTGGAAAAGTCCATTCCTTTTTCCATATTCTCCTTCTTTGAAGAGGTCTCAATTTCTCAGTCTTGTAAGAGGATAAAACTCAAACAGCTTTGTAGATCTTTGATTGGCCAAGCCTTCTTTGTTAGCCTCTCTGAAATCAAGAAGTATCCTGAATTAGGTGGTGAATTTTGAAATAAATTTAATAACATTTTCCAACAAATAACTTTTTTGAACTAAAATTAAAAAGAATGTATTTTCTGAAATCTAACTAGGCCCCTTAACAGCAAAATCTTCTTTGAGGCAAGACTAGTTAACAGCTTTCTATGTAATCTCCATTTTTCTATCTGCTCAGCCCACTAGATAAAGGTACCTTAAGTGCAGACAATGCAATTTTCATCCACCTCTGCTCTTAAGTACGTGATTAAAGTTCCAACATGTCTACTTCCAGAAGGGCTCTTAGGAAAGTGTATAGGAAAGGATTTGTCTTAGGGCTTTCTTGCTCTTCCCTGGAGGTTTTTGGCAGCCTTTGTCAATGGACAGGCAAGTTCTGGAGTCACGTACTGACTTTGGCCCTTAAAAGTGACTCAGGGTTTGGAATGGTGGCCTCTATTTTTCTTCTTCTTGAACCTTACTGTGCTGTGCCAGGGTGGGTTGGTGTGTCCAAAACTAATTTGGCAGGTCATTCATTTGTTTCCTCTGATAATGCTACATTGGAGGCAGGGTTACAAAATACATTCCAGCTGGCTGGACTTCTGATATGAGTATCTCAAAAAGGTTCCACAGCCTTTAGTTAGATTTAGTGGTCAAGATTCTGGTAGAATCCCCTTTCTCTTTTCTTTTTAATTTCCAGCCAATTTCAATAGAACCACATTATAATACAGCTCAATGTATTTTATATATATATATTTTTTAATGCCACAGGTCAAACCATGAAGTAGGAATCTTAGATGTTAATCCTGTAACCTGATTTGCTTATAAAGAGGTTCCCATATAGATGCTTGCTTTCTGCCCCCAGGAGGAGAGGGATGAATGGGAGTGTTAGAGGGAGAGACATAGAATATGCATTTGATAACTTTTCCAAGGCTCTGTCACTTAATCATGTGACCGCCAAGAGGAAGAGGTATTATTATGTCCATTTTACAGAGATGAGACAACAAAAGCTCAAAGTGGTTTACTATCTTGTTCAAGGTCACAAATTGGAATCAGAATCTTGGGCTTGTCTTTTTCCAAAGTTTGAACTCTTTCTTCTCTCCTACCTAGAATCCATGTAACCTTGACATAAATCTTTCAATATTAGACTTAGACATGACCTAAGTGGTCAACTCATGTCCTATCAAGTGCAGGAATTCCCTCTATGAGGTCCATGACAGCTCCCTGTGCTTCAGGTGACCTACAATAATGACTACCTCATTCCTTCACAGGGCAGCTGATAGCCATTTTGGATGGCTCTTCTTCTTATTTAGAAAAAAATCTGCTTCCTTGAGACTTCTACCCAATGGCGCACTAGAGCGGGTCCATGCTTATTCACACCAACTAAAGAGCTAACTGTGCACGTCTATTCCTACCTCCACACTTGGTGACCTCAAGTTGGCACCTTGAAATCAACTATGGTGGGTGTGTTTACACTACAGAAATTGCCAAAAGCTACAAATCAGGGCTTCTCTCCCCACCCACTCCCACAGTGAGAGACCATTATTAAACATTTATCACCACGCCACTGCTTCTACCCTTTGGGAGTGATTCTGCCCTTTGTCCTCACAGAAAAAAAGTACAAGTCTTCTACAGCAGCTTCTCAGAGATTTCAGGACAGCTATCCACTCTGTCTTTCTATGATAGCTTCAGAGAAACCTGAGTTTGAGTCTCAGGTCCATTCTTTAGTTGTTGTGGAACCATAAACAAATTATTTAATTTTTCTAAGTTTCAATTTTCATATATGAAAAATAGGGATGATAAAAAATCTTTACCTCTGGGGTAAATGAGGCTTAAATGGGACAATGCATATAAAATACACTGCTTGACCTACAGAAACCTCTCAATTAACTTTACTATCAGAATCATTATTACTATTAGCCAGAATACCACAAACATTTAGAGTTGCTAAGGACTTCTAGGAAAAGAAATTATATTTTTCAGGGTCTGAGCAGGAGCAGGTAGTCCATACAAAGAATCTGGTTACAGAGGGTTTAATGCCTAGACCATGTGCAAAAGGGTGAAGGTAGGTGGATAGTTAAGGGAACTAATAAGGGATATTGAGATACCCAGAATCCACCAACAGGAAGGAATTTTTACCATCCTAATTCTGAAGGTGCAAGAAAAGCTACACAGGAGCTGTAGCACAGCATAAGATCATATCCACTCTCAGACATGAGGCCCAGAAGGAAGAGAGTCCAAGAACAAATACTGTGATTTCTCCATCTCTCTCTTGCCCTCCAACCTCCTGTCAGTACCTCCCAGAAGCCAAGGCCGAGGACACAGGGATGGGATGATTCCATCCATAGATATCACCTCATGGGGCATAAAGCAGGATAGAAAAAAGAGGAATGTGGATTGGGGGTGGGGTGGCATGGGGTGGGTGTGGTAACAAACAGAATAACCAAACAGCATTTGAATTCTCAATTTTATATTCAATCTATTGAATCCACCTCTGGCCTCTTTTTCCTGTAGAAGATCCAGACTAAGAAATTGTACAAAAATATAATTGTCAAGAGTGGGGCAAGATCTCAGTGTGAGGAAGTGTGTTTTGTTCTTGGGCTTAATTATGCTTTAAATTCAATGTGATGCACTGAAAAAATATCTACACCTGGGATTGGCAGAATGCCTATTATTATAATGTGACTTTAGAGTTCCCTCAACACCCCACCAAGGGAAAAAGGTCCGATGTTACCTTATTGATTTATATGATCTCATTTAGATTTTGGTCTTATCCAGTGCTTGCCTTTATTTTCTTTCTCTTCGAAAATGTATCTTTTGGTAAATGCCATTGCTGTTGTCTATGCATGTGTGTGTTTCATATTTTAAAGGTCTTCAACTCTTCCATTCTAATAGCATTCCCCTCCCCTTTGAACTACCTCTGTAGTCTATTACAAAAAATCTGCAGGACCTGAAATGTATTAAAGTCCTCAGATTTCCCCAGTACAATGTTTCCATCTGTTTTTTAAAAAGAGACATTTTATAGCTTTGGGAGAGTCACTTAAGAATTTCATGTACTGAGGCAGCACGTGCCCCTGTGTGCTGAGAAGTCTTGACTGACAAGAACAGCTTCCCTCTCACCTGGGTCTCCCTAATCCTGTCAGATACAAAGAGGTCAATGACTCTTTCCTCAACTCACTCTTTATATACAAAATTCTGTGGTTATTCACACAATTCACTAAGGATAGTATCATTTACCCTTTAAAAGCTATTTCCAGAAATTATTTTTTTACAAAAATGAAAGTGGAGGCTTGATGGTTCAAATAAATCCTAATGATCTGAGGAGATAAATTCTTGAGCCCAGCCACCTCATACATTTTTATGTCTAGATCCATATGCTGATTACAGAACAAAGATGGAAGTGATAACACTCTCCACAAGTGATCATGAGTGTACCACAGATCGACCACTGTCAAACTCACTGTCATTTGCACCCTTCTAGTATAAATAAGTATAATTTAGGCTCTCAAACTCAAATGCCTACAACAGCTATGAGTGAAGTAAAACAGGTATAAGAAAACATTCCTTGGCATTCATAAAGGCTCTCGGTCTGTCTTTTTCTTACAGTTGATAGAGATGTTCATACAAAACATATTTTACTTTTATCTTATTCTATATTTAAAAGGAACAATATGTGAGTGTGTTGATAAATGGTCACAGAGCCCAAGGACAACAGGGAGTAATGGGGTCTGTGGAAAACTGGGAAACACATATCCCCAGAGAGACACCCCACTGTATTGGCCCAGCATGCTGGGGTTATATGGGAATGAAGATTTGGTGTTTTCAAATCTCTCTCTTTCAAAATGCAGGAATTCTAAGTTTTTATGGAAATTTTTCCAAATTTTAGATATTGGCAACAAATTTGCAAAAGTCAATATGTTCTTCATAGGCCAAATCTAACACTTCTTAAGCTAGATATCACCTACTGCTACCAGTTAGCAGCTACTGGACTCAATGAGTCCATGAATGAAAAGCCACTGGGCAGAGTTTTACATGGAGTAAGAAGAGGGCTGGCTGCTCCAATTTCCTTCTACAATGATAAAAGTACAGAAACTGTAGAATGTTCTAGAAGCCACTAAGAAGTTACTCAACTGCTTTTTGGGGCAATCCTGACTCCTGATCACCTTCTTCCTATGCCTCAGGGTCCCCTCTTCCCCATCATCCTCATGCACAAATACTCCACTCTTACGTACACACACACACACACACACACACACACACACACAGCATAGTTATCTAAGGATACCATCCTTGACATCCAGTCTTTGTCTACACGATTTAACTCCTTTCTTGTGCATTTTGCCATTACTATGTGAAAATATCTCTAGAACTATATTCTTATTTTGCCAAACTCTAATTTATCCTTGATTCAAAGTCGTTTGGTCACAGACATTGAAAACCCCTGGCTCACGTGATCTTTAAGGCACACATGTCCTTTACTAGCAGTATAAGTCGACAGCTGATTTATAAGCACTCGCCTGGATCTCACTGACAACAGCATAATGTGTGCTAAACACGAAGGAGAATCTTGGTATTTCACAATCCATTGATCTGGTAAGAAAATCCATCTAAATGATTGTTTATCATTGTACAGATAAAGGCTCCTCAAATGAGGGATAAGTATAGGGGATTGTGTATGTCAGAAGACATTCTTCAGTACTTTAAGGCTTTCCAGAGCAAGCCTGTGGCTCCTGCTCCTAGGAGGGACATGTCACAACCCTACAGTATCTGAGTGCCATAAGGAAACAGAATAACTCTGAAAGTAGCCCATGAGCCAGTCTCTTGCCTCTATTTCCCCTCCCTCTGTCTCTGAACTGTCTGATTGGGGCTGTTACAGTTCTGGCATTGGCCTGCTGACTGGACTCGCATCCTCTGGCTTTCTGAAATGGTCTGCATCATGTTTGCTGCATTTGCTTTCCTCAGGTTCTGTTGTCAGTTTTTCCAACCAAAGTGCATTAACTTTGAACCCTTGGCTTCTTTGCTAAGAGGATGCTGTCCTTGAGAGAATGAGGCCAATTTCCCACCCCCTCCAAGAGCATCTACCTCATGGAAGGATACACAAATTTTTTCCCCTGACAACAACCCCTCTTGCCAGACTCCATGCCTCGGCAACCCTGCCTGAACATTGCCCATTGTTTGCACTGAGTTACATTGGCTGACTACTTGTGCACAGGGACATACCAGAATCACAGCATTGGAAATATTATTTTATGTCTTTCCCTTTGGTTTCAAAAAGAGATTTAAAAACAAACTGGTTCCATAATGAACAGAAAGCATGACGTTATTGACCTGAAAATAAAAAAGGCAAATGCTTATTAAGGCATGTTGGTCACTATGTGTTAGAGGACGGGAATTCCCAGTGATGCAATCTGCCTCATCCAAAAACCGAGCACAGAAAACCTTTTCATATGTGCTAAGTCTGCAGCTGCAATAAAGCCTCCGTGCAAACAGTCAGCTCTGACTGCAGATAGTAGCCTCTCTACTGAGGTTCAGATCCCTGGGAGTGCAGTGGCATTTCCTGATGGAATCCAGCATGCACCTTCTATATCCAGGCGCCCAGATTGATACCTTTCAAGAAAATAAAATGGTTTATGGGGAAGTATTGATACCAGGTCTTGGTGGTCCTGAGGTCAATAAAAAATGTTATTTGAGGAAAAGAATCATCAATGTTAAAGATTAATTATCTGTTAAATCATGGTAGTGAAAGTAACTTTTTCTAATGGGTGATGAGTTTTTTATGCATTACATGCCATGCATGAGTTTGATGTACTGCACACTTGACAAAACAGAGAATGTACAGTGAGGACCCCATAGAAAGGTAAATTAAAGAGACTTTGATTGCATCTGAGTATATAATTCATTCTCTTGAGCAACTCAACTTTCATGTCCTCTAAATAAGCAACTAGAATTATACGTCCGTGTGTATGAAAAAAAGCTCATTTAGCTCAGGAGAAAATAAAAATTAACATGAGTGTCATAACATCCTTAATATAGGCAAATGGTACAGTCTGTCTATAAAAATTCCAGGCCAATAAAACAACACTATTCCTGCAAGCTTTATATCAGAAACAAACAAACAAAAAAACTGCTTATGGATATCTGTGAGAATTGGGTCAGGAAAACTGGAATCGTTTTAGGTGTTTCAAACAGAAGGGATTTAATAGAGGGACTCAATGACAGAGATGAGGAGGAAGTAAGAAGCCCTACAGGGGATAGTGAGGCAATCCAGAGATTAATAGTGAGAAGCAGATACCATCTCTAAGGTTAACAGAAGGAAAAGTGATTCTCAGGACCAGCATCTGGGTTCATCTATTGTAAGCTAGAATTCATGGTGAGGGCTTCCCAGTGAAAGCTGAAATCACAGAGATGATGTAGTCTGAAGCAGTGGGAGTAGGGGAGAAATATCCTGGTTTCTCGCATCTTCCATCCCCCAGTCTTCCATCAAAGCCTCCCTTTGGCTGAATCTACCAGGAAGCCAGGGTGCAAGAGAGCCTGGAAAATGTAGTTTCCAGAGCAGAGTGTGGGAAACATTGATGACTGGCAAATGACTAGCACATTTGGCATCTCCGAAGACATGTATATTTGTATATTTGCATTAGCTAATTGATCTATATCTTAAGTGGGCTTTGATGAGTAAATTTTAGCTCCCCTTTCATTCATTTTCATTCTGAAAAATGAACAAAGGAAAACCACAGACGATCAGGCTGTGATATGTTTGCCAGTAATTTACCCTGCAAGATATCTAGTGAGGTCTCTCTGTACCCATATATCTTCATTTCTCCTTAAATGTTCCTTGCTGTCTCCCCAGTTCCTTTTTTTATTTTAGCTTTGGGATTATCCAGTAAACAAGAATGATGATTTCATTCATTTTTATAACCTAATCCCTCACAGGGAGAGGCAAGCTGCGGAGAGGGGAGTACATGCTGGTAACTATTTTAGACTTGTAAATTTTATAAGTTCAAATATCTTACTCAGTGCTAGAACATGAGTAGGGAAATGCCTGGTTCAATGATGTAAACACAGCAAACATCAGCTTAGAATGTAAGAAAGGAAATGCAAGCCAAAGAGTTTTTCAGAAGCATCCCTGCTTTTCAGACACTAGCATTTTCTTTGGGCTGAATTGCTCACGTTCATTAGAGCTTTGAATGACCTTTTTACTTGCTACCATGGGGATCTATTCTCTGAAATCCAAAATGCAGAATAATTTGCTTTTGAACTGTATTGAGTACAATCTGCTTCTAAACCTATAAGGCACATTCAAAAGGACGTGTGTGTTTTATTTAACAAATACTACCATTTTTGTCTATTATTTGCCAGCACTATTCTAAGCTATTAAGACATTTGACCCTTTAAACAATTGCATAAGGTACAGGTAAGAGGACAGGTGTTTTACCCTAGACTATTATTTCTCCTCATTTTATGAATGAGGAAACTGAGACACAGAGAGATTAAGTAATATTTCTGAGGTTAAACAGCCAGGTAGAGCCAGGATTTTCAGTTACTGCTTGGCAATTCTGGGCTCCAGGAATGAGTGTTTCAGTGAACAAGGTGGAAGCTACCTGACCTTTTAGGATTTGGCAACAGAAGTCACCTAGTGTAACTTCTTCTGTCTCTTGTTTGGAGCAGTGACAAGTCCAATCAGATCCAGCAGTGCAGGAGGGGTATCCAAGTGTCAAAGTATTTGCAACCATGCTTTGAAGCCATCACAGTGAGCAAAGTACCAGCAGCAATGACCACAATATATGATACCCAGATGGTGGGTTGGTTTTTATTTGCTGAAATGACCTTATGGTTTCCTATATTTGGTCCTCATTTATCTACAACAGGAAATGGAAGGAAATAGAGTCTTTCCTTAAGGCAGTTTTCTGTTCCAATTGGTATTCTTCTAACGCCTCCCTTTGCTCTGACAACTTTCTAAATGGCATCGGACAAGACTTCCACTGACTCAAGTTTCATCGACGTAGTTGTACCCAAATAGAAAATGTTCTGTTGCCTATATTCAAAACACATTGCTAAGCCAATTTTCTTTAAATTCTCCTGAATTTCCTCCCCTGAGAGGATCAAACAAGTGCCAAGTTTGAGTTTTAAACTTTCAGATACTTTTGAGTAATACTCAGTGGAGAGAAAAAAAAAGCATTTCAGTAAGGTGATGTGTGTGTGTGTGTGCGCTGTACTCAGAGAAAAATGCAGGTTTTCTATTTTAACTTAACTGTAAAATGCTGAACTAATTTAGCTCAAATCTTTTGAAAACATGTTCGATTTATGGGGCCAGTGACTATCAAAAATTTTAAGCTGAAAAATATTGGGAAAACCACTCAACTCACCAGAATTCTGTTTTTGATTAAAATCCGAGTTTGTGACCAAGTGTTGCTTTTTAAAAAATAGCTCTGGTGAATGCCTCAATTAGAGTATTCAATGACGTTTCTTTATGATGTGTCCCGAGGGAACAATTTGACTGGTATATAGAGAAAATTTTCAGAAGAGGAACATTTCCTTCTGTGCCATGGTCTAAGACAGGAATTGCACATGCAAAGAGGCAAACGTTGGAGTGATCTGGCTGGGTCATCTGTCGTGCCTTCACGGCCAATGTTAATTCTAATTACATGGCTGGCTGCCAAATCTGTCCTTTTCTCCCTCACCAAGGCATAAGTAGACAAAAGATGTCTCACTGCAACCTAACAGTTCACTGTTACATTTTCTTTCTCAACCTCTAAATGTGCAGACAAAAAGGAGCTATCAATAAAATTGTTTTTATTGATTACAGATGAGCCTATATGAAATCGAATCATCCAAACAATTCAATAAGAACTTTGTAAACCCAACCACCAGTAGTATTGTACATGGAGTATCTAAATGAATGGATGGAGTTGACTTAATTAGAAAGCTAGCACAGTCTTCTTAGGACAACCAAACTTTTTTTAAGGTCACATGTGCAATACAGAAAGCCTCATGTGACTTGGCAGTATAAAGTAAGGGTTAAAATCACCACTTCTGGGACTGGACTCCCAAGATTTGAGTATTATTTCTACTACTTGGAGCTGGGTAGCTTTGGAAAAATTACTTTACCATCCTGTACCTTTTATTTTCCCTCTATAAAAAAAAGGATAATTAAAGTGCATATTTTATGGTGCTACTGTGCGGAGCAAATGAGTTCATTCATGCTCAGTGCCCAGTAGGGTATCTGGCACATTGTACATGCTCAATAAATATGGCTATCATTTATTCTATTGTCTGCTTCTGATATTCTTACCAATTTATCGACATGCTTTCTCTAGCCACCACAACTGAAAATGTAGGATAAGTCTTACCTTCAACATAATCATCTGGTGGCCATGGGGAAGTTATTTATTGTCAATGAACTTCATGGGATTTTAAGGCTATTCTTACACAGTGGCATCTGCTTTTAAATCAAGCAAATTAAAACACATGACATAGCACTTGGTAAATAAATAGTTGATATGCAGAGTCTAAAGTAAAATGGCAGAGTGAAACAGAACAATAATAAGTTTAAAACAAAGGAAAAGAATTAGAAAAAAAGAAAAAGAAGGAAAGAAATATACCGATAGGGATCAATAAAAGGAAAAGGCACACTACCTAAAGGAACACCTTTGAAATGTAACAGTCAGAATCAGAAAGAAACGAGAAACTCTGGCATCCCCCCACCTCCCAAATGGACCCTTCACTTCTACCCAAGCTCAAACAGATGGAAGAAAGACTATGAGTAGACATCTCTCTCAAATTTGTAGTGATGTGCACTCAGAGGGTGTGAAGGCAGTCCATGGAAAATGTGAAGAAAACTTCTCATAAAGAAGTCATAGGTTGAGGGTCTTGAGCATCACCTTCTGGGGAACCCAAAGATCCAGGAGGAGTCAAGCTGTGACTAGACTTTCTATAGACTCATCACAGAAGCTGAACCCAACCTGGATCCTGTCTTCTCAGATGCCCAGTGAAGAAGATTCCTGGGAAGATTCCTCACAACATATCTCAGGAGTATTCATAAAGAACCTTAGTAACTTTACTCTCAAAAAAAAAAAAAAAATCCAATTACAAACTCCCAAGAGATAAACAGGGGGAGCTCCATGTATCAAAGCCCATAGCCTAGTCACTTTTCAGAAGAATGTCTGTGAACTTCAGTTCATTTTAAACAAAAGGCTGAAAGCAAGTGAACCATATGCAACTCAAGAAACTAGAAGAAATAAAGATGAACAGCACTTGATCAATAAAAACAAAAACTGGCTGTTAAAAAGGGAGGTTTGCTCAAAGAAAAGATACCAATAGGCCAGGGTTTTGAATCTCGCCACTACAACCATTTGGAGCCAGGTGATTCTTTGCTGTGCCCTGTCCCGTGCGCGTAAGATGCTTAGCAGCATCCCTGACCCTTTCCACTAGATGCCAGTAGCACCTTCCTCCCCAGTTCTGAGAGTCAAAAATGTCTCCAGATATTACCAAATGTCCTGGCGGGAGGGGGATAAACTTGTACCTGGTTGAGAACCATTTTAATAGACATTGGAAAGGAGAAAGGGGACAACAAATAGATAAACTCAATCATGATTATTAAGTAGGACTTTACCCCGATCAATTTAGAAGACTCAATAAAATGGTGATCATCCAGGAAGATATAAAATTACAGTCTGAATCAAGAAAGAAAACGGAGCAATAACAATTTAGAAAAACTGCTATGTCAGAGATGTACCCCAAGGTAAATTGTTTATTGTTCAAATATTCACTGTCCTTCCCAGGAGAATTATGCTGCATGGTCCCATCACTGCAGGCTTGGACATGTGACTGGCTCTGCCCAATGGAAGAGGAGCAAAACTGATGAGTCACTGTTAGGCAAATGCTTTTAAGAACCAGTGCCTTGGGAATTCCCTGGTGGTCCAATGGTTAGGACTCCTGTTCGATCCCTGGTACAGGAACTAAGATCCTGCAAGCCACTCGGTGTGGCCAAAAACAAAACAAAAACAAACAACAACATAAAAGAGCCAGTGTCTGGTTGGCTACACTTGCTTCTCTTGCCCAAGATGACCTGTAATGTTCCAGATCAGGGGTTGCTTGGTTTTTTTTTTTTTTGAAGTATAGTTGATGTACAATATTATATATTTCAGGTGTACAACATAGTGATTCACAATTTTTAAAGGTTATATTCCGCTTATAGTTATTATAAAATATTGGTTTTATTCCCTGTGAAGAGCAGGGGTTCTTTTATTTATTTTTTTAATAAATTTACTTTATTTATTAAAAAAAAAAGAAGTCATGGGAATGTAATGTACAGCATGGTAACCATAGTTATATTACTGTATTACAAATTTGAAAGTTACCAAGACAGTAGATCTTAAAAGTCCTCATCATAAGGAAAAAAAATTTTGTAACTGTGTAAGTGACAGATGTTAACTAGACTTATTGTGGTGATCATTTTGTGATATATACAAATGTTGAATCATTATGTGGTATACCTGAAACTAACCTCAATTATACCTCAATTATACTTTAATATAAAAAGTTTTGGGCTTCCCTGGTGGCGCAGTGGTTGAGAGTCCGTCTGCGGATGCAGGGGACACAGGTTCGTGCCCCGGTCCGGGAGGATCCCACATGCCGTGGAGTGGCTGGGCCAGTGAGCCATGGCCGCTGGGCCTGCACGTCCAGAGCCTGTGCTCCACAGCAGGAGAGGCCACGACAGTGAGAGGCCCGCATACCGCAAAAAAAAAAAAAAAAAAAGTTAAAATTTTTTTTTTTAAAAAGAACCTGACCAAGTAATCCTAACAGATGGAAGAGAGAAGGGGATTAAGACATAGGAGAAAATGTCACCTAAATGAAAATGATTTAAATTAACAAATCTATTAAAGGGGTTATGTAATGTATTCTAAGATAAACTGATAAATAATGACAAACACAGGCACGTCAGCTAAAATTTGAACGTCAAGGATCAAGATGATTTTCTTCAGGAATACAGATAGAAAAAGCAAGTAAAGTATAAGGGTAAAAGTCAAGCTGGCTTCAGACTTCTTTACAGCAATATCTGTTGTCTTCAAGTTATTTGGGTTGGAAGGGTGATACAAAAATCCTAAACCAAGCCAAGAGGGTATATAAATTTAAGGTCAATTAAATTATATGCAAAAGTTCAAGAACAATACCTTTTTGTGATTAAGTTACTTAATATCTACAAAGCACATAGAACAGTGCCAGGCAGATAGAAAGCACTATGTAAGTGTTAGTTAATTCATTAAACAAGAATAAAATAAATCTCATGAAACCCATGAGCTCTTTTTAATAAAATCTACCTTAGGAGAAGCCCTGATCAGACTACAGGTGGGTGCACTGAACCTATTTACACATAGAACAAAAATTAAATCAATGTGGGAAATATGATTTCAGAAAGTCCATATTCTAAATATTGAAATTTAAAAAATAATAATAGAGCAACAGAAAATCCGGAGATGAAAGGCAGAGCTAAGGAGATGTGTCTGTGTGCTAATCTCTCCATTTTTATATGAACAATCAAAAGATTATATCTAAAGGTGATGAACGAAGAAATAGAGCTTTTTATTATTCATGTGTTCAACTAATATTTCTGAAAACCTACTATGTGTCAGAAACTGTTGTAAGTGGTGTGGATTTAACTACAAACAAGGCATATAAGATCCCTGCTCCTTCACAATTTAGTAGGAAAAGACTAGGCCATGCAATTAGATAAGATAAAAAGAAGTAGATGAACAGATCAATGAAAGATTCTCAAATATAAATGAGAAATTACATGATACAGATGTCATTTCAAACCAGTAACAATAGATGGATAAGTCAATAAATGTTATGGGAAACTGACAAGTCAAAAAAAAATTCCAGATGAGTCAAAGATTTAAAGATAAATATTGAAATCCATTAAAATATTATAAGAAAGCATTGGTGAATCTATGATCTTGCAGTATGAAAAGTCCTTTTGAAGTAAGACATACAACACAAAAGTCACAAAATTAAAGTTTAATTCATTTAATTACAAAAATATTTGAAATTTCTATACAGAAAAAATGCATCATAAAATCATAAGCCATCAACAGATGGAATAAATATTTATAACACATTTCTGACAAAAGACTAATTTCTTTAATATGTAAAGAACATGTAAAAATTAATTTAAAAATTTAAGTGTGATAATAGTATTATAATATTTTTCTGTTTGCTTGCTTAAGTTAATGAGAAAGAGACAAGCAATCTAGAAAAATAGGTAAAGAATGTGACCACAAATTGAAATATAATAGCCAGTAGCATAAGGTAAGACTTTCAACCATGCATAATAAGAAATACAAATTGTAATATAGTGTTTGTACCTAATCATTTTACCAACATTTGATGACACACAAGATTGACAAGGATTCTGTTGATGGTAGAATAAATCAGTATATACCTTTTTGAAGGACAGTTCAGCTATACTCTTTCAATTTTTTTTTTAATAAACATATTCTGACACAGAAAATTTATTGTTAGAAATGTACCCTCTGAATATACTTGCCAACTTTTACATGAATTTCTTATTAAAACATTCTTATAAGGGCAAACAAAACAAAACAAAACCTGAAAATATCTAAAATATCAGGAGGTGCAGATTAAAGAAATCATGGCAATAATACTACCTTTATAGTAAGACAGATCTGTGTGGTCTGTCTTATATATATACATATATCTCCATGATATGTGTATTTTAAAAATCAAAAGATGTGGATATCAGTGTGTAGGATATCAATCCTTTGTGCAAAATGTTTTCACACAAATACACATACATGCATACGTGCAAATGTGTATGTATATGTGTAATGTCTTGATTTCCATAAGATTACATATGCATCCATTAACCCTGGTTACCTTTAGAAAAAGTCATTTTGGGGTAGAAAAGGAGGAGGGAGACCTTTATTTTCATTTTATGCATTTTGGTAATGTTTAATTTTTTATATGCATGTGGATCATTTTTTAAGTTAACAGGAGTTATCTGGGTAACAGAATCATGAGTCATCATAAATTTCTTTCTCTGCTTTTCTCTATTAAAAATGCTTTAAAATATTATTTAAAATAAAATGTGGCATCATCATTATTCAATCTTTAATAGTTTATAAACTTCTCTTACGTTAAAAAGAAAATGAATTCCATAAAGTATGCAGATATTTTGTAAACTGGGAGAAATGTTTTCAATTTATAGTGTGAGGAGTGATCTGGGGGTTAAACAAGGCTATCATTGGCTCTTGGTATTCTCTTTCTCCCCTGATGGTTACCTGGACCATATGGCAAGACAATGGCTTCTTCCCCTAGTTCTCCTTCTCTGAAGTGAAATCTTTAAACTCCATTAAAAACAGATATCCCTGGAGGCTTTCCTAGTATGTGGACTTGGAGGAGAGACCACAGAGCTCTGAAAACAGTATGAAGCCGAAAAGGAAAAGCAACTTAGAATACACTTCTGAAAGTGTTCATTAAAGGAGGATTTCATGAAAGAATTAATTAGTCATTCATTTTTAAGATCCGTTCACCTTACTCAAGTTATTTCAAAAAGAGAAAGACAACTGAAGAGCTGGTACCATTCAACTTCCATTGTGGCTTAACTGAAGGTAGAAGCCAAATTGACAACATGGGAAAAGCATCCAGTTTTGATTTTTAATTACTGAAATAGGACATGAAGCAAGAGTCAGCTGATCTGAAAGTTTCTTCCTATCTAAAAGTGCTTCATTTGTTGATTGTTGAAAATGAAGGAGAACATATGGGGATGCAATTCAGACATCTCTTGGTAGTACCATAATGAAAATCACTCAGTATACATAAATGAAATAAATTATAGAAAATACACTTATACTGAAAATAGCCAAATAGTTCTGGTTCTGTCTGATTCTATGTTTGGCACTTCGGGACACTGTATTAACTCTTTAGCTAAAGTCAAGCAAACTTAAATTTACCCTGAATTCAAATAATAAGAACACTCAAACAACCAGAGATCTTTATTCCTTTATAATACTTTCATTACAAATGAACGAATAGCAGGTAAAACTAATTTCTTACCCCCTCCCTCCTTCCTTCCCTCCCTTCCTTCCTTTCTTCCTACCTCCCTTTTATTCTTCTTTCTTTGCAACACCTACTCCATAGTGTCTCAAATGGTTAAGACAAATATGATGCAATTTCTATATATTATTTTTAGATTAACAGCTGGTACAAGGATAATACTTGGCCATTATCAAGTATTATGGTACTGAGGTTTTCATTATAGAAAACTAAGCAAACTTAAAATTTTCAAAAGTAGATTAAATTGTGCTCAGAGACATTTTCTTATAGTTATATGTAATGTATAAATAAGTAAAATGTAAAATTGCATTTTTATTTCACTTTTGAAACATTACATATGATAGGTCCATTCATCTGCATATTAAAATAACTAAGTCACCTAAGTCCCCATCTTTTCTGTATGCATTTCCTGTTTACTTGCCTAATAAGATGCTTAAACAGTAATTTGCTGAGTTGGCAAAAATTAATTGTTAGAAAAGGAGGAGGACTACTGTTAACGTTAATTTTCAAGGCATGGAATGTAATGATGGTTGTTTTCCTTAATTGTCTTACAACTTTTTCTACCCTGGATTAGACCAAATATTGCCCATCTTTTAGCTACTTCATGCATGCCAATTGGTCTTTTATTAATTGTTCACACACAAAATGGCACACTAATAACTTAAAATTACTAGTTTCACACTGTAAGTAGACTTAGTTTACTGCTGGATATATACTTACTGCCATGAATGACCTTAAGGGAATACTCTTAAGAACACAATCACCGATAGTTGAATCTTAAGGACATAATCATTGACAGTTTAAAATTGAAATTTTGGATTCTGGAAGCCACATGAGTTTTTTCAAGAATTTTCTCAATCTCTATATATTTGTAAGTTGAGCCCTTCCTACAATTTCTACGTCTCCTTTTTCTTTCCTTTGGGCAGTTAAGTGCCATCAGATCTTACCTTTTCAATCTCCTATAGCTTTCTCCTTCACCCCATGCATCTGCTGGTTCAAGGACGCCCCATTTCTTGCTTAAATAATTATAACAACCTTTTAATTTGTTCAGAAGAAAAAATAGCACCTTCAGTCTGGCGCTACTCCAAGGCATCATGCTCCCTTCTACAAAAAGCTTTTTCTCAAAGTAGATTCTATGGGGAAAAGTCCAAATTCCTTTGCCCAGCAAAGTGCTGGCACCCCTCTCTCCTCTTCTGTCCAGCCATAGTAAATTGTCAACCATTTCTTTAATGCATCTTGATGTGTCATGCTTTCCTGCCTTTACCCCTACTGTTCCTCCTGTCTGGAATTCCCTTCCCCCTTCCTATCTGCTCAACACCTGCACAGTTTTCATGATTCAACTCAAGTATTACGTCCTCCCAGCAAACCTCTGACCTACAAGGGAAGGTGGTAACTCTATTATTAGTTAACATTCTGGACCTTGTGTAAGCTTCTATTTGATCAATTTGCATAATTTGCTGTATTCATCTTTGTAGCCCCAGAAACTTAGCAGTCTGGAAAAGTAAAAATCATTGAATGAGTAAAAGTAAAAGTCATTGAACAAAATGCAGGAGGTACGTTGCTAAAGCTAACCATTTTATTTCATTCTTGGCATAGTGCAATCTGAATTTGAGGTGCTATCTTAGGTCAGTAGAATACCCAGGGTTTATTTGAAGTTCCTCTAGAAGCTGACACTAAGACAAGGGTTTTAGTACAGGTATGTTACAGGGAGGTGGAGAAAACACAATTAGGGAAATGGGGAAGTAAGGAGGGAAAGGGAAGGCCAGTAAAAGATGCATTATCAAACCAGTTACACTGGGGGTGACAGGGCCTGTGGGAGTTCAGATCACCATGCACCCCAGAGTTATCCCTCCCAGAGATGTGAGGGAGGTGAGGTACTCACTCACTAAATCCCATTGGTCATTGATTGAGGGCTGTTCTGGGAGGTATTAACTCCCTAGCACATCTGGCCAGCAGCACATGTGGGCAAAGCAAACTCCACCAAATGGGGGAAATTGGCAATCAGGTGTGTACTGGTGTGGTTAGGGCATTGACATGTGGGCTGCATCTGGTCTTTGGTGACACTGAGTGGTCATTGTAAATATGAGAGGATGAAATATGATATGATTTCTCAAAATCTCTTAGCCACATATACCCCACATTATTTGCTCAGCAAACAAGTTCTACAGTAGTTAGGGCAGGAAGCAAAATCTTTTGTGTCTAATTAAGACAATTTGTGAAATATGCCCAGGATGAGAATATCCGTTAAGAGTCACCAGTCAGGGCTTCCCTGGTGGTGCAGTGGTTGAGAGTCCGCCTGCCGATGCAGGGGACACGAGTTCGTGCCCCGGTCTGGGAAGATCCCACATGCCCCCGCGTACCGCAAAAAAAAAAAAAAAAAAAAGAGTCACCAGTCAGAGTGATTCTCTTGGATTGCTACTATTCATAGCAAAATGAATTTTATCATAATTCTAAAGTCACAGCCCTCAAACCCCTTTTGCCTTTGCAAAATTCTCTTACTGAACTCCTAGGTAACCAAGATGAAAAGGATTTGCGGTCGGGCCCATGAGAACACTGTGGAGAGATGAACATGACTGACAGTTCAGTGATAACTGTGCCAGATTTCTCAGACTTCCTGTACTCCCAGAAACTGTGAAAGATGTAGAAATATGCAAATAAAGTTTTAAGTAGATGAAGAAGCTCTAGGTATTAATTACAATGTTAAAATACACTATTCCTCTAGGAGATTCCTTCTTGTAAAAAGCAAACGACCACACAAAACTTCTCCAACAAAGCCAATTATACAAACTTGTTATTGATTTTGGTAAGGCTCCCAGAGAACTTCTACTATTTCATGAACTATTTGGAGATACTTTTCACATACTGATAATTCCTTCTCTTTCACTCATTTACTCAACCTCCTCAGTACTCCTACCTCAGTTCCATGCAGCCCCCTCTCCACTTCACTCTTCTTCTATACCTGTCATCTAGAAACATGGCCAAGGAGCTCTTGTTAATTCTCAGTCTCTCAGTTGTCCCCCAGACCTCACAAGCATTAGGAGTGTGGACATGATTCCTCTTCTGAAAGCTCCTTTCTGATGAATTCTAAGACAAATTACCATTGTATGTATTTCACTTCTCTGAAACTTTTCCTTCAACATCTATGCCCTTCCTTGGCCATCTTTTCCTCTCCAAATGGTTAAGGCTTAGCTCAGAAATCTGCAATGCACCTAATCCTTTTCCTGAATTACAGGCCCACCTGCTCTAGATTTCCACGAGGATATTTGACCAGAGCCTCATAGGTAATTCCAAAAAGAACCACCCCTGCATCTCCCATCTGGCTTCTGCACACACTCTTCTCTGTTAAGGGCATCACTAGGTTTTTGTCACCTGGGCTCCAAACCCTATAGATATTGTTGATTCTTCCCCTACCCAACGACATTGTCTTGTTCTTCACGTGGACTTCAGGCCCCCATTACCACCTGAGTGTATAATTACAGAAGCTACTATCCAGTTCCTTCATCTCCAGTCTCTGTCTGTACTCTCTACTCCTACCACTATACTCCACCAAATATGACATTGGTTTTCCTAACATGCATCTCCAACCAGAGCACTCCTCTGGTAAAATCATTTCACAGTGATCCATTTACATGGGATAGAGTTCAGACTCCTTAGACTAGCACTCAAGAGTCTTGAGGTCCTGAAGTTTGCTTATGTTTCAAAATACACTAAATATCTGTACCCAGATCCACTCTTCACCTTGTTCTGTGCCTGAGACGCTGACCTCTATGGCTGCATGGGCTGACATTCCCAGCCGCTACAGGATCCCCTCCCCTTGAGTATGATCTGGATCTACAGATATAATGGAGGGATATTGCTCCCCTTATTAGGTTATGTTATATGGCAATGAATGATGGGATTTTTGCAGATGTATTTAAGATCCCTAATCAATTTAATTTGAGCTAATCAATGGGGAGATTATGCTAGGTAGGCCTAGTATAATCAGGTTAAGTCTTTTATTTTGTTTTTTTAATGTTTTATTTTATATTGGAGTACAGCCGATTAACAAAATTGTGATAGTTTCAGGTGCACAGCAAAGGGACTCAGCCATACATATACATGTATCCATTATCCCCCAAACTCCCCTTCCATCCAGGCTGCCATGTAACATTGAGCAGAGTTCCCTGTGCTATACAGTAGGTCCTAATTGGTTACCCATTTTAAATATAGCAGTGTGTACACGTTGATCCCTTTTAGAAGACAGTCTAGTAGTCAGAGATTTCTCCTGCTGGCATTGATGATCATGAGTGAGTTCTGCTGCTGCAAGGTCATGAATTCTGCCAACAACCCCATAAGCTTAAATGAGTACCCTGAGCCTTAAATGAGGCTGCAGTCCTGGCCACCATCTTGACTGTAGCCTTGTGAGATCCTTGGTAGAGAACCAGCTAAGTTGCTCTTGGATTGCTGACCCACATGAGATAAGAAATGGGCACGAAGCCACTAAGTTTGTGGTAATCTGTTACACAGCAATAGCTAACTAATACCCTTGTCCTTCTGGGCAAATTAGGTCAATGGAATATATCAAGATTGTTCAGAGAGTAGGAGGAAAGAGAACTTGAGATACTTATTCTCCCTGCCAGCTCCTTGCCAGCTGACACCCTACCAGAGCTCCCCACTGCCCCCAACTTCTGCCAATGGCTTCTCTTTAGCTGCAGCCGTCTCAGGGAGCTAGTAACTGTCCCTCCTGTGCCCCTGTAGACTTAAGGTTGGTAAAGCCTCTGGTTTGGATTCCTAATGTAGGGCCAGAGTACTTCACTATCCCTGGTTATTTTTCCTCAACTCTCCCCACACCTCGAGTAAATGTCCCTTTGTTAAACTTTGTTAAATTCTTTTTTAAAGAGTGTTATTACTATTACTTTCCTGCTGGGATCCTACCTAAAGAATAAACTTACCTCCTAGTATCCTATCCAAACCCACCTCCAAATCTGAACTACCAGCTATGCTCCGCAGAACACAATCTGACATTTTCCCACCTGATGTCTTGCCTTTGGATTGCTTCTACTGTCTAGAATCTGGAGACTGTTGGCATGATGGGGGAAGAAATTCCAAACAAACAAAAACATGAGTTCTAGAACAAACTACTGACTGTGCTCCTTGCTACCTGTGTGACCTTGGGAAACTGTCTAAACCTCTCTAGGCATTTTCTTCATCTGTAAGATGGGCGTAATAATACCCACTGAGCAAGGGTCTTGTGATGATTAAATGAAAAAAATAAGTGGAAAGCATCTAGTACATGAAACTCAGTAACTAAAGGTGTTGGTGGAAATTCTGCTGCTGCTAATGCTTTCATTCATAAAGACACCTACTGATCCTACTGAAATTTTACACACCCTGAATTTTTCTCTCAAGTTCTCTCACGTCTATGAATTTAGTGAGTCCACATTTCAGAAATGAGATTGCTCTCCATTAAACCTATAGAAATTGTTTCTCACTTCTCTTATTAAAGTTCTTACTTCATATGTCTTATATTCATTTACCTGCAAACATGTCCCATTGTTAGGGGAAACACTGACTGAAACTGCTCACCCTGGCCAGGCACCACAGTAACCATTTTCACGAGTTATTTTACAATAGGAGGTCCTGGTAAGGAACAGGGAACTAATAAGCCACCACAAACTAGAAGAATTCAGGAAAGGTCAAAAGGAGACGCAAGTCCATATGTCCTACCAACCTCCTGTGTTAATTATATTATGAAGAGTCATAGATAATATTTCTCATTATCATCCTCTCTGGAATCCATGTTGGCCGAGTCATGCGTGCGCCACCAGGAAGGACCCTGAGTCAGAACAACTGACAAGAGACAACCCAGAAACTAATCTCATCACCATAAAACCCGAGACTGCAAACCACATGGCAGAGCAGTCCTCCTGGTTTCACTTCCCCTGCTGCTCTCCGCCCCCCGGGCACCCCTTCCCGATAAAGTCTCTTGTTTTGTCAGCACGAGTGTCTCCTTGGACAATTCATTTCCGAGTGTTAGACAAGATCCCACTCTCGGGTCCTGGAAGGGGTCCCCCTTCCTGCAACACCATCTCTTCTGCTGAATTCTAAACGCATTATGGGCAGAGATTTTGTATCTTTGTATTTCCTGGGCCCGAAGTGGACAGTGCCATGGCCATAATAGCTGCTCAAGAATATTTGCAGACTGGATATGTAAAGAGAAATATTATCATTGACTCTTCACAATATAATTAACACAGATTTTAATATCATTGACAAGATATGCAAATATATTGATATGAATATAATATTTAATGGATATCTAAAACAACATATTAGGAAGCTTATAATAATTTCAGAAGCGTGTGCTCATTTAACATTGATTTTTGCTGTCTACCAAGTACAAAAGAAAATAACATGAAACAAAATGAATCTTCCAAGAACCACTGACGTTAATTTGCATGTGGGTAGTAATTCAAATTGGGCAAATTTTGTTGTCTTGACACGTCTTCTCACTTATTTTTCACTACAGCTCTGTGAGGAGATAAGCAGTTAATCTCTACATATTATTCATGTAATAATATGAGGGAGCTGATAATAATATGAGGGAGCTGAGACTATCAGAATTTGTTATTGGCTTAATCAACCTCAGTGGTAAACTTTCTGATGAAATACCCACTGCTAGGCAACATGATAAAAGCTGTTAGAAAAGAAAAAGAAAAAGAAAAGCATACTAAGTCTATCTCAAAATCAGGCCATAATATTTCAGGAAGAAGGCCAAGAAATACATTTAAAGATACATAGAGTAAGTAGCAATCAAAACCTTGTGTTTGTATGGCATTTTTTACTTCTCCAAGTCCACACATGCTAAGCATTTGACCTTTATCATGCCATCTGAGGCAGGTAGAACATATCTATTTACCCCGATTAACAGATGAGGCCAAGAGATGGCCATTTTAAATTCAGCCATCCATAGCCAAACCAGAATTAGAATGTAAGTCACCCAACTATGTCTTGGGCCGTAAGCAACGTGTGTATAGAGCACCTACTATGTGTATCCTACAATACAGTACAATCTAGTTAAATGCATAAAATTTATTGTCTCTTAATTTTTAAGGAGTAGTCAGTATTTGCCTGAAAGGAATAACCCAGACTCAGAATACTAGGCCTACTAGCTGGCAAATAAGTCACTTTACCCCACCCATCCTTCCACCACATCTAATTATACATCACATAGGTAAAAGTTTGATTGACCACATGCTGCTCTTTGCTGTGGCTCCTGGTTCCTGTGAAAGAAACTCATCCAGGTGAAGTTAAGTGGAATTGCTGTTAGGTGTCACACTAGTTACAAGGTGACAGGTATGCTACCAAGCCTAGAGGCTTCCCTGAGGAGTTGCTGCAGGTTTCAGTGGAATAACAATTACAAGGTAGATGGATCATTTCATGCCTGCTGTGACCTTTACAATATGTGAGAGTCATTATTTTAATGTTAATTTGCATAATGGTAGGTCTGAAAGAACAATGGTGAATGCTAATAGCTGCAGGATGCAATAAAATTAAACATCATCTGGGCTGAACTGCTAAAGGAAAAGTTGCCAAAGTATGACTGTTCAAGCACTTAATTTCATCCCAGGTCATGTCCACATTCAATCAAATGCGATTTCTGGTATCTCTTGAAAAACTGGCAATAAGTGACTGGAAGGGAATAGCAGCAACCTCCTTTATATAGAATCCTAACCTGGTAGGCTTTGCTTTTTTACATAACTTGTGTGTCCCCTCCGAGGAAGTTGAATTTGCAACTACCATCACCTTCCCCAAATGACCCCTGACCCCAACTCTCACCACTCCCCACATCTGGCACATACACTAAATTTGATACACCCAGAAGGAATGACTCTCACCTTATGGGCTGAAAAACTTGCAATAAACCTTTGAAGAAGGTAGCATGGACCATGGCTAGCAGCAAGTGATATTTTCAAGGGAAATAGACACTGTCAACTCAAAGTAATAACCCTGCATTCTGAGTTGCAGGTGGGAAGGTGGCTGTGCACAAAGAGAATACAAAGAGGTCATCTCCATTTAGATTTATTGTTTTAAACTATTCCTAATGCCTAGAAAATGGGTAGGTTCGATCATCCTTTACTCCGCACCCCAAATCAGTCTTTGGAGATTATTTATTTACTTACATATTTACTTCTTTCTTTATTGACTTCTTTCTCCCAAGCGTTCAAACTCATTTCCACCACAAGAGGGCAGCCATCTCTAAAAAACAGCCAGAGAGCCTGGATCTTAAGCGCAATAGGGCCAACATTTAGGAAGTTGTGCTTGGGCAGGGCATTCAGCAGCCCCTGGGTAATCACATATCACACACAAGAGGTTCTGTGATGGGCAACACTGAAATGGGATAGAGTGTCCAGAAGTGCCAATTTTCCCTCCGATTCTTGATGATCAAAGATTATTTCACAGACTGACAAGGCTCCCAAGTTATGAAGGCCTGCAGCTGTGAGACATCCTTGATGTCAACACCAAAGATTTATTTTTCATCCTTACTTGAGGCCCATTCAATAGCTGTCAGCTTTCTCCTCCTCTTTAAAAGCTACACACTGATTTAGGTTTCATATAAGTTTTGTTTTGTTTTTTAAATCTCACTGATGACAGAAACTATTGTTAACTCCTCAATTAAACTTGATAGGGAAGGAAATTGTTTCAGAAGCACAATAAACACTTTCTGACTTAAAGTGTCTGTGAAGAGAATATGTTCTCTTGCCAACTTGTTTGGTGTCCAATGATTCAGAGTGGCAAACAGCTTCCATAGTGCATTTTCAGGGAAAAATAGTACCATGTTCCTGAATATTTTGTCCCTCCTCCCCCCCATTTATTTTCCTAGTAGGCAGGCTTCCTCATAAATACCTTATTTGACCTTTATACTTGCAGAAACAGCGAGTGCCTAATTCCCCTCTGTGAGTTGCTAATCCGATTTACGTGAGCGGAACCTAGAATTATTTTAGCTTTCCGACTGAAAAAATAATACACATGGATAATAGATTGTTATGAGTTCCTGCTTCAGGCTTTTCTCTTTCTGCTCTGCAGGCTGAAGGTTCTGTGCAAGAGAACTTGATTTTGCCCATCTGGCCTTTTCCAAAAATTTTCTCTCTTTGGGTAAACTTGTTGAGCTGTGCATGGGGGATCCTGGAATCCTGGAAAGGATTGAAAGCCTTAGCCTTGAAATTTGTGGTGCAGCAGATTTGGGGACTCTCTCAGCTGAGGAAGACAAGTCACTTGACCACATGTCACAGATCAGCTGCTGGGGCCTGATGTAAGTGGGTGGGGCAGAAGGTTCTAAGGTCTCAGACCAGAATTGTCCTGTCTGCTTGGCTCACACTGTGCGTTGTTTTACCTTCCTCTGAGTTGCCTCTGATCTGGGCAAGATAAATATCACAAGGCATGAAGTGACTGCTACCGTAAGAAAAAATAAAATCCCTCTCATCCTCTCTTCTCTCTCTCTCTCTCTCTCTCTCTCTCTCTCTCTCTCTCTCTCTCACACACACACACACACACACACACACACACACACACACAGAGTCCACGATGCGCATGGCAAGATAAATATCACAAGGCATGAAGTGACTGCTACCGTAAGAAAAAATAAAATCCCTCTCATCCTCTCTTCTCTCTCTCTCTCTCTCTCTCTCTCTCTCTCTCTCTCTCTCTCTCACACACACACACACACACACACACACACACACACACACACACAGAGTCCACGATGCGCATGTCACGTATAGCAGGACATCCATTTCACATAGACATATGTTTACAGACATGTGCGCTTTCGTCAGCACATATTTACTATATGGATATATTTAGAGACATACACGTGTATATTTGTGTATTACATATATACTTATTGGAGTAATAGTGCACATTTATATAAATACATTTACATATGTAAATAAATATATCTCTCTTTGTTAAAGTTTAAGTAACACCCAATATCCAATGTCTAGTTTTCTTTTAATTCTCCTCCCACCCCAGGGAAACACAGAAGTGTGTACCCCAAGCCTATGCCAAGATGCCTTGTAACTTGGTTGAGTTCTTCTTTTAATCGACTATTATTGAACATCTTCAAACTGAAAGTTGAATAACGGGCCGGGAGGGGAAATAAGGCCCGACCCAGCATTCGTCCGGGATTTTGCTCCCGGACCCCCAGCCAGGGGCCGCCGCTCCGACGGATCTCCCCTCTGAGGGCAGGGGCTGGAGGCGCGAGCGCCCCCTCTGCGGCCGCGAGTCCCCGCCCTCGGCCCCACCCCGCCGCGGCTGCCCCGGCGCGCCGTCCACACCCCTGCGCGCTGCTCCCGCCCGCTCGGGGATCCCCGGCGAGCCGCGCCACCGAGGGGGAGGTGTTCGGCCTGGGCCGGGAGGGAGACGGCAGGCGGCGTCCCCTTTAAAAGCCGCGAGCGCCGCGCCACGGCGCCGCCGCCGCCGCCGTCGCCGCCGGAGTCCTCGCCCCGCCGCGCCGCGCTGCGCCCGGCTCGCGCTGCGCCCGCCGCTCCGCTTCCCACACCCGGCTGGGGATTGGCAGCCGCCGCCGGACATCGGCCGCCACAGGCTCCGCCGCCCACCCGGACGACCTCGGGGCGAGCGCCTCGCGGATTACTGCGGGCTCCGAGGCACCCGCGCCCGCAGACTCTGCGCGGGTTGGAGCACCCGGCCGTGCGCGCCCCTGCGCCGTGGCCTCGGCTGCCCGGGCCGCGCCGGAGCCGAAGACCGGCGTGCAGAGCGCCGGGGAGCCGGGAGCCGACCCCGAGCGCCGCGATGCCGATCACCTCCCGCCGGAGCTCGGGGGCCTGGGACGTGCCGGCCGAGGTGTGATCGTACCCCAGGCTGGCCACAGAGGGCACAGCGGCTTGGCCCGGGGGCGAGGAGAGCGAGGGGAGAGCGCGGCCACCCGCTTCGGCGGCCAGAGACTCGGCTCGACTCGCTGGAGAATGCGCCCGAGGATGCCGGAGCGCCGGAGCCGCGGTGGTTTCAACTGGCTAGCGCTAATGGGGGTGCGCTGGAGGAAGGCAGAGTGATGCGGGGGGGCAACTCGCCCGGCACCGAGATCGCCGCTGCGCCCTTCCCCGGACCCGGCGTCTCCCAGGATGGCTGGCCCGAGCCATGGCCCCCGGCGGAGCTAGCGCCGAGCGCCCGACCCTCGCCCCCAGAATCCCGGAGCCAGCCCCCCGCGGGGCCACGCGTCCCGCGGGCTCTGGTTCCTAAGGAGGACGATAGCACCAGCTTTTCCTTTCTCCCTTCCCTTCCCTGCTCCGCACTCCTCCCCCTGCTCGCTGTTGTTGTGTGTCAGCACTTGGCTGGAGACTTCTTGAACTTGCAGGGAGAGTAACTTGCGCTCCCCACTTCGTGCCGGTGCCTCTGCCCCAGCGGACCCAGCCTCGCCGCCTGCGAACCCCGCCGCCCCTCCACTCCACTGCTGGGCCCGACTCTAGACGCCTTTCCCTGCGTGCGGAGAGAGACTGCCCGGCCGGCACCCGGGAGGAGAAGGAGGAGGCGAAGGAAGGGAACCCGGTCCCTGCGCCAGGTCCTTCAGCCAGAGCTTTTTCCATGTGGAGGCTCTTTCAATGGACGTGTCCCCGCGTGCTTCTTAGACGGTCTGCGGTCTCCTAAAGGTAGACAACGTGGGCCGAGGCCGGGGCTGTGGGTGGGCGCGGGGCCCCGGCGGATGAGCCCCTCCCGGGGCCAGGTTGGGCCAGACATAAACAGAGCAGGTCCACGTGCAGCCGAGCTCCTGCGGGGATGCCCCCATCCTACCGCCGCCGGGCGACCGTCGGCTTTGCACTCCCGGCTCGCACTTTTCCGCCCCTCCTCCTTCCCTTCTTTTCGGCATTTTATTAGGGCTGTTAACACTTAGATGATTTTTTTTTTAAGTCAAAGAAATCCCTTGGAGAGGGTGGCCCCTGGATTTCACCCGTTAGCTGCCAACCTGTACGCCTTGCCGTGGCGATCCCTTCTGACTTTTTCAAGTTTCTCCGGGAGACCTGCTCTCTGTACTCAGAGCTGCGTCCCATTTGGGAAAATATTAGAAGTTGGGATTCTCCCTGTTTGTTTCCAGGAATGCGAGGGGGCAGTTCTTTCGTGCCACCTTGTGCTGACACGGGAATTAATAGATATTAGCCATCTACGTAATCCTGTGAAGATACCTGCGTATCTTGACTGCATCGGGGGGAGGGGGTTCGGGGATGGAGTGGCCTTCCCTGACACCTCTGAGGTTAGAGACGTGGGCCACAGGTTGCAAGTAACTTCGGAAGTTGTGCCCTTGAGTTTACTGGCTCTGGAAGTTATAGACCGTGTGTGTGTATCAGGAAGTTCTATACAGTGCCTCTAAGGAAGTCACATGCACCGTTTGTGTTTATATGCAAGCGAGCGCTGTGTGATTGGGTTAGTTTAGGGGACGGAGGGGTGTGAGACCAAACGGTGGTTTCCCCAGGTTCTTTGCACAGGCTGTCAGCGTGTCACAGAAAGAAAAGGTGACAGTCACTGACGCGGGGTGGGGTGGGGACAAATCTTGTCAGACGGATTGAGAATGTAATGGGAGGGGGAAATCCATCTGGCTCAGGAACTAAGAGTCTTCCATTCTCCCAAACGTTTGAGCTTCAGCTCCTCTTAAGTGTCTCCGCGAGTGTTGTCAGCCGGGTGGGCACCCTGGAGGAGGAAGCAAGGGGACCGAGCGGGAGCCGGGACCGCGGGGGCGGAAGGGGGAAGGGCTGGGCGGAGAACTCCGTGACTCACGTCGGCCCTGTCCTCAGGTCGACCATGGTGGCCGGGACCCGCTGTCTTCTAGCGTTGCTGCTTCCCCAGGTCCTCCTGGGCGTTGCGGCCGGCCTCATTCCCGAGCTGGGCCGGAGGAAGTTCGCGGTGTCTGCTGGCCGGTCTTCGTCCCAGCCCTCGGACGACGTCCTGAGTGAGTTCGAGTTGCGGCTGCTTAGCATGTTCGGCCTGAAGCAGAGACCCACCCCCAGCAGGGGTGCCGTGGTGCCCCCCTACATGCTGGACCTGTACCGCCGGCACTCGGGCCAGCCTGGCGCGCCCGCCCCGGACCACCGGCTGGAGAGGGCAGCCAGCCTCGCCAACACCGTGCGCAGCTTCCACCACGAAGGTGAGGCTTGGAGCCGGGGCGCGGGGGCGGAGACGGGGGCGGGGAGTCGTCCAGCCAAGCGCCCCACAGTGGGCAGACAGCAGGCGTCCCTGGAAGGGCAGCTTGGCCGGGGCGCTGCAGATGTTTCCATGTTTGCCGCTGTAAGAACCTTTACGAACCTGGCATTCACTCACTGCCTGTGTGGCGGGAGAGCCAGGGATTCCCCTTTGGTAAATCTGCACCCTTTTCCTGGCTTGCAGCCAGAAGAGCGACTCCTCCTCCAGGAACTGGAGAGAAATCAAGTGATGGGGAAGATGAGGGCAAAAGGCTTGCCCCTAGTCAGCTAAACGTGCAAGAATTCCATAGGAGAAGAATGAGAAGGAGGGGGGCAGATTGGGATCTCTTTAGGTCTGTTTGGAAGCCTTTGCTCTATAAATCTGCTTCTCTTGCTTAAGCCGGGGTTTCAAGCGTGACAGAGCCAAGGGCAGAATTTTCAGAGATAGTATTGAAAAATCAAAGCCCAGGGCTCCAATGTCTTTCTAATTTACAGTAGATCTGGACCTGGTTTGGAAGATTTCAAATCCCTCTCTAATCCTCGTGGGAGATCAATTCCACAGTCAATCTTATTGTTTCCACAATGACTTTCTTGTCTTGTGCTTAAATCTGAGATGAACTCCGGAGTAGAGGCAAGGCTAGCCTTCAGATAAAAGATTTTGCAGCAACTGCCTGTTTTCCTTCATGTGCATTGAAATGTGGGCTTTTTTTTTTCTTTTATGATACTGGATGTGGTTTTTTAAAGGTAGGATATTTATGCTTGTTTCATCAGAAAGGCATTTAGTGGATTTGAAATGTCTTAGAGCAGCTAGTGAGATCTGTTGTACCCAAGATCTTAGGGCAATTGGTCAAAAATATTTTCCACTTAAATTATTCTTCTACACTTTTAAATGCTTCTTTGGCTTAACACATTCTAAACGAGCCCAGGTTCGTTCAAGTTCTAGAGAATGGTCCAGAGTTGTATATCACAGAGCAGCCACTTGTAGGATATCAGGGAACTGGGATATTGTTCCGGTTTTCTTTCCTTGCCTTGCTGAGGTGGTCAATTTCAAGTGGAAATCTACCCTCTGATATACACAAATCAGTAGTGTCACAGCCAGGCATTTTCTGCCAGTGTGAAGGAGAACTTATACTTGTGAGAACAGCAGTCGATAGTGGGAAGGGGTCCTAAAGACCGGTCACATAACAAAAGGGACTTCATCAAGGCAGCTATACATAATGAAGGGGACATGAATTGAAAAATCAATTCATTTTTCAGCACATTTCTAAGTGAGGTGCTCTCTGCTAGCAGAAATCATATTTGAAAGGAAATAAGATCTCATTTTACTCCTTCAGGATTCATCCACTGAAAGCAGAAGTTGTCTCTTGTCATGCAGAAATGTTCTTGTTCCTGTACATTCTGTCATCACCACCTTGGGGAGATTATAGATCCAGCTCGTCATTCCCAGCTGCTGCTGATTAGAATTGTTTTTCTGGATAGAAGAGTAATAAGAATTGCTATTTCAGCCACCTCTCCTGGAGATATAGCATGGAAACCATTCTGAACTTTATTTTTAAGGCCAAGAAGGCACTGTGTGTGTCTCTTAGAACTTTAAAGGAAGATAGATCATTTAAGGCATTTGACACCTAAAAACGTTCAGTTGCATGAGGATTCCATCAGTGAAGTCTGCATATTTCTCCTTCCTCTGGAAGTGGCTCAACCAAAACTAAACAGGCTAGAGCTTATTGGAGTGTATGATTTTAACTTAAATAGCATGCTTGAGTTTATAAGTCAGAATTTATGTCTTTAAACGTGTAAATGTTATGCACCAAATAGTGCAGAAGTTACCAACTTGCTTAAAATCAACTAGCAATAACTTCAGATCTTTATGCAATTAGATAATTTTAAAAAGCTATGTAATGTTTGCCCCAAGTTTCAACAAACCCATTCCTTTTCTTCTTAAGACTAACATATAATCATTAAGCTACAAATTGCCCTCTTTTGAAGACCGTTTCATTTTTACGTAAACCAGAATTTGGTTTTTGTAAATATTCTTGTTTATAAAACATCCATGCATGGCACTAAAAAGTCTTTTAATAAACCATGTGATTAAGGCTGCAGGTTTAAGAGTAGACTTTGGTTCCTAGAGCCTTTGTGGACGTTTATTTGGTAAAGGACCAAAGGACCTGATTAAGAGAATTACCTGTTGGTTTTATTTGCGGGTGGGATCTGGGTGATTTGGCGAAATACAAGACAAGAAGTATCATGATGGCATTCTTTCAGCTGATGTGTGAAGATAATGGGTCCACGTCATAGGTGATATGACACAGAAATTATCAGTTGTCATTTCTCCTATTAAGCTTTGTCTAGTCCTTTCTCCAGTGGCTTTTATTCGGGAGAGCCCAAGCGCTGGAAAATTTTTCTTTTTTCAAAGTTGTTAAAAAAGTGCTTCGGAACTGCCACTGAGGATAGAAAAATCACTTCTTCAAATGGAAACAGTGTTTTGTGTTTTGCTTGTAGTTAAAAACACATTGAAATTGGTTGACTTGATTGGCCTTGCAAAAAATCTTCATTCTTTCTTGTCAGATTGGAATATGGAAGGACCACGTGCTCACCCTCCAGACTCTGAAGGACACAGTTCTCTTTTTGCCCAAAATAACTGAATTATTTGCCTCTATGACTGAAGCTTTGAAATAGAGATTAACCCGGTTCCCACAAATGGAATTTTCTTGAAAATATCCATTTAAAAGGAAAGTTCAAGAAACAACCACTGCTCTGTGATGGAGCACTAGTATCACAAATTCCCAGTGCAACCAAAGGATTTGGACACATACACCCCCCCAAACCAGTGCTCACTTGGGGTGCTTCCCTAGTGTCCCCAGGTATTTCACTGTGATTGTGAAAGGCCCCCTTTAGGTAGAACAGGCGTTCTGTTTGGAAATGCTCATAGAGATTGAGGCTTTGGTGCCCAGAGATAGTTCTTGCACTTATGTTTTACATTTTGCCTCTTTCTTAGTGGTTCCTCTCTGTTCCCCCTTGATCCCTCCTCATTGAGCTATTCTGTCTTTTTTTTAAGACTTGCCCTTTGTGTATTTCACCAAATAAGCAACAATAAGAGGGCCGTGGATCATCAAAGGTGTTGGAGCTAAGAGAGTGGGTAGAGGCCAAATCAGGGTTGGTGACAACAACCATGCTCTTTCTTTTAGCTGCCACCTCCTTTGTTGTCTTTGTTTTTTTAACTGATTCATTTTAACCTTTTGTATTTTATCGTTTTTTTTTTCTCCTTGATACATCAATTCTTTAACCATTATTTTATATTTTGGAAAATTTTATTTATTATTCTCCACTACTTTCATTTTATTTCAGGGCAATGATTTCCAACCTTACTGATTTACTAGAACATTCCCAGGTTTTTATTGTTGTTTTCTTAGTGGACATTTTTTGTCTAAAGAGTGTTGCAAAATTCTCAAAATGTAATGACAACTCACTTTTTGCTAAAACTCGTCAAAACTTGTCCTCATCATACTGTAGGACAAACAGGCAGTCACAAAATATCTGTTGTTCCACACAAGATCTGTATGTCCCAGTGGCCCCTGCCACTTTACTTTTCTGCTTTACTTTTCTGTTCTGTCTGCTTCTTCCACCATTTTTATCCCTTTAACTGGAACAGAACTTGCCCTACGGTTATCACTGTGTTAAATATAAATCTGCCTCTAATGGTTTTGACTTTTGCTTGAGTTTTTGACTCCTCCCCTATGTTAGATGGTGCCGTCTAGTGGCCAGAATCTTGGGAGCTGCAGTGGACTAAAGTTCATAGTTATGTTCTTAGCTTACTAGCTCTGTGACCTTAGGAAAGTCACATAACCTCTCTGAGCTCCAACTATTTCATTTACAAAATGGAGCTAGTAACAGTTCCTCTCTAACTGATTTGTCATAAGGTAATTCATATAAAGTTCTTAGTGCCAGACCTGGCACAAACAACCATTCAGCACACTTGCTGTCGTTACCGTGATGACTTGTTTCTTTATGTCCTATTCTCTCCTGGTCTAGGGAAGAGGAGGCCAAAGTGGACCTAGGCTAGCTGAGGGAATTCAATCTCATCTTTTCGAATGTAGATGAATAATTGACAGCGTAGATGATTAAGTTAGAACTTCACTTTTTGGAGGAGAGGTCAAATGTTATTGTTGCCTTATTTTTCTTTACTTTCCCACATTTTTGCAGCCATAGCTCCATCTATTTGGATAAGAACTTAGAGGTTCAAGAACCCATGTCTAAGATAGGCTGGAATCCTCAGATCCCATGGCAAGTGCAGCTTATTCAATAAGGTTATTTACAGAGAATTAATAATTGTATATACCTCTAGAAAAGCATGTATTACCTACTTAGGTAAATGCTCCATATTTTCAGAATCCCTAGGCTTGATGTGGTGATTTGCAGATTCTTTGCTTCATTTCAAAAGGTTCAGATTTTTTTCTACCTTCTAGAAAAAATTCATGTTCCCTTGAAGATCAAAGGAGAGGGTAGTAGATGCCCTAACCTTGGTCAGTTGTTTTCCTGGGTTTTGGGGGTTCCTGTGACTTTCTGACTTATTTCTGTGACCAGAGTCTGCGGTCAGGGGTCTTGTCATGGAGGCCTTTGTATTAAGGAGGGATAGTGGTCCTTCAGGGATTAGGCTGACTGAGATGAAACTGCAAAGTTGGAGAGGGATCTTCACATTACTTGTTAATGTTTAATAGTGTAATTTTTTCCCTTGCTATGTGATTATCCTTTTGGCCACTTACCTCCAATGAGATTTTGAAGCACATGAAACTGCTTTTTTATAGGTTAAATCCAGCTGAATGGTGGCAGTTTTATATAATTCAGTCTCATGTTAGTCTTTTGGAGGGTTATTGTTCTATTTAATGCCCCTTTTGTACCCATCCTCTTTACTTCATTTACTTGTCTCTCGTGCTTACCTGGGAGATTGTTCCTTCATCCTCCCCCTGGCTCTGTGTGTGTGTGTGTGTGTGTGTGTGTGTGTCATGTTAGTCTTTTGGAGGGTTATTGTTCTATTTAATGCCCCTTTTGTACCCATCCTCTTTACTTCATTTACTTGTCTCTCGTGCTTACCTGGGAGATTGTTCCTTCATCCTCCCCCTGGCTCTGTGTGTGTGTGTGTGTGTGTGTGTGTGTGTGTGTGTGTGTGTGTGTGTGTGTGTGTATGTATGATTTCTCTGGGCACCTTTGTTAATACAGCTGTTCCCCAAAGGCCCTGGATAATGTGCCATTCCTTCCTCTCCTTAAAAGAAGAGAGAGTGCTTTTAGGTGTGCTGGGATCAGCGAAGTCAGTTGCCAGGGTCCAGGCCTTGGCTTTGTGTCATTGTGTCTGAAGGATGTGTTGATTTTTAGGTCACTCTTTTTTTCTCTGGTAGCTGGTGGCTTCTCTGCTGAAAGAGTGCCTTCAGGGGAAACATCAGAGGGCTCCTGAATTGCAGGGAGGAAAGGAAAGAAGGGGCTAAACACAACCCTTGATACTTGTCGGAGCCACAGAGGAGAGCTCTGGTTGATTGGTGGGAGGGTTATTTTAAAAATAGTGCCTGGCCTGAAGTACGATTAGCCAGCAGCAGGGTTTAGAGAGGCTCCCCAAAGGTATCCGTACGGGTGTGGGTTAGCAGGCTTGAGGGGACCGTGGGGGACTCCCTTCTTGGCCTGATGGTCTCCCTGTCCAAGGAGTGGAGCTTTAGATCTTTCTGTTCTGAGTCTGGCTGCTCACCCCGGCCTCAAGTCTTACTCCTTGGCCAACGCTAATGGTTCTTCTATTCATATCTATATTATTTAACAAAAAGGCACTTTAAAATACGTTCCTGGCAATTTATACTTGCATGTGAAAAACGTTCTCTAAAACCTTTAGCCTCTAAGGGCTGTTCACCAGCTTCCAGCATTACCTCTCCTGGGAGCTGCTAGAAATGCTGCATCTCAGGCCCTACCCCAGACTCACCCACTGAATTAGAATCTGCATTTGAAGAGTTAAGGTGTCCTATAGGTGTTTTGCACACAGGTTGAAGTTTGAGAAACGTTGCATTAAAGCATTCCTCCATAATTTGGTATAAACCACCCCTGTTGACCTTAGCTTGCAGTGATGACTGTTGCTTTGATGATGAAGGTTTACACAGGTAGAACCTTTGAGTGAGCGATCTGAAGTGATTATCCTTTGCTAAGGTGTCTAAATTTTGTGAACAATGAATAGCTGTTTGGTTCAGGAGAAATACAACCAGAAAATTAATGAAAATATGGTTTCCTCTTATGGTGATGACATGGCCAAATAGATTTTGTTAGCACTCAGCTTGGATCCTGAATGAAGCAGGTAAAATTTGTTGACAGTGAAATAACAGGATGTGGTAAAGCTAGTAGAAAGTAAACCCAAATATCCCAAATTCTAGTGCTGTTTACAATCAATTTAATAATAATGTGCACCTTTGATGATTTGCAGACTATACTTCAAGGTGCCATATTATATTTTATTGTTTGCTCGACAAGCGGTACTCCTTAAAATTGAAATTCTGGAATTTTAAATCAGGAAGAACTTTTATGAATAGCCCACTTAAATGACTATTTTAAAATAATGATAATAGATATAAAATGATTATTCTGTAATTAGATTATCCCTTACGTCATGAATGTCATAATGGCATTTCTGTAGATTTTTATAAATTTGGGGGAGATTTATCTGTATCCTGTAGCCTATTATTGGGTAGGTGTATATTTTTAATATGGTTTATTTTTTTTTAAAGATAAAGGAATTACAAACAGAAGAGAATTATTTTTTTCCCAAAAGCATCTAAAATGAGATTTTGATTTTTGAGGTCATAAAGAGGTGAGAGAACAGACAAAGTTGGGAAGTTATTTCTCTTGAAATCATCCAGCCTTAATTACTACAGTGTCCTAGTACCACCCTTACGTTTCCAAAGAAGTAGATCCCTGTAAATGCCTTTGTCTCTGGACTTTTGAGTAAAATAGTAGGGTGTACTTTGCAAAATGTCATCGTTGATGTTAAGTTTCAGAGTCTTTAATTAGGAAACTGAAATCTGTATATCGAGATTTGTAAATCATCTAAATTGCAGAGTAATGTTTTAGAATACTGCTTAAGGGGTTGACATTAAAGCCTTTTTCTTTTTAAGAAATGCAATAATTTCTTCAAATCCTCACTCATTAGACCTCTATTAACTATAGTGCTGACTTTTTATTTTTTTTTTGCCCTAAAGTCTGTGAATTCCAAAGAAATGCTTCACCATTTCCCCCATTATTATAGCCACCTGGAAGCAGTATTCACGTATTAGATTAAACATGTAACAGTGAATTGTGAAATTTTGTTTCATGGTGTGTATATTGACATAAATGTATAGAAAAGAGAGGATCATTTCTTTATCTAAAGGGGAAATTTTAACTTTCTGGCTGCAGATTTTTACATGTGTTAAATCAAACCCTGAAGTGATGTATATAAATCCTTATATACAATCAAATTGTCATACTTGCCTTACTGAATGATTTTTCTTTTTTTCCACTTTTTTCCATTAAATTAGAATCTTTGGAAGAATTGCCAGAAATGAGTGGAAAAACAACCCGTAGATTCTTCTTTAATTTAACTTCTATCCCCACTGAGGAGTTTATCACCTCAGCAGAACTTCAGGTCTTTCGGGAACAGATGCAGGAAACTTTGGAAAACAATAGCAGTTTCCATCACCGAATTAATATTTATGAAATTATAAAACCTGCCACAGCCAACTCCAAGTTCCCCGTGACCAGACTTCTGGACACCAGGTTGGTGACTCAGAATGCCAGCAGGTGGGAGAGCTTTGATGTCACCCCTGCCGTGATGCGGTGGACAGCGCAGGGGCTCGCCAACCACGGGTTTGTGGTGGAGGTGGCCCACCCAGAGGACAGCCACGGGGTCTCCAAGAGGCACGTGCGGATTAGCAGGTCTTTGCACCAAGACGAGCACAGCTGGTCACAGAGAAGGCCCTTGCTGGTCACTTTTGGCCACGATGGGAAAGGACACCCTCTCCACCAAAGAGAAAAGCGTCAGGCGAAACACAAACAGCGGAAACGCCTCAAGTCCAGTTGTAAGAGACACCCTTTGTACGTGGACTTCAGTGACGTGGGGTGGAATGACTGGATCGTCGCTCCCCCGGGGTATCATGCCTTTTACTGCCACGGGGAGTGCCCTTTCCCCCTGGCCGATCACCTGAACTCCACGAATCACGCCATCGTCCAGACGCTGGTCAACTCAGTTAACTCTAAGATTCCCAAGGCGTGCTGTGTCCCAACGGAACTCAGTGCCATCTCCATGCTGTACCTTGACGAGAATGAAAAGGTGGTATTAAAGAACTATCAGGACATGGTTGTCGAGGGTTGTGGGTGTCGTTAGCACAGCAAAATAAAATAAAATAAATATATATATATATTTTAGAAAAAAGCAAAAAAAAAAAATCAAGTTGACACTTTAATATTTCCCAATGAAGACTTTATTTATGGAATGGAATGGAGAAAAAAAAACAGCTATTTTGAAAATATATTTATATCTACGAAAAGAAGTTGGGAAAACAAATATTTTAATCAGAGAATTATTCCTTAAAGATTTTTAAATGTATTTAGTTGTACATTTTATATGGGTTCAACCCCAGCACATGAAGTATAATGGTCAGATTTATTTTGTATTTATTTACTATTATAACCACTTTTTAGGAAAAATAGCTAATTTGTATTTATATGTAATCAAAAGAAGTATTGGGTTTGTACATAATTTTCCAAAAATTGTAGTTGTTTTCAGTCGTGTGTATTTAAGATGAAAAGTCTACATGGAAGGTTACTCTGGCAAAGTGCTTAGCACATTTGCTTTATTTTTGCAGTGCTACTGTTAAGGTCACAAGTTCATGTCCAGAAAAAAAAAAAAAAGTGGATAATCCACTCTGCTGACTTTCAAGATTATTATATTATTCAATTCTCAGGAATGTTGCAGAGTGGTTGTCCAGTCCATGAGAACTTACGTCCTTATTAGGTGGAATATTTGGATAAGAACCAGACATTGCTGATCTAATATAGAAACCCCCCACCCCTTAGTTTGCAGAAAGAGTAAAGCAGGACCAATAGAAATAATTAAGAAAACGATGAACCTGCAGGAAAGTGAATGATGGTTTGTTGTTCTTCTTTCCTAAACTAGTGACCCCTTCAAAGGGGCTGGTCTGGCCAAAGTATTAAATAAAACATAAGATTTCTTCATTATTGATATGTGGTCATGTATATTTAAAATTGATATCTAGTGGCCCTCATGAAGAGTTGAAAATTGATTTGTATTTTACTTTTACCTCACCTGAGAGCTCTTTATGCTCAAAAGGACTCAATTTTCTAACTTTGCCCCTCCACAGCAAAATTGTTTTCTGCCTACCCCTGTTCTCTGTTCCATCAGCTTGCTTTTCTTTCCAAGGTTATGTGTTTGAACACATTTCTCCAAATGTTAAACCTATTTCAGATAATAAATATCAAAGCTCTGGCATTTCATTCTATAAAGGCCAACCTGTAAGAGAAACTGGTGCATTTGTACAGCGTTCACAAAGATTACCTTGTATTTGCATTTTTGCTTCTGAGGCTACTCATTTTGGAGGGAGGTGGAGGTAGGGAGAAGGCAAGGAATGGTTGGAAATTTGCAGGCAAGTCATTGGCTAATTCCTAGGAATTAATCAATGATTTAGTATTTCACATCAACCTCTTTGGGGCAGGAAGATTTAAGAGAAAACCAAAGCAACAAAAATCAAGCAAAACCTGGGGAACCCAAGATAAAGTTTCAGAGATGATATCCCATGCAATAGAGGCAATGGTGCCAAAAAATTAGAAAGGGAAAGTGTCTGAGATCAAGCTTCTACAAGGACATCTGCCAGTTGGACTGAAGCCCAAGCAGAATGAAGTCGAATTAGACCGCTCAGAATGAACACATACCAGTGGCAGGGCTTCTGTGCTCTGGGTTGAAATCAGACCCAAGGAAGGGTTCTGTGGGTATACTTGTATGGCCAGGGGACCCACAACCCCACAATTTTACTGGAAGTATTTTAAGGTCAATTTCTAGGACTTTGTGTCACCTCTGATCCTGCTGTGATTGGTGAGGCCTAGTTCTAATTTCCTTTCCTAGCCCTGCCTTGATTTGGCCGAAAAAAAGTGTGTTAGTAAAGGAACAGACTGTTATCATCAGATCCTTCCCAGGAATTAACTTGCAATGACCCTGTTACATTTTGGGTTATATTTTGGGTGTGATAAGTTTAACCCTAGTTTTGAGATCACGTAGATCATATTTTTCTAAAAAATTAGTACAAGTTATCTTTTATTCCTTCCACTGTTAAAATCTTTTAGTTTCTTTTTATCCTGATTCTATTGCTCTTTATGTATCATTGGTGTTAGACACCCCTGTGGAGGGCGGGATCGTCTTTGTCCCTTGGCATTCTTCACCCTCTCTTGCCATGGATGTGAGGGGCAGGCTGCACAGTCGTAACATCTTAAAAAATAATAATCCATGTTTTCTCATCTCCAAATACTCCAGATAAGAGTTGTAAAAGTACAGCACAAGAATTTCATACATTTGGCAGTTCCATCCCTTTTTATTTCTCTGCTTCATTGGGTCTGATTTTCTCGGTTAAAATGGTTCTCCAATGTTCTTTTCTCAAATGGTTCTCAAATGGTTCTTGTATAATATATATGTGTAAATATATATAGACATATATGTGTAATATATATAAATTATACACAAATATATGTGTAAATATACAAATATATGTGTAAATACATATAAATATATGTGTAAATATATATAGACATATATGTAATATGTATAAATATACATATGAAGATATATGTGATTAGTATTACATATATGTAGATGATGGCATTTTTAGTTTAGTTTCAGAGATTTTTTAATAGTTGAGGACTCTGACCCTCTTGGCAGCTCATTTGAGAAACATAATATTCTTACATATATTCTACATTCCTACAGACATTTTGTCTCACATTCTTCATTCTGAGAAAAAAAGTGTCATAACTAACCCCATGACACTGAATGTCTTCAGTTTTCAGTCACTATTCTATAGGAAACTTGGAATCTTTTTAGAGTTGGCTTTTCACAAAATGTAGTAAGTTTCTGAATTTGGGGAGATCACCTTTCAAAATTAAATTGTGTCATCTCTTTTTGTGCTTGTCTGGGCTGTGTGCACCTCCCTGGCATGGTTTTAACCTGTATGGCGGGTCCAGATTGCTCGTTTCATTTTTTGCCTTCAAAATTGGGGAAGAAGAAGATGAGTTGTTTACAAATTTCTCTGTGCTTCCATTTCTTCGTAATTTCTACTCCATTTGCTGCTTTAAATGGTACCTCAGAGGCCAAGAGTGGAGAGATGATCTATCAGTCTGGTCTAGGTAGCAGGCTACATCATTACTGGATAATCTTAAGTGTTCCATATTTTTTTCCTCAGTTTTTTATTGGAGGTGGAAAAATCATTTGTGCAATTCACAGCACTTTTTAAAATAGTGTATTTCTATTCTAGAGTCATATTAATGTTAAGATATTGATTCACGGAGTGTTAGATGCCGCAGCCCCCCAGTCTGTTACAAGGCAAAAAGAACCTAGCCTTGCAGTAAAGAACAATTTAAGTGTAGAAATAAATGTGACATGGATAGGCAATCACAAAGAAGTAGGACTGCCCTGGCACTATTCTATTCCTTTTCTGCTTTATTTTTTTGCAGGGCCACTGACATAAATTACAGCCTTATGTTTTTCTCCGGGGCAGAGTTTTCTCACTGTTTCCCTGCCCTGCAAACTTCAAAGTGAACTTCTACCTAAGTTGGGGGACCAATGCTCTAAATAAAACTTTTTAGATTTTAATGTGCATGCGAATCATCAGTACTAGCTCCAGCAGAATGCAGCCTTGATGTGTACACAGACCCCTTGGGATCATGTTATAACAGAGGGTCTCTTGCCATGAGTCTGGGGTAGGGCCTGAGATTCTGCATTTCCAACACATTTCCAGGCGTAGCTGCCTTTACCCACCAGCTTCAGGTCTTACACATTGCGTAGCAAGGCTCTAAGAATTCTCAATCACAACAGCAGAAAGCGGGACTAAGTTTAGGCCCCTTGCTAAGAAGTAGCACGAAAAGGAAAAACAAAACAAAACAACAAAAGCTGTATACAGGATGGCATTTGGATACATTTTATCTGAAATGATGCCCTACATATTTTTTTCAAAGGCATTCTTTTCCCCCACAAGATGACTGGCAATTTTGTGTTCTAGCCACCCTCAGACATGAAAACACTTGGTTGCTTATCTTGTAAAATCTGCTCAGCTTGCTTGCTTGGGCATGTATGTAGTCAGTTTAGTCAAATACATGTCAGTACATCTATGTGGATGGGAGAGCAGGTGCAAGCCCTTAACGTACTTTTAAAAAGTTTTAACGCTTAAGTCAGTCCACTGAGTTGATCCCGTGTGATCTTGGTGCCAAGCGTCTGAGTTAAAGGTTTTCCCTTTGAAGGCAGCAAATAGATGTCATACATTTGAAGCATTTGTTTATACTAAAAATGATGCTTTATTTTTTTTCAAGTTCCAAGACAGTTTACTCTACAGCACCATTGAGCCTAGAGGGTGATATAAAGCTTCCCAAGCTAGTATTTGACATTTGATTTAATGGATATTGGAATTTGTGATGCCACGGTTGGCTTCGAAGAACGTACTGAAGTGAATGGGCTCTGACTAGCAAAAGTTAAAGGAATTGATTTCCGTCTGCAAAGGGGGTCAGCAAAGAAAGAATTTTGTCTTGGCCCCTCTTTTGTAGCAAAACGTCTTAGGAAGGTCATCTGTTTAGTAGCCTCATTTTACTTTCTAAGGGAGCACTTTGAAGATTTCTTACAAGCAGCTCAGATTTGAATATTGGTTGAAGAAATGCTGAAATGAATGAATCCTAATCTCAAATACACTCTTTATATACATATATAATGTAGACATATAACGATATAGATATACACACAGACTATATATATATATATATATATATATATGTTTTCTCTTGCAGATATATATACCCCAGGGGAAAAACATCTTGGTTTGTTCCTGTCTGGGGTCCAAATGCTGAGTGTAGGGTGCCTAATTTTGTATCTGTTGGGTCTATGATTTCGTTTCGGTCTCCACACTTTGGACTGAGTCCCTCTGAGGTGCGTAAGCAGTGTGCCAGATACTGACTTGGACGCCACTTCCAGCCCGTGTTTGCCCTGCCTTCTGGGCCACACTCCAAGCAGTGCCCGTACTGCATTCTCGCTGCAGTGCGTGCCGATGAGTAGCTCTCTCTGCAAACCGCCCATTGCTGAAAGCTCCCCTCGTGAGGAGCAGGCTCTCATCTGGTCTGCATTTACACTGGAACTGCTTGGCCACAACACGATGAGAGAATAATTATTGAACTATTTTACTGTACAACTATTTCCAAATTGTTGATTCTTTATTGATTTCAGGAGGCAAGCTAATTGCCCCATGGCAACTTGATGTGAACATTTAATGAAGATCAGGAAACAGAGTTTATGAAAAGCTTTGTATAGTCACTGCAAAGTTTCAAGAACTGTTTTATACTTCCTGACAGTGCTGGGCCGAGCTTAATGGTTTGTTTTTATTACTTAAGAGTGTAAACCTTGCTTTGGCCGGTGTGTGGAAACTATACCCTCATCCCACATTATGCATTTTCGAGTTGCTTTTTCCTCACTCCCAACTTCCTTTCCTGCCATCTACAATCAGGACTTTTTCTGCTTTAATTGTCTGAAAGCAAGTTTCTATCTTTGCACCCTGAGAACCTTAATACACACACACTCCTAAATAAGTGTCTGCATTGTTTCACTTTGTTTTGGGTGGAGTTTCTTTTCGGCACTTGGTTGCTAGACAACCAACCAGACAAAAGTTAAAGATTGAAAAGGCATTTTTAAAGATGTCGAATCTCGGCTGCTGAGCTGTTTTATCTTTGTCTTTATATGGAAGGCTTAGTTCTCTTACCAGGTTACCCTGGTCTTTTGTTGCCGAGATGGCTGGTAGAAGATTTGTTGAAGTTGAGCTCTTAAAGCATTAGCTGTTTGAGAACTTTCTTAAGTGTTGTTCCCATTTGCTGGAACACGCTTCCCACCTGGATGGACAAAAAAAAAAGCCAGCTTAGTTTCCAAGGGTGTGTTTTAAATCACCAATTAAGTGAGCTCCAGCCCCCAGCTGCTTCAATGGGTGCAAGGCAAATAGGTAGAGAAAAGATTGCTTTTTGAGGCAATATTCAGAAACACAAGACGTCAGTTTATGGAGAATCCTATCTCCATGAAGCTGCATTTGGTTTTTGGTAGATAACGTTGGAAATGCTTTTAAAAATTCTTAAAAGTCTAATTCTAAATCAAAGTCACTTAAATCATCATCATTTCAGTAAGATGTTTCAGGAGCACATTATAAATACCCAGTCTTTAAACATCTGCCAAGTTGGACGTGTGTTCGCAAGTTCATCTTGCATGTGTACACAATTTGTAGCTGACGTGCTTGTGCTTTGCTCACTTCAGGTCTGCCCTTTTCCCTCCTCCATCCTCTGAGATGCTGTCTCTCTGCTTCTCCTCTTCGCAGGGTACCCTGTGCTGTAATTCAGTCAAATCCATGGAAAACTTTACCAGATTTTCTGAATCATTTACAGGCAGGATTTCCTGGCATGGGAATCAAACAGGGAGCCCCGAAGTTTGTTCGTCATAGACTGTCTTGGAAATTAGGACCTTCTGAAGCCCGTCTGGCCTGTACATACCAATTTGATAAAATGTTCTCCTCTAAAGAAATCTTACTACTGACTTACTTAAACATTGCTCAGTCACTTGGCTTCACCAGTAAACCTACTGTCCTCACTAGCACATTTGTCTTGTCAATATTAGGAGGCACGACAATAATGATGCTTCAACGTCAAGGCCCTGTAATGAATCAGACTGCAAACCTCATGACAATCAAAGGGTGAGCTAAACAAAAATAAGAAAATAGGCCCAGGAGAAAATTACAATATTTTCTAATCTCAAAGGATTTGCTGTGTGTTTAACTACCTGAAGATTGCTTGGCTGAATAAAAGAAAATGGGGAGAATTGGATAAGTTAAGCGTTATTTGTGGTGAAAAGAAATACATATGCGAGTGAGATCAATGCAGCTTTTATGAGCAGAGGGGTGATTTTGAAATACCACCATCGCACAATAACTCCTTCCTCGGTGATGCTACAGAGTATTTTACCTGTGTAGAGAAGGCACAGAAGTGACTTTTGATACCTCCCTTTTTATTGAACTGTGGAGAAACTGAAAAAGAGTTTCAGTTTTGTTACCTGAAAAAAAGCTGAGACTAAGAATTCTAGAATCCTCTTACCAACAATAGCAGCCCAAAGGAAAATATATTTCTGCCTTGTTGGGGAATAACATCTAAGTGAACTCTAGATACTCTTTCTCTTTTGTGAGCACCTTTTATACCTGAATATCACTTTCACTGACTGGGTCAGGTTGAGGCCTGGATGTTCCTTTGTACCTTGGTGTACTCATGAGTTCGCTAAGATACTTTTAAGGGTGTGGCATGAAGAAACAGAGAGGGGGTTGCCAGATACTCCCAAAATACAGATGCATTCTCATAACATGGGGGGGACAGTGTCTCAAGGATCCCCCCCCTTCCTAGAACCACATATTATGTACCATTTCTAGGAAGTTCAGGGAGATGGTGATGTTTCAGCCCCAGTGGTGTTAAAATAGGAGCCTCCCTCCATAGCAGCTGTTGCCAAAACACAACTCTCTCAAAGCTCCTGCCAAGTGGATCTGTGGGGGTTTGACTTCTGGGTCCCAAAGGACATCACAGGCTGTCCAGTGATGAGGTAAGTCAAGTGGTGGTCCTTGTTTAGCAGGAGTGGAAATTGATATATTTTGTCCCCATCACTTACCTAATCTTCAAAAAACCAATTAGAATTTTCCTATACTTCTATTTTACTTTCAGCTTTCCCTCTGTCTCTCTTTCTCTCTCTCTCTCTTTCTCTCTTCCTCCGGGTACCAGGACAGTCTGGGAGATGAGGAAATGCATTTGGGAAAGAGGAGCTAGAAAAGCTAACCTGATCTGATACAAAAGGAGAGGGAATTGGTCCTATGTTGTCACCAATCTGAGAGTTTGCTGAACCGAAGTGTAACTCTGCTGAAGGTATCTTCTGAGACGCCAGCTTGGACAGGGAACACAATCCTACCGTGATTTCCTTTTTTTCCAGGGTTGTAAGACTGAGTTTGGGGAAAGGAGTAATGCCACAGCCTTTCCTCGTGGAAAATGCTCATGGTGGGAGAGAAATTGCTCTGCTCCTCTCCATAACCCAGTCTATGGGATGCTGGGGGGAAGGGACAGTCAGGCAGGTGGGGGTGGGACGAGGTGGGAGAGAGCTGGCAGCCAATTGCCTGTCAGTAGAGTATAAGCACAGACCAAAGTGCTTCTGCTTTGCAGGGCGAAGCCATGATTCATTTGATTTTCATTTTGACGTTAACATTTTTCTCATGACTCACTGATAATTTCATGTGAAATTTCAAAGGCTGAAACAGTTATTTACTTTTTAGGAACTTAAAACATTCACCGGGTGGAATACACTTTCCCCTCTCTGAAACGGAAGATGGACTAATGCTTCAATTAAAAAAACAAAGGAAAGGGGGCATTTTTGAGACCCTTCTCCTCCTGGGTCCTGCTGGCTCCTCTTCCCCAGCACATCTTCTCTCTAACATTGACCAACTGTCAGGCAGCCTGTCTCATCTTCATGTTTCTCTTATCTTGAATTCCTTTCACCACTATATGGAATGTTACTGTAGGTATTTTTTAAAAGATGTTTCTTTATCAAGTTAAAGAAACCCTTCTCTATTCCTGTGTTTTGAGAGTTTTTAACATGCAGAAGAGATGCATTTTATGCTTCAGTTGCTTAGATCACATGATTTTTCTCCTTTCCTCTGTTAATGTGGTAGATTACATTGATTGATTTTCAAAATTTCAACCAGCCTCACCTCACTGAAATAATCCCTACTTGGTCATGGTATAATACTTTTTATACATTGCTGAATTCTGTCTGCTAATATATTATTAAGGATGTGTGCATCCATATTCATGAGGAATATTGGTCTGCCTTTTTCTCTTTTTGGTACTATTTTTGTCTGGTTTTGTTATAAGGGTAATACTGGCTGCATAGAATGAATTAGGAAGTGTTCTCTCTTCTTGAATTTTCTGGAAGAGATTGTATAAAATTGGCATTAATTCTTCCTTGACCATTTGGTAGAATTCTTCAGTGAAACCATCTGGGTTGAAGATTTCTTTTTTGGAGAAGTTTTAAATTACGAATTCAATTTTTACAATAATTATAGGGCTACTCAAATTATCTATTGCATATTGAGTGATTTATACTAGTTTGTACTCCTCAAGGAATTGGTCCATTTAAATTGTCAAATTTATGTGTAGAATTGCTTGTAATATTCCTTTATTATCCTTTTGAAGTCTGCAGGGTCTGCAGTGATATCTTCTGCTTCATTCCAGATATTTTTTTCTTTTTTTTTTTTTTTGTGGTATGCGGGCCTCCCCCTCCTGTGGCCTTTCCCGT
>NC_041227.1:31454473-31507381 GCF_002837175.3 Physeter macrocephalus
CCTCTCCCGTTGCGGAGCACAGGCTCCGGACGCGCAGGCTCAGCGGCCATGGCTCACGGGCCCAGCCGCTCCGCGGCATGCGGGATCCCCCCAGACAGGGGCGCGAACCCGGTTCCCCTGCATCATCAGGCGGACGCGCAACCACTGCGCCACCAGGGAAGCCCCAGATATTTTTAATTGTGTCTTCTCTCTTTTATTTTCTGTCAAACTTACTTTATAGAGTTTATTGATCTTTTCAAAGAACCAAATTTTTTGTTCATTGATTCTCTATTTTTTTCCTGTTTTCAATTTTTATTAATTTCTGTTCTTTGTTATTTCCTTCCTTCTTCCTATTTGGGTTTATTTTTGCTCTTTGTTGTCTATGCTCTTGAGGTGAGAGCTTAGTTTATTGATTTGAGACTTTTCTTCATTCTTCATGTAAGCATCTAGTGCTACAAATTTCCCTCTCAATATTTCTTTATCTGTGTCTCACAAATTTTGATATGTTTTATTTTAACTTTCATCCTATTGTTTTCAATGAGATTTCCTTGTTGACCCATGGATTATTTAGAAGTATGTTTTTTAGTTTCCAAGTGTTTGAATATTTTCACTTTGCCTTTCTGCTATTGATTTCTAGTTTGATTGCATTATGGTCATAGAACATACTGTATTTGATTTCAAGTATTTAAAATTTGTTAGCATTTGTTCTATTGCCAGGATTTGGTCTATCTTTGTATATGCTATGTGAGTACTTGAAAATGTGAATTCTGCTGTCATTGTGTGGAGTGTTCTGTGAATGTCTTTAGATCTTAAAACTTATTGGTTGATGGTGGTGTTGAATTCTTCTCTGTCTTTGACCTTCTGTCTAGTTTTCTGTCAAGTGTTGAGAGACGGGAGTTGAGATATTCAACGATAGTTGCGGATTTGTTGATTTTTCCTTTCAGGTCTATCAATTTTTGCTTCACATGTATATCATAGGCATAAAATATACTGCATCATATATCTTTTTCCATCCCTAACTAAAGTGAAGAAATCTTACCTCCCTGAATGTCACTTTACTCATCCCCATTTGTAATACAGATGTTTTAAATATTTCCTCTACAGTCATTGACAATCACATTAGACAATGTTATAATTTTTACTTTAATTATCAAACATAATTCAGAAAAATCAAGAAGGAAAGTCTTGTGCTTAACCCATATATTTCCTCTTTCTGTGGACTTTCTTCCTTACTGATGTTCAAGAGTCCTTTTATCATTTCCCTTCTGTTTACAGTGCTGGCTGGGGAGAGGTCTGGATGCACCCTCACCCTGGGGCTGCTGCTGCCCATGGGGAAGGAGGAGGGGAGCTCCCTGTTGCCCTTGGCAATGGTTGCAAGTCCACCACAGAGCAGGGCAGCCAGGCCAGCACTTGTCCCACACCGTGTGAGCAGCCAGCACTCAGTCTTTCTTCACCTGAGAATGTCTAAAGTTTCCCCTTCATTTTTTTTTTTTTTTTTTTTTTTTTGTGGTATGCGGGCCTCCCTCTGTTGCGGCCTCTCCCGTTGTGGAGCACAGGCTCCGGACGCGCAGGATCAGCGGCCATGGCTCACGGGCCCAGCCACTCCGCGGCACGTGGGATCTTCCCAGACCGGGGCGCGAACCCGGTTCCCCTGCATCGGCAGGCGGACGCGCAACCACTGCGCCACCAGGGAAGCCCACCCCTTCATTCTTAAAGGATATTTTCACTGGGTATAAGATTCAGAGTTGGCAGTTCTTTTTTCTTCAGCACTTAAAAAAAATCTTCTGCCCCTTCCTTCTGGCTTCCATAGCTTCTGGTGAGAAATACACTGCCATTTGAATTGTTTTTCTCCTCTAAGGGATACCTCATTTCTCTCCAGCTACTTTCAAGATTTTGTCTTTAGTTTCAGAAGTTTGACTATGATGTGTCTTGGAATGGATTTCTTTGGCTTTTTTTTTCTGTTTGAGTTTCACTCAGCTTCTTGAATCTACTGGACCCCACCAACCTCCCTTTTTCTGCCAGATTTAGGAAATTTTTTGCCATTATTTGTTTGGGTACGTTTTTCAGCCTCATCTTCTTTCTCCTTTTCTTCTAGCACTTTGATGACAGGGTATTTTGTTATAGTTCCACCTACCCCTGAGACTGTTTATTTCTTCCAGTCTATTTCCTCTCTGTTGTTTGGATTGGATAATTTCTATTGTTCTATTCAAGTTCATTGATTCTTTCCTCTGCCTCATTTCTTCTTATGTTGAGCCCATCCACTGAGCTTTTTATGTCAGTTATTTTCGTTTTTTAGTTCTAAATTTTCCATTTGGTTTTCTCTCATGTCTTCTATTTCTTTGCTGAAACTTTCTATTAACCATTTATTTCAGGGATGTTTATAAATGTTCATTGGGGCAGCTTTATGATGGCTGTTTTAAAATCCTTGTCAGAGAATTCTAACATCTGTATCATCTTGGGGCAGCATCTGATAATTGTCTTTTCTCATTCAGTTTGAGCTCCTCCTGGTTCTTGGTATAAAAAGTGACCTTTTAAAAATTGAAACCCAGACAGTTTGGGTGTGTTATAAGATTCTAGATCTTATTCAAATCTCATGTTGTAGCAGCCCTCCTCTGACAGTGCTCTGTTAGGTGAAGGTGGGGGGGTGCCACCACCTTACTGCTGGGTGAGGTTGGAGTCCAGGTTGTCCCCTCTGCCTCCACTGACACCCAGGGGGTGAGGGGCTCTTTGTTGCTGTTGGTTGGGGTGGGATTTCAGGGTCCCCATATGGCTTCCACTAATGCTGTGGGTTGGGGTGTTCTTGTTACCACTTAATGTTGGTGAAAATCCTGACTCTCCATTAGGCCTCTTCTGACAAACCCTGGGGGAGAGAGGATTAGAGCCGCTGATTTCAACCTGGCAAGGGTGGATGTCTAAGCTCTCCACTTGGCGTTTGCTGGTGGAGGTAGGGGTTAGGATGCAGTTTTTTTCAGTGTTGCTTGGCTGGTGTAGACTGGTTGTTATCTAAAAGTTTTTTACCTTTCTATACTACCCCATTCCTTATCCTTTGGCCAGAGAGAGCAGGCTTCCCTTTGGGTTTTTTTGTTTTTTATATTTTTCCATCTATGGTGTTGGTAGGGTACCACTTCTCCAGTATTCAGTCTGGAATACATGAAGTGCCGAGAAACCTCCGGGAACTTGCCACCTATGGTCTTCAGGTCCCAAGGCCTCTAGCTGGTCTGTCTTTCTCTTATCACCTTTAGGATCTTCTTATATTTGTTTTTAGTTTAGTTGTTTTTAGTTGAACTTAGCAGGAGGAGTAAGTAGAAGGATGGCTACTCCATCTTCCTGGAAACAGAAATCCCCGCAGGTAGGTTTCATTCAGTCTCTAAATGCCCTTACAAATTTGCAGATCAAAGGTGATACATTATTTCAATTTTCTAGAGGGAAAAATTGAGACACTTAGAGGTAATTTACCTGATCAAAGTTGGTTAGAAACGTGGCCTTGGCTTGAAGTAAAACCTTGGAATTTTAAACAGTTATTATTTTGCTTTTCCTTTTTCTTTCTCTGTTTGTTAGAAAGAAAAACACTGGGAATAGTTGTGGTGGGGGTGAGGTAGGAAGGAATAGTTACCAAAGAGAAGACTAAAGGATTACTTTTTGGCTTGGAAGCAGCAACTGTTTAGAATTACAAAGCTAGGACTTTTCAGGGGATTCAAATGAACTTTGAAATGTTGTTAATTCCACAGATGGATTATATGATCTTCATAGTTACTCATTTATGTCTCATCTTGTAAATGAGTGACTTTTGATTATTCACACTGTATCCTGAAGCTTAAGAGACATTTAGTAATCACTACTACTTCCTTGATTAAAGATTTGCATAGAAATGGGAAGGATGGGGAAAATCACCACTTTGCAGTGATGAAAGTTTGTAATACTTTCGTCTAAACACTTTTTGTCCTGTAAATTCTCTAGATTGCTTAGTAGTTCAAAAACGATTTTGGACTACTCTCTTAAAACCCATTATCTAGAGTTCTTGAAAGGTTTCCAACACAGCAAAGGCAATGATGAGCTCAGAGAATTACCTTTCCTAAGCAAAATTCCCTAATTCTAATATATTTCCTATTAGAGCTTTCAGAAGCCCTCTTTCCCTATTTTAGTTTTGATTGCTACCACCATTCTTCAAAACTTCCTGAGTCTAAAATCAAGAGGGGATAGGAGATGGGAAGGACCTTTTAGGAACAGTGAAGTGGACTATCTCCTTGATCGTTTTGTGGCCATTTTGGTTCATCCACTTCTTATGGGTTCAGACTGGCATACACTGCAGGAAGAGCAAAAATACATAAGTCATTTTATTTTATTTTATTTTATTTTATTTGGCTGTGCCACGCGGCATGCAGGATATTAGTTCCCTGACCAGGGATTGAACCCCTGCCTCCTGCAGTGGAAACACGGACTCTTCACCACTGGACCACCAGGGAAGTCCGAAAATGCATACGTTCTTAAAAAGAATATAGGGACACAGCAGAGGGTGGGTGGCAGGGAAGAATATGTATAGTCATTCCTATGGACAATTCTCTTTGCCTCCAAGAATAGTCAAGAGTTATAACAGTTCTGGTTTCACCCAGAGATTTGGGGTTCTACCTGGGGTACTTACTATTTGTGTCTGTCTTCAATTCTGTCCCCTGGTCTTCCCACAGAATTTGATGGGAAAAATATCTCTCCAAAGGCAGCAATTTCTAGGCTTTTGTAGACATTTTAGCTACCGAGATTTCTTTTTCCTAAGTTGTTCATGGTGTGTTCCAGCCCCTTAGCTATAGAAATGGCTTCACTGATGCTTTCAAAGTTGTTTCAGGTAGTGCATGATGCTCTTTTTTTCCCTTTCATTGCCATGGAAAGCAATAGGTCTTGTTCCCTATGCTTCCTTTGTGTGAATCACAGACCACTTCCTGCTTGAGGAAGGGAAAAATGGATGATAACATTTGTCCCCTGCTTTCTCTTTTCTTATTCCTATATATCCTTCTCTCATGAAAAAACAGTCATTCATAAACTTCCTGGCCAGAGAGGAACCTTCTATCCTATGAACTTGTCAGGAGGCAGGCTTGGAGTTTAGGGGCAACTGAGAAGTCTCAGTTACAAGTTTGCATTTGTTTCCATGAGGCTAATTGTCACCTCCACAAATCAGTCCCCAGAAGGAATAAATGCATTTCCCCCTGATAAGAGAAGGGGGATAAGAAAATGGGTTTTGTGTATTAGCCCTTTCACAGGAACTGACTGGGCCTCTGACAGTCATCTGAGATCTACTACCAAGCAGGTGGGGTCCAGGAAGACTTTACAATGGCATTGACTGCTGTGAGGATGGCTGTTATTCCTTCTAACTTCAGAAAAGTTGCTTCATTAGGGTATTAGAGTTGGGAAGTACCAAGGGTCACAAGTCTGAGTGGGTTTTGTTTGTTTGGTTGGTTGGCTGTTTTTATGTTTTACAGTCTTCCATTTGAAGTTTTTCATTTGGAGATAATGTTTTCTCTCAAGAGCCATCAATCTGGGTGAATGCATGGAATTCAGGAAGGCATCTATCCAAGTGGCTTCACTCCTTCTACAGAATGCAGAGCTACTGCTGAGGGCTGCAATCAGAAAGAAACACTTAGAAAGATGTAAAAATATTTCAGAATAACTTCTTAGAAAGTATTAGAAGTCCTTTCAAATCTAAGTCACTTGCTCTTATATTTTCTAATGAATCAGAGTATATTGTGTTAACAAAAGAATATCTCATTTCAACATTCATTTCTGTATTTCAATATGAATTTGGATAGTTTGTGTCATTTTTACATGCCACTTACCCTTGTCCTGTACGAGAAGGCATGTTAAAAATTTGCAAAGGGATAGTCAAGAGGGCAGAGTGGAAAGACCCTGAGCTCACCTCCTCTCATGAGCCCACCAAAATCACAACTATCTGCAGATGACCATCGATGAAAAAGACCAGAACATACCAGAACCTACAACTAAAGACATAAAGATGGAACCACAACGAGATGGGTAGGAGGGGCGGACTCATGCTAGAATCAAATCCCATACCCACAGGTGGGCAACATACAAATTGGAGACTAATTGCAGAGGTTCTCCCACAGGAGAGAGAGTTCAGAGCCCCACATTGGGCTCCCCAGCCCAAGGGTCCTGCACTGGGAAGACAAGCCCCCAGAACATTTGGCTTTGAAGACCTGTGGGGTTTAATTTTGGGAGTCCCAAAGGACTGGGGGAAATAAAGACTTCACTCTTAAAGTGTGCACACAGAATCTCACGCCCACTGGGACCCAGTACAAAAACAGTAATTTGATAGGAGCCTGGGCCGGACCTACCTGCTGGTCTTGGAGAGTCTCCCAGAGGGACGGGGTGAAGGGAGGCGGCTGAGACTCACCCTGGTGACATAGACATTGGTGTCAACCATATTTGGGAGGTTTCTACTGTGTGAACGCTGGTGCAGTTAGGTGCCGTCATGGGATCTACCCTCTAGTTCTTTAGCACCAAGACCTGGCCCTACTCAACAGCCTATAGGCACCAGTGTTGGGATGCCTCAGGCCATACAACTAATTGGGTAGGGACACAGCCCAACCCATCAGCAGATAGGTTGGCTAAAGACTTCCTAAACTGACAACCACATCTAGACATGGCCCTACCCACGAGAGGGCCAAGACCCAGCCCCTTCCACCAGGAGGCAGGCACTGGCCCTGCCCTCCAGGAAGCCTGCACTAGCCTCTAGACCAACCTCACCCACCAGAGGGCAGACACCAGATGCAAGAAAACCACAATCCCACAGCCTACTGATCCAGCCCACCCACAGCAGGCCAGAGCTTACCCTGGGACCAACTGGGCCCCAGCCCTGCCCACTAGCCAGCCAGCACAAGCTTTGGGACACCTAAGACCCCATACCCAACTGTGTCAGGAGCTGGGCTCTGCCCTCCCCACTCCCCCACCCCCACTGATCTGACACCAGCTCTAAGAACCCTGGGCCCTGCAGCCAGACTCCAAGACCCAGTTCTACCTGCTAGTAGTCTGCCACTAACCCCAGGACCTGCCTCCACCCACCAGTGGGAGGGCAACAGCCCTGGAGTCTTCTGGACCCTGACTCCACCCACCAGTGAGCCAGCACTAGCCCTGGAGCCCCCTGGGGTTCTGCAATCAGCCATTCATGACCAGGCCCTGCTAACCAACAGCCAGCAGCATCAGCACAAGGCAGGGCTTGACAACCAACCAGGCTAGGGTCCAAACAAGCCTACCAGATCATGCCCATAGTAAGCCCGCTACAATAGAAGGACCCATACAGCCCTCTTAGGGGAACCCCTGGAGCATATAGCTTGGGTGACAAGAGGGGAGTGCACTGCTAGGACACATAGGACATCTCCTATAGCAGGCCACTTCTACTATCCTTCTCAAACTATTACAAAAAAATTACAGAGGAATACTTCCAAACTCATCATATGAGGCCAGAATCACCCCGATACCAAAAGCAGACAAAGATATCATAAAAAAAAATTACAGGCCAATATCACTGATCAATATAGATGCAAAAAGTTCTCAACAAAATGTTATCAAACCAAATCCAACAATACAGTAAAAGGATCATACACCATGATCAAGTGGTATTTATCCCAGGGATATAAGGATGCTTCAATATCTGCAAATCAATCAACGCGATACACCACATTAACAAACTGAAGAATAAAAACCATATGATCATCTCAATAGATGCAGAAAAAGCTAGTGGTATTTATCCCAGGGATATAAGGATGCTTCAATATCTGCAAATCAATCAACGCGATACACCACATTAACAAACTGAAGAATAAAAACCATATGATCATCTCAATAGATGCAGAAATTTTGACAAAATTCAACATCCATTTATGATAAAAACTCTCCAGAAAAGTGGGCATAGAAGGAAAATACCTCAACATAATAAAGGCAATGTATGACAAACCCACAATTAACATCATACTCAGTGGTGAAAAGCTGAAATCATGTCCTCTAAGATCAGGAACAAGACAAGAATACCCACTCTCGCCACTTTTATTCAACATAGTTTTGGAAGTCTTAGCCATAGCAATTAGAGAAGAAAAAGAAATAAAAGGAATCCAAATTGGAAAGAAGTGAAACTGTCACTGTTTGCAGATGACGTGATACTATACATAGAAAATCCTAAAGACACCAGCAGAAAACTACTAGAGCTCATCAATAAATTCTGTAAAGTTACAGGATATAACATTAATATACAGAAATGTGTCGCATTTCTATACACTAACAACAAACTATTAGAAAGAGAAGTTGAGGCAGCAACCCCATTTGTCATCACATCAAAAAGAATAAGATACCTAGGAATAAACCTACTTACGGAGGTAAAAGACCTGTACTCAGAAAACTACAAGATAAGATCCTGATGAAAGAAATTGAAGATGACACAAACAGATGGAAAGATATACCATGTTCTTAGAATGGAAGAATTAATATTGTTAAACTCATCATACTACTCAAAGCAATCCCTATCAAAATACCAATGGCATTTTTCACAGAACTAGAACAAATAATTTTAAAATTTGTATGGAAACACCAAAGACAACAAATAGCCAAAACAATCTTGAGAAAGAAGCACAGAGCTGGACAAATCATGCTCCCTGACTTCAGACTATGCTACAAAGCTACAGTAATCAAGACAATGGTACTGGCACAAAAACAGACACATAGATCAATGGTACAGAATAGAAAGCCCAGAAATAAACCCACACACTTATGATCAATTAATCTATGACAAAGGAGGCGAGAATGTAAAGTGGAGAAAAGACAGCCTTTTCAATAAGTGGTACTGGGAAAACTGGACAGCTACATGTAAAAGACTGAAATTAGAACACTCTTTAACACCATACACAAAAATAAACTCAAAATAGATTAAAGACCAAAAGGTAAGACTGGATATTATAAAACTCTTAGAGGAAAACATAGGCAGAACACTCCATGACATAAATCAGAGCAAGATCCTTTTGGACCCACCTCCTAGAAGAAATAAAAACAAAAATAAACAAATGGGACCTAATTAAACTTAAATGCTTTTGCACAGCAAAGGAAACCATCAACCTACTGAATGGGAGAAAATATTTGCAAATGACATGATCAAAAGGGGTTAATATCTAACATATATAAACAATTCATTCAACTCAACATCAAAAAGACAAACAACTTGATTTAAAAATGGGCAAAATAACTGAATAGACATTTTTCCAAAGAGGAAATGTAGATGACCAACAGGAACATGAAAAGATGCTCAACATCACTAATCATTAGGGAAATGCAAATCAAAACCACAATGAGATATCACCTCACACCTGTCAGAATGGCTTTCATCAAAAAGAACACAAATAACAAATATTGGCAAAGATGTGGAAAAAAGGGAACCCTTGCACACTGTTGTTGGGAAGGTAAATTGGTGCAGTCACTGTGGAACAGTATGGAGGTTTTCCAAAAGCTAAAATTAGAACTACCGTATGACCCAGCAATTCCACTCCTGGATATATAGCCAAAAAAACCCAAAAACACTAATTTGAAAAGATACATGCATTCCAATGTTCATAGTAGCATTATCTATGACTGCCAGTATATGGAAGAAACCTAAGTGTCTACCAATGGATGAATGAATAAAGAAGATTTAGTATGTATATACAATGGAATACTACTCAGCCATAAAAAGGAATGAAATTTTACCATTTGCAACAACCTGAATGGACTTGGCGGGCATTATGCTAAGTAAAATAAGTCAGACAGAGAAAGACAAATATTGTGTGATATCAGTTGTATGTGGAATCTGAAAAATACAACAAACAGGTGAATATAACAAAAAAGAAGCAGACTCACAGATATGGAGAACAAACTAGTGGTTACCAGTGGGGAGAAGGAAAGGGGGAGGGGCAATATAGGGGTAGGGGATTAAGAGGTACAAACTATTAGGCATAAAGTAAACCATAAGGATATATTGTACAATATAGCCAATATTTTATAATAACTATAAAGGGAGTATAACCTTTAAAACCTGTGGATCCCTATAGTGTATACCTGTAACTCATATAATATTGTACAAGAACTATACTTCAATTTTTAAAAAGTTTGCAAAAAATAATGCAGTTTTCTTGGAGGCTCAAACATTCAATAATCTTCGTATATAATACTTCTAATTGCAAAATTTTGTGCACCTGGAAAATAGATCCCTCTGTCTAAATATTGATGTCTCAATGGGGTTATTGAGCTGTTCTTACCAAAGTTCTTAAGGAAAGGAGACTTCTGTAACTTTCCAATTTCAAAGTGCAAGTGTTGTATCACTTATTCATTCTGGGCTTTCAGAATCTATTGGGTATTTTAAATAATATTGGAAAAGCTCAAAGGTTGACAGTTGTGCTTGGAGAGGGTTAATGGATTAGGAAGATGTGTTACCTGCCTAGCCATCAATTTCCCAGTTTTTTGGAAGATAATTCTTCAAAACTCAACAAATATTTATAGGATACCTATTATGTACTTGGTAGTATTATAGGCCCTGGGAATTCAATGGTGAATAAAAACAAAGTTGCCATCTTCAGGAAGCTTACACCCCTTCTATATCTAGTCCACATAGCCACTATTCCTCTGTACTCAGAATGTAGGCCTTCAGTGTTTCCTGGGATGCTAGAAATGCAGAATCTCAGATTCCACTCCAAATCTCTTGATTCAGAATCTGCATTTTACCAAGATCCCCACAGGGTTCATGTGTACATGTAACTTTGAGAAGTTTGCCAAGGGTCAGTTAAAAAACCCAGGTTATAGACAATCAGCATATGGCATTCCTCTGACCAAAGGAATTGGCTCAGAATTGGGTATGTTTTCAAGGAAATGTGGTAATGGGAGTTTTTTCTTTAGTGAGAGAGCCAGAGGAAGTAATAGTCCTTCTCTCCCTCTCTCTGAGATGCTGTGCAGGTATGATTCTTGAAACTGCTGCAGCCTGATGACGAAGGTAAGGATGGGCAGAGGCAAGAACCTCATAGGAAGCCTGATTGAACCACACCTGATCCTCACCCTGACTTTGTCAGTTATAAGAGCCAATATATCCCTTAACATCCTGATTCACTTGGAGAGGCTATTTCCTAGAGCCTTGGTAGAAAGGCACACATATCAACAAACAGTATACACCAGAGTGGGTAAACTTGGCCAGCAACACGTCAGCCTGGGGAGCACCCTTAGTGCCACCTGCCAAAGTGGATAAATGAGATACAGTTTTGGGAAATCTCTGGGCTTAGGACCAATTTGGGAGGCAAGGTGGAGGAGTGAAACTGCATATTTTGCTGATAGAGAAGAGAGAACAGTGAGTCATAGAGATATACAGATGCTTGGGGTTATTGTGAAAGAGAGAAGGGAGAAGCCCCTGGGTTCCTGAAATGGGATCCATGATGTGGCCTTAAGCAGAATCAGTCTTCTGTGCTCCCTGCCTGATTTGCTCCCTGCCTGAGTCTCTTAGTAACTGTGGGAGTCTCACCCACAGTTACTAAGCAGGGAGCAGAGATTTGAAGTTTTGTCTTTAGATGAACAAACAGCATGTTATACTTGTCATCTGGGGTGCTTAGGCCTTGGTTATCTAATGATTACTTATATTATCGAGCAGGACATTGTTTGTATGTTTTGATTATGTGAGCATGTCAAAGGTCTAGTGACACATTCACATTCTCTGAGTGTGTGCTGAGCCAAGTCCATGTTCACCAGTGGGCTTTACCAAGGAAGTGGCTCTGGGTATTTTAGCGCAGCAGACTTTCATTGCTTACTTTCATTGTCACTGTGGTCTTTTAAGCATCTTTCAGCCATTTTTTTGCTGTTTTCATCTGAAGTGCAAATATTAGACCTAGAAAGACTCTTATGGGGACTTTTGTTTGACAGCTGAGAAATATGAGGCTCAGCTAGATGAAGCAGTACACTAGGATTGGCAGCTCATGAACAGCAGCATCAGAACTGGAGCCCAGTTATCTTAATTCCAAAATGAAAATATTTTTTGACTATTTCTTTTTGATGCTATTAAATCAAAATGTCAAAACTCCAGGTTGTTGATCTTTATTTTATTTTGTCGTAAAGAGATATTTTCTAGATTTCTTCCCATCAGTAATCTCTTTGCTGGGATTCCAAAGACACACAATTTTATTCTAGAGTTCAGGGATTCCAGACAGAAGAAGTAAGGAACAAGGCAAATCCCCTTCCCAGAAAGCAATGATAAAATTGGGCAAAATTGTGAAAACAACCATTTAGAACCCTTGAAATAAATCTACCAAAGATATAAAAACAAATTTAGAACTTTGGGGTAGAACAGTGAAAATTGATGGCATTTCAGCCTGGGGATGCTTCCATTTCAGTTAGTACAGAAGTTCTGTTGTGGCATGGTAAGATAAGAAGACCAGCAGCTTCACTGCTGGAAGGAATGACTTGATTTGGAACAGAGTGCAAAAAAATCATATCCCTAAGTGTTATTGAAAATAGTGTGATCTCTGTGGCAAACAAAGAAGGCCAATAATTCAACTAGCCTGAAGCTGTGATCTTGCTTGGGGGAAAATTTTTACAGGGAGAGCCAGGAAATAATATAGGCTTGATGGACCTTGATAAGCTCCAACATATTTCTGGTCATCTGGAAAGCTGTCTGCATGGTTTGGCTATACACATACTCAGGAGAGGTTGGAAAGGTCTCTAGCTATATATTTTGGCTGATTGTGAGGTTTTGAACACACAGACAGTAAGTCAGGGCAGTTTTGTAAACCACCTGAACTTTAAATACATTTCCCAGTCTACACATAGCTCTATTGTCAAGTGATAGAATGGCTCAAGGTGTTTGAGTACAACCTCTGACTAATCATTGGCTGACCATTAAGCCACGTTTACACAAGAGCAAATCAAAGGAAGCCAAACTCAACAAATAAAAGCAAGAATGAAGAAAAATCTGAGCAAAGACATTAGTGGTCAAATGCTATGGGGGAGGCAGACTCCACAGAATTAGTTCAGGCAAATTACTAAACAAATAAAGAAACAAACAAAAAGCAGCAACAATAATAGCTCCCAGGAAAGAAAAATAGGAAACGTTGAGTTCTTGTATCATGTTACATAAAATGTCCAGTTTTAAACAAAGTGTTCAGTTTTTGACAAAAAAAAAAAATTGTAAGTCATACAAAGAAATAGGAAACTATGACCCCATTCTCAGGAAAAAAAGTGAATACCTATTATCTCTGAAGAGTCCAGTTGTTGGACTAAACAAAGACTTAAAAACAGCTATTATATATACATTCAAGCAACTAAAAGTAACTTTCAAGGAATTAAAGAACACTATGATAACAATGATTAATCAAATTGAGACTCTTAATAAAGTCTCGATTAATAAAATCTCAATAAACACAAAATAATTAAGTGGAGATTCTTCATTTGAAAAGTAAAATAACTGAAGTGAAGAATCACCATAGGGGCTCTATAGCAGATTTTGAGATTGTAGGAGAAAGAGTCAGCAAATTTGAAGATGAATGAGTAGAAATTATTTAAGCTGGAGAAGAAAGAAAAAAAATCAAGAAAAATGAGGATAACCTCAGAGACCTATGGGATGCTATCAATCATACTAGTATATGTATATTGGGAGTCTCAGAAAAAGAGGAGAGAGAAAAGGTCAGAAGATTTTTTTTGAAGAAATAATGGCCAAACATTTTCCAAATTTTATTAAAAACTATTCCACAGATCCAACAAACTCAATGAGTTCCAAGGAAGATAAACACAAAGAGAGTCACACCTGGAGGCATCATAGTCAAATGGTGGTTGTAAACCAATGACAAAGAAAATCTTGAAAAGAATCAGAGAAAAATGACTCATCACATACAGGGGAACAATACTATGATTAACAGCAGACTTCTCATTGAAAACAAAGGAAACAAGAAGACAACGGGATGATGTTTTCAAAATGCTGAAAGAGTATGACTGTTAACTGAGAATTCTAAATCCATTACAATTATACTTCAAAACTGACATTCCAAAATTAAAGACATTACCAGATAAATAAAGAAGGAATGAATTTGTTGCTATCAGACTTATCTTACAACAAATACTAAAGGAATTCCTTCAGGCTGAAAGGAAATTATACTAGGTATATTATACTAGATGGTAGCTAGAACCCATGTGAAGAAATAAATAACACTGCAAAATTAAATATACAGGAAAGTACATGAAATTGTATATAGTTTCTTCTCTTTTCTCCTCTTAACTGGTTGAAAATATATAATATTGCATAAAACAATACTCATAAAACTGCATTACTAATCTTATAACATAAAGATGTAATATATACGAAAATAATAGCAAAAAGGAGAGAGGAAGAAATGGAGCTATATTGGACTAAGTGTATCTATTTTATAAAAATTAAGTTAGTATTAATTTGAAATAGGTTGAAATAAAATAAGATCTGTAGGGCTTCACTGGTGGCGCAGTGGTTGAGAGTCTGCCTGCTGATGCAGGGGACACGGGTTCATGCCCTGGTCCAGGAGGATCCCGCATGCTGCGGAGCGGCTGGGCCCATGAGCCATGGCTTCTGGGCCTGCGTGTCCGGAGCCTGTGCTCCACAACGGGAGAGGCCACAACAGTGAGATGCCCGCGTACCAGAAAAAAAAAGAAAAAAAAAAAATTGATCCATACCATAGCATGTATCAGTAGTTTTATTGCTGAAAAGTATTCCATTGTACGAATATACTGAATTTTGTTATCCATTCAATAGTTGATGGGCACTTGGGTGGTTTCCACTTGGGGCTATTATGCATAAAGCTACTATAAACATTCACATAAAAGTCTTTGGGAGAACACAAGTTTTAACTTCTTTTGAGTAAATACTTAGGAGTAGAATTACTGGGTTGTATTATAAACTTATGTTTAACTTTTTAAGAAACTGTCTAAATGTTTTCCAAAGTGGCTGTACCAATTTACATTTTCATCAGCAATGTATGAGGGTTCCAGTTTTTCTACATCCTTAACAATATTTGCTATAGTCTGATTTTTTTTATTATAGACTTTCCAGGACTGTCTTATTGTGGCTTTGATTTGAATTTGCTAAATGACTAATGATGGTGAACATCTTTTCATGTGTTATTAGCTATTTGTATATCTTCTTGGTAAATTACCTAATCCAATAATTTGTTCAATTTTAAATTTGCTTGTTGTTCCTAGTATTGAATTGTAAGAATGCTTTCAATGTTATGGACACAAATCCTTTATCAGATATATGGTTTGCAAATATTTTTATCCAGTTGTGATTTGTCTTTTCATTTTCTTAACTGTGTCTTTGAAGTGCAAAAGCTTTTCATTGAGATTTATGAAAATTTTTCTTTATGGATCTTGATTTGGTGACATATCTAAGAATTCTTTGCCTATCCTAAGATCAAAAAGATTTCTTGAATGTTTTCTTCTGGAATTTTTATAGCTTTTTACATTTAGATGGTGTGGTACATTAATCTATTTCCAGGTATTAAACCAATTTTGCTTTCTTAGAAAAAAATGCCAGTTGGTCATGGAGTATAATCCTTTATATATGTTGCTGGATTTGGTTTTCTAATATTTTAGAACTTTTCATCTGTATTCTCAAGGCATATTGGTCTATAGATTTCTTGTAATGCCTTGTCTGGCTTTATTATCAGGGTAATAATGGCCTCATAGAATGAGGTGAAAAGCATTCCCTCCCCTATTTTCTTAAAGAGTTTGTGAAGGATTGGTAACGTTGCCTCTTTAAACATTTGATAGAATTCACCATAGAAGTCATGTGAGCCTGGGCTTTTCTACATAGGAGAGTTTTCATAACCAATTCAATTTCTCTACTTGTCAGAGTGCTAGTCTGATTTTCTATTGCTTCTTGAGTCAGTTTTGGTAATTTCTGTCTTTCTTGGATTTTTTCATTTCATCTAAGTTGTCCAATGTGTTATGTAAAATTCTTCCTAATATTTCCCCTTATAAGCCTTTTTTATTTCTTCAGGGTTAGTACTAATATCTTCTCTTTCATTCCTGATTTCGATAAGTAGTGTGTCTTCTCTCTTTTTATCTCAGTCAGCCTTGCTAAATAATTGTCAATTTTGTTGATTTTTCAACCTTTGGCTTCATTAATATTCTCTATTGCTCTTCTGTTTTATGTTTTACTGATTTCTACTTCAGTCTTTATTGCTTCCATTATTCTGCTTGCCTTGTGTTTAGTTTGCTCTTCATGAACCCATGAAGAGCACGAACCCGTGTCCCCTGCATCGGCAGGAGGACTCTCAACCACTGTGCCACCAGGGAAGCCCAAGGCATGGATCAATTTAAAAAATATTGTGCTAAATGAAAGAAGCCAGAGCCAAAAGACAATATTTATAGTATGACTCCCTTTATATGAAATGCCCAGTAAAGGAAAATCGATAGTGACAGAAAGCTGTTCATTGGTTGTCTGGGGTACACACTGACTGCAAATGGACTTGAGGCACCTTTTTGGGGTGATGGAATTATGCTGACACTGGATTGTGGTGATGGTAGCACAACTCTATAAATTTACTAAAATTCATTGAATTACTTAAAATGGGAAGTTTACGGTATGTAAGTTATACTTCAATAAACTTTTAAAAAATATATTCTACGTAAAACCAATCAACCATCAAGCAAGCAAACCAGACACAAAAAATAGATATTATACCTCCAAATTTTTAATACCAACCTGGCCTTGAGCCTCTTGGTCAATTTTGAAATAGTGTCCCAGAAACAAGGCTAATTTTGCTGCATAAAAGTAACACAAGTGCCCTTTGAATATATTAGGTGCATCATATACTGTGTATTCCTAAACAGTTGTAAGCTTCTTTAGGTACTTTCTTCTATTTATTTGCTATCACCTTCCTATGGCCCCCTCAGTAATCCACAAACAGAACTCAGTCAAAGTTGACTGGTGCCCTCTCAGTTGGAGCAGAACTTCATGTAATCCTTTCTCAACCTAAATTTTTACGGGAGGAGAGGGAGGGCACAGAGCCATGTAGCCGATCAGGACTGAGCTTCACATATGGGTCGGCAGAGACAATTCTGGTCTGTAACTACAATTGTCACACATTCTTACTTCAGAAGGGGTTTTCAGAGGTCACCTGGCTGTGCTCACTGCTTCCCAGCTGGTGACCACCTGTCTTAGTGACTTTAACACTCTGGATTCAAAGTTGTAGAAATATGTGCTCTTACTTCTCTGGCTCAAGGCAGATTTCAAAGATTTAAAGGGCTCTGGGGTCTTTGGGTAAGGATTTCTCTCTGTAAATATAAAGGATTCTTATCATTACCAGAACATTCTGAAAACAATACTGTTCCTGGCTTTTGACCCAATTTCATATCTGTACACAAAATAACTATGCACTGAAACCTTGCTATCTTATGTTTTCAAGGTTCCAGAAAGCACGAAAGTGGTAAATAAAGGGGATATTACAAATGGAATTTCTCTACAGCCTCACAATTAGGCTTCTGAAAACACTGTATGTGAAAATGCTAAGTAAAAGAAGCCTATAAAATCTGCACTGTCTCCACTTTTCTCCTCCCTGTTTCCTCACAGTCCTCAGGCTTAGAGACCCCAGGGAACTGGCAGGTGCAGATTTCCATGGAAACCAACCCTAAAGAATGAAAACCCAAAGAGAGATTGTGTGAAGTACGCTGGCTCCTGTGTAATTTCCTTGCCAACGGTTTTTGAGGTCAACTTGGCTTATTTCATGAAATTAGAGGCCCTGCTGTCAGGATTTCCCCAGGCAAGGAGGGTTTGCTCAGCTCCATTGGTTAGAGGTCCACAGATTATGGCTACTTCTCTGCTTCTAGAGGAACGGCCCTTACTACTTGGCCTGATTTTCAAACACCTTTTATTCTGGCCTCATTCTATTTAATCAGAACCATGCTTTTTTCACATTTAGAATGCATGTGCTTATTTACTTTAAAATAATTGTTAAAAAATAAAGAGGAATAGTTTTTAAAAACCACATGACTATATATATATATATATGTATGTATATATGCACATATGTATGTATATGAATGGTTAAAAAAATTCTAACAGTATAGAAAGTCAAAATGGAAAAAGGAAAATCTTTAAGAGTTCCTCTCCCCAGAGGCAAAATGGGTACAAGTCTGAGGAGTGAGACTAGTTCCTCCATCCCTGGCCAGAGCAATACCATCATTAATGTCTCCAGGGTGGAGAAATAGGCTTCAATTTTGGAAAATCTCTGGGCTTGAAATCAGTTTGGGAACCCTTCTGCACCTTGCTTTGTAATTTAATAAAAATATAGCATAGAAGACTTTCTTCGTCAGCTCACAGACGCAACTCATGTAGTAGATCAGTGGTTCTCAGACTTGAGAGCACATTGGAATCACCTGAAGGCTTGGCAACCCAATGCGCCACCCCCAGAGTTCCTGATTTAGGAGGTCTGGGCTGGGGTCCATGAATTTGCATTTCTAACTAGCTCTCAGGTACTGCTGATGTTGCTAATTGGTGTACCATCGATAGAGTGCTCTGGACACACCACTGTATGAACTTCCCATACGATTTTCAACCAACCCCATAGCATTAAACGTTGTGAAGTTCTTTCTATTATCTCACAGTAATCCTCACAGCAATCTTATAATGCAATAATATGAACAACCACTATTCTTAAGTACTCACTATGGGCCAAACACTCTGAAATTAATTTATCCTCACAGCAATCCTTTCCTCTTTCATTTTCCAGATGAGAAAACTGAGTTTTAGGGAAATTAAGTAATGTGGTTAAGTTCATACAACTAAAAAGTGGTGGAGGCTGGATATGTAAAGGCAGATTTGTCTGATTCCAGAGTCCATGTTCTTTTCAGAGTCCCTGCCCACAGGAATGTCCAGACCAGAGGGAGAATTAAGGATGAGACTCAAAGGACTAAGAATAATAGAAAGTGATAGGTGCTATAAGAAAGGCAGAGGAGAGGTCTTCATTTAACCAAAGAAGGGATCTGGGTGTGCAACTTATGCAGTCACGCAGGGCCCTGTGCTCAGAAGGCCTTGCACTTGGTTTAATGCTCTACTGACACCATCTTGAAGTTCTTAATATTTTTTTTCTTTAATTTTTAAATGTTTTATTTATTTTTTATTGAAGTATAGTTGACTTACAATGTATTAGTTTCAGATTACAGCAAAGTGATTCAGTTATACATATACATATAGTTTTCCAGATTCTTTTCCATTATAGGTTATTACAAGATATTGAATATAGTTCCCTGTGCCATAGGTCTTTGTTGTTTATCTGTTTGAAGTTCTTAATAATATTTTTAACATGGGCCTCATATTTTTATTTTGCACTGGGCCCCACAAATGATACAACGACTCCTGGAAGGGTTAATTTACTCTTCAAAAGCTTCTTCAATTCCTTAATAACCGCTAAACTGCTGTGTCTACACAGTTCACTCTTCACTGTTCACTCACTGTTTACTGCAACTTCAGGGACATTTTAATTTGTGCACCTTTTTATCCTATACTGCTTTGTTTTTAATCTCCAAGTAGACACACTCCTGGGATACTTCTTAACCTTGAGTACATTTGGAGAGGCATTCATTTACCAAGAATAAACATCATTAGGAAGATAAATCTAAAGGAAAATAATGCCTTACACAGCTTTCCAAACCTGGCCAAAAATGTTTTTTATTTTTTTATTTTTTTGGTGAGAGGTAGGAATTATTTGTTATTCTCCATCTCCTGCCCCGCATTAGTTTATTAATACATGATTATCTTAACTACAGTTTGTAGCCTCAGACGTGTATCCTTCCTATGTAAAGCAGAGATTCTGAAATTTTGCTACATTAGCTAATTTTCATATTAGTTTTCCAGGGAGAAAGAATTATTTACACTTTTATCCTCTGAAGGTGGGAAAATTCCATTGTGAACACAGTGCACATCAGCTGTGCCCCAGGGGAGTGCTGCCTTGTGTATTTCATATTTCAAGCCGTAACAATGTTATCTGATTTTATAATTAATATTAAGCTTTCATAGGAAAAAGTACCTTGTTATACTAGTTGTTAACCTTTCGATGTATTTAAAGCTCATTTCATAAGGAGCCATATGCTTCTTCATCACCACCCTAAATGGGCTCTGTTGCTAAGTGCTATGGGATCTGGTAATGCAAGATACATACACAATGCATTTGCCCAACACCAGGGACAGAATTAAGGGAGCAGTGGGAACCTTAACTCTTCAATTTCCTGACTTCTGTGGGTTTCATTTGCAATCTCAACATTCCATTGATATTTCCTTTCTCACACCCATTCTTTTTTATTCTTTCTCCCTCAACATCCCCACCTCCTCTCCAACCCAGTTAAAACCTATTTAAACATTCATACTCATTTTCCTTCCATACTTGAGTCATCTGTTTAGTTTATAATGCATTAGTGTCATCTCTCATGGAGCTTAATTATTGCTTCCATGTTTCCAAACTATTGTCAGTGACACAATCAACCTAGGACAAGACATGTAATAAGAAAGCACTGGTAAACCTATAGGTATTTGTATAATTTTCCAAAAATGTAAGTAGATAACAGCCTACATAGAATTAGTTTCTCAAGTTTGTATTTGAAGTAAAAATAGAGAATGGTAAAAATGGCCATCGCAAATCTCTTACATCATTCCTCAAGAATATGTGTATGTGTGTGTTTAAAATACAATAATCTTTACTACAGCTAAACTTAAAGGACAGCTAAGACCAAAAGAAGAGGTTAAAGAAGAATCTTCACACAGACAATCTTGCAGCCAAACCATCTGTGTTTTAACACATCCCTAGCGGTGAAAGTGGAATGGTGGATGAGGCTAATGTGCTCTTCTTGTCTGCTGGTTTACTTCTTTCTATTTTAATATTAAGCATCTTCAATGTTAATTTATGTTAATTGATTGCTTGCTCATGAGGATTCAAAGAAATAAATGGTAGTCTCATCTTACAGAGAGTGAGGTTTTAAAGTCAGCACCTGAGTTAAATTTGCATGAGGTATAAACTTATACTTCTGGCATTAACTTGCATTTTTGTAACATCCATACTTGGAGAGGTGATAGATTCTCACTGCATTATCACCCACCTGCTAGGAGAATGTGGTGATTCAATTAGGTGTTGGTGCAGCCTGAAGGAGTACTTCTCAAACTTCACTGAGTCTATGAATCCCCTGGGGGATCCTGTAGATTTAGTAGGTTTGAGGGGAGCCTGAGATTCCCAAGTCATGCTGCTGCCGTTTGTCTGCAGACTATACATTGAGAAGCCAGAGTGTAATGCAATCAGTATTGGGAACCAAAGAAGGAGTGGTCATGACATTGAATTTCCCCTCTGCCTTTTTGTGCTAATAGCTGAAAATACCTTTATTCCAGTTTCTTCACAAAAATAAAGTGTCAGAGGGTGGTGGGAAACTTCATGTTAATAAGTTTCTTCAATAAATAGGCTTAAGCTAGTGGGAATAGATGTACAAAATACTTTTATGGTGAAAATACTTATGTTGCTCTTTAAAATGTATACATGTATATTTTCTGGTTTGACATTTAAAAAAACCCCACAGCGCTGAAACTATTCATATGAAGGTTTGAGATCTGAGTTGCAGATCTAAAATACTAAACAAACACAGGTGAAAGCATCTCTGGTGAGGAAATCACCTCCTGCTTGGCAATTTTTTATGACTGATGGCTAGTGCTTTGACTTTAAAAGAGCTCCCCCAACCTGAAATTACATAACTTTATTTAACATAGCCTGTTCAGTATGTAATTGCTCTTTTGATCAAAAAACAGTTCTTTGGGACTTCCCTGGTGGCGCAGTGGTTAAGAATCCACCTGCCAATGCAGGGAACACTGGTTTGAACCCTGGTCTGGGAAGACCCCACATGCCGTGGAGCAGCTAAGCCCGTGCGCCACAACTACTGAGTCTGTGCTCTAGAGCCTGAGAGCCACAACTGCTGAGCCCACATGCCTAGAGCCCGTGCTCTGCAAAAAGAGAAGCCACCGCAATGAGAAGCCCATGTACCACAACGAAGAGTATCTCCTGCTCACCGCGACTAGAGAAAGCCCACACACAGCAACGAAGACCCAATGCAGCCAAAAAATAAATAAATAAATGAATAAAAAAAATTTAAAAAGCTAACCAAAATATTTTTAAAAAACAATTCTTTGTGTCTACTCTGCAATTTAAAATATTTTTTCCCTAGATTCAGCTGAGCTTGATAACATATAAATCCACTATCTTTTTAAAGAAGTCACAGTAGGATATGATTTATTTCCCATAAGCCATGTCATTTCCTTTCAATGTATCAAGGCATTTTTGGATTAAAGATGGATTTTTTTTCAATGATGCAAACTCCGTATCAAAAATATTATGGCCTATAATCCTAAGCACTGTCATTTTCCTATGGAATCAGGCATTGTCTTGGACCTCATCTAATAATTAGAGCTTCATCCTCCTCCTTTATTCGGTAAAACAATGACTAATACTTTGCAATAACAATGTTCTTTGACTGGACTGTCCAAAAGCACAGCATCAACTTTGATAATTCAAAGATTCACATTTTAAAATATTTACACTCATTTTTTAAAATTCTAGATTAAATTTTCCACCTGCTGAGATAACATAGAATAGTACAAATGGTAGGGAAGTTTAAAATTTCAATTAACCAATGTCATAAAAATAAACGGTTCTATCTTTCATGGACAAAATAGACTCAGAAACTCAGGATATTTCTCTAGAAGGAGCTGCTTCTGAATATTTGGCTTCTCTAGTCTTCTCTTACCAGAAGGATTGGAGACAAGGTCGTTGGTGAGGGTGGGGTGAGAGCTAAGGGTGTTGGAAGTGGTGACAGTTCAGGGTGAGACCGCTGACCAGGGTGCTGAGAGGGTAAATTTTTTTAAAGTGCAACTGCCTGCCCATTCTACTGAACAATGGAGATGAACAAAGCTTTGCACTGACCGCAGGAACAGGGGCAGTTGCTTTTATAGATGAAGCAGCAGTAATTTAGAAGAGAATTGGAATTTATTGTAATCAATGTATAACTTTTCTGTAGTGACTATGAGTTGATATTTTATATTTGTCCAGCTAAATTAAAAAGATGCTTTTTTTCATGCTTTTTCATAATCATGTATTACCTCTCATGGGACTATATGGAAGCTCAGTGAAATATTTCCTTTGGTTCAATTCCTTTGCTATATATACTTAAAGAATCTCCATTGCCAACCATGATATTTTTAGGATGCATCATTTGGAAATTGTAGTTTTCATATATTTTTATTTTAAAATCTGTAGGGACTCAAATCATAGGGACTCAAATCATAGGGAATTAAACTAGATAAGAGTTGTTTTTTTTTTCTTTCATATAACATGCAATTTGAAGAAAGCAGTGCAGGGGTGAAGTGGAAATTCCATAGCCCTACCAAGGTCATAAGCATATTCTTTCTGTTTTGTCATTTTTTAGAATTGAAACATGGCTGCTGCATCACCAGCAATGGAATTGACTCTCTAGGCAGGAAGAAGCAGGAAGAGGAAAAAGACTCCTACCAGTTCAGCCGCCTTTAGGTAACTCTCCTAGATGTCCTACACAACGGCGACAACAGCAACTTCCTCTTCCATCTCATTATCCCCACTGATCTTTTAGGGAAGCTGGGAAATGAAGTTTGTAGCTGCCTCCAAGGATAGTAAGAAGTAGTAAGAAGGAAGGATGTAACTGGTAGACTCTTGCCACAATGTTTGGCATTTTAGTGAAACATGATGCTATTTCATGATGACACGAGATGTATATTATCAGAAAAGGCCATTCAAGATGGTGTTATCCATGGGCTGGAAAATGTCCATGTCTACGTTTTCCCTCACATGACCAGAGAAGCTGGACAAACTCCTTACAGCTATTTTAAAAAAGAAAGAAAAAGAAGAAAGAAACTACTACAATGTGGCAGAGTAAAAGGTGAACAAACACTTAGGTGTCTCAGTTTCAGTATGGTAGATGGGATTGTTCACTCCTTCAGTGCCCCCTTGTGCCCAATATACTGTAACAGGAAAATAAAATTAAACACTGTAGAAAGAGACTAGTTGAAAAGCTTCCTTCATTACAGTTACAGTGCAGCAATATGTGGTTTTGGCTATTAGAAAATCAAAAAGAAAAAAATATATGTGTTCATGACATTGGAACAAAAAGTCACAATGTTCAGACGTATTTTATTTTGATAAGAGGTTTTCTTGTCAAAATAATATGTTTTAATTACATTTAGTTTAAATTTATGCCCAGTCCTATTTTTTTTTTTTTAATATCTGTTAAATCGCCTTCAACCTCCCAAACTATGAACTTGGGTTATAATTTACAAGCAAATTTGATCATTTGGCATTTGAGAGGGTTTTGTGGAAATAAAATACTTATTTAGTTTGTGTGGATATCAAACTAACCTTTATTAAAGGGAGTATAGATCAGAGTCCCTCTGATGGACTGAACAGGAATTGAGTAAATTTTTTTTTGCACTGAACCAAACCATGAACATCATGAACATCAATTTATTATGAACATCATTTTATTACTGTTTATCTTATAATTTACCTTATAGTTTATCTTATAAATAAAGACACTTTTTTTGAGACAAAATGGACCCAAGTCAGACAATTACATCAAGGTGGTAACTTTTCATTCCTGATGTGCTGCTACCAGGCATTTATACTTGGTTGCAGAGAAAAACAACAGACCTCTGGCATGGTCTGCCAGAGATAAAGCATCAGCATAAATTCTGAACAATCTTTGACCTCTACCTTTATGAAAACTCAGTTTAAGCTAGACGCAAGAGTGTTTTGTTTGTTTGTTTTTAATTTTCTGTAACTGTTGGAAAAACATTGGAACACATAGTGCAAATTTTACTAGCCACACTGTCATCAAATAATTGATAAAAGAAGTTGGCAAAACTAAAGCTCCCCATGCCTTCGTTATGGGTGGGCACCCATTGAACACTAACTTGGTCTTGCGGATCTAGATTCTCTAATTGCCCCCAGGTAGATTCTAATAGAAGCAACATTTAGAGCTGTAATCACCAGTAGACAACAACTAATACAATTCCCTCTTTGCACAGCAGAAGAAGCTGAAGTTACAGAGAAACAAATCCTCTCAAAGTTTCATGGGCCGAAGTAGGAGCTAGAACCAAGGTCTTATCCAGAGTTCATGTTAACTCCAAACTGCTGCCACCATTTACAGAGACTTACAAGGGTAGCAGCTTCCTACCCATATGTATGTGACTACTCTGAGGTAGGGCTGAGACAAGATCTTAGAATTTCTGACTCTTTTCTAGTCTCTTTCTTGTCTACTGCTCTGTCACTCTATCTCCCTTCTCTAACATGAAGACTTGACCTATTCCAAACCTCCTTTGGAAGAAAACAGGTCAACACATAAGAACGTCACTGGGCTAACATTGTCAACAGGGAAATTAAAATTAGTCTTCAGCTTGAAATAAACTGTTGTCAGTTTAAAGTACACTAGAAAAGTAATTCACCATAGTCGAGGAGGAAGGAGAACCTTTGGAATTTATTTTCAATAAAAGATCATGCAAGTAGAAGAAAACCCCTGAAACTCTGGTTTTATTGATGCCCATTAACACGTGAACTTGAAGCAAGGGTATGAAAGCTCTTAAAATCTGCCCTTTCAAGAACTTTGAACAGTTATGTAGGGAGTTACAAGTACATAAGATGAAAATGAACACCTTTCCTCAGTAAGTGGATTTCAGGAGCGCTGAGAAACCATAAAAAGAAAGTTGAGGGTAATAGGACCTCACCTAGTAATTTTCTAGGGTGAGAAGATGGGGCTAAATGGCCCAGGACTAAAAGGAACGAGAGAAAGAACGGCACTCATTGTTAAATTATATAGAAAAAATTCTGCCCTGAAATTCTCCTTTTGGGTAAGAATTTTTACCTTCTCTGACAACCTGATCAGATTGAACAGTTTGATAAAATGTTTAAATGACTGATTTTTGTGTTTATGCTCAACGCAAACCTAAATACAAATACAAGTGAAATATCTTTGCTTATTCTATAGCAATATAAACAGGTGGAGAGTGGAAAATGAGTGTCTCACTTTACATTCAATCCAATCTTGCTTTCAGCTGGATTGTAGAGGAGATTCTTGGCATTTCTGCATGTGAGTCTATTCAGTTAGCCAGTTATGGGCCTTTTCTCTACCTTAAATCCATCCATAAGTGGCCATTATATCTTGGTCCCAAAGATAGTGAATGGGTGGGGAGAACAGAACCCTTAACAGCTACTTCTTCAGTTCACCATGTGTTTGCTCCTCCAGGTGTGATCTGCAAGCTGCTCACATCAGCATCACCTGGGAGCTTGTTTGAAATGTAAATTTCAAGCCCTCACCCCAAACAGAACCAACATTTAAAAAAGATACTTGGGTGCAGTGTACACACATTAACATTTGAGAAGCTTATAATACTTCTTCACATGGAAATGTTTATTATGAAGCTGATAAAGCTTAAAATATACCTCACATGACTTAAGTGCCTACTCTGGGAAATATTTGGAACTATCCAGGAAATAAAATGAATAAGATTATCTGCGTATATTTCTATTCTCTGCTTGATGTTTCTTTTTCTTCTATTTTATGCCAACACTTATTCTACTGAATCAGCTTGGCTTTTGATTGGTTAATTCACTTATTCATTGCATAAATCTATATTAAACACTCTATGTACCAAACATAATAAAAGGATGATGAAGACATGTCCTTCTCCTTGAGAAATTCAGACTCTGACCAGGGGAGCAAAATTAGTGTTTCAAGTACCCCTAACTCAGATGTTCTTAACTTCGGGTGGGTCACCGGCCCCATTGATAGCATTATGGAAGTTAAGAAAAATTCCTCAGGAAAATGTCCACAATTTTGGATGTTAAGGTAACCAGATTAGCATGGAGATGGAGTTGCTCATGCTAAAGCTTGGGTCAGCAAACCAAAACTTCCCTACGTTTCTATGCCCCACTCCCCAGAAAAGAAAGGCCCAGGTCAACCAGCCAGCACTTGCCTGCTTAGCACAAGTCTCCTGACCTGGTTCCAACACTTCCCTTTACTACGTATGAGAAAAGTAACCCTGCTTTGACCAGCTAGCAAATGCCCAGTATAACTTCCTTTATCCTGCTCACTTTCTATAAAAATCTCTTACCTTGTACAGCTCTTTGGAATGCCTTACTATCTCAGGGTGAATTAAAAATGATTTGAAGTTGAATTTAATAAAGCTCTTTAAATAAAGAGCCTCAGTTTGCCTGAAGTTACCCAGTTAGGAGAGCTCCAGCTCTATTTCATAGTGTTGGTGTTTAAAAATATAGCTCCTTGTATATTCTCTTTTTCTTGAATGATCTTGGATGTTGTCACAAATATGAACAGCTATAATACATTTTCTTTGTAAGATTTTGTGCTTTAAAATATTTATTTTCCTTTTGTCTATAAGGATAAGATACATAAGGTAGGTAATGGGCTAAAATATGTTCATTTTTTTTCTTTAGTGATAAATTTTTGAACTGTAATCTTAATCATATATACAGAACTAGATTTGACAACCAAGAACATTCTAGATGAGGAAGAGTCGGCATGCTACTTCTTTGGAACTGAATTTCTTTTTAGACCATTAAAATTTTGGAAAAACTGTCTATTGAGTAAAACATTTCATGGATTGTTTTAGAATGTAGGCAGTGGTTCTCCTTATTTTTTAAAGCTGGAATTCATGTATGAATTATAGTGCCTAGAACAGTCTCATTATTTCATTTCCATTTGCCTAATAGTAACAATTTACTCTAATTGAATCTTTTAATTGAGAAATACCAGAGTACTTTATACGCATTAATTAATGCTCCCAACTCTACAGTGTGGGAAGTTAAGTGTTAGCGTTGTTTTATAAATGGAGAACTTAAAGAATAGAGTTAAGTGACTTGCCCAGGGCCACCCAGGAAGACAAGAGGTGGAAGGCCCAGAGTTCTTGGCTCTGGGTCAATGCTCATCCCCTTGGTTCTCAAGACGGAGACAGGCCTGCGTTTTGGTTTATGTGGTACAAGAGAGCAAGGATAAAGCATGGAAATCCTCGAATCTTCACTCCTTTGTTTCATAGATGAGGAAACTAAGTCACAGAGCAGTAGTGAGACTTCACTACCCAAGATGCATTTGTCCATTCATTCATTCACTCATCATTTATTCATTTAACAAGGATTCGTGGAGCACCTCTCACATGAGAAGCGTGCTTGAATTCTGGAAACACACTGAACAAGACAAAGTCCCTGTTCTTGAGGAGCTTATATGACAGTGGGAAGAAGAAAGTCAATAAGCAAGTAGACAAATTTTATACTGTATCAGGTTGTAATAAGCACAAAAAGGCCGCACAAAGGAGAGGAAGTGTGTGTGTGTTGGAGGGAAGCTGTTGCTGTTTTATATATGGCATGCAATGACGTTCTCATTGATATTAAGACATTTGAGCAGAGATGCGGATTGTGGGAGCAAGACATGCAGGTAGCTGGAGGAACAGCTTTCCAAGCAGAGGGAACAGCATATGCAAAAGCCCTGAGGTAGAAGAGTGCTTGCCTTATTTAAGGAACAGTGAAGAGGCAAATTTACCCAAGAGAAGCCAGCAAAGGGAAGAGTCTTAGGCAATGAGGTTAGAATGCAAAAGGGGCAGCATTTCAGAGGACCTGGTCAGACACTGTAAAGCTGTACCCTGGCTGACGTATGAAGCCAGGACACGATTTGGGCAGAGGGATGAGGCACTCTGACTTACATCTGAGAAGGATCACTCTGGCTGTTATGTGGAGAAGAGTCAGGAGTATGTGATGGAAGTGTGCAAGTAGGGAGGTCAGCTAAGTGGTCAAGGGTTAGGCTTAAATTGAATATTGACCAAGACAAATAGCAGGGAATAGGAAAAGCTACCACAAACTAAACAGCTATGGCACTAAATCTCAAATTCAGGGCACAAGCCTTTCTCCTTGTCATGATGGGTATTTAATAAGCTTTAGAAGGTTTAAAATATTCCTCTGGGTGAGTAACAGCAACTGTATCTAAACTTTCTTCAATGTGTGCTTTTTAAGATATAGACGACAAAAGATGACGGGGTGGGGGAAGATGCACCTCAGGCATGGAAGTACGGTTTGCTCAGATGAGACACATTCCAAGACACTGACCCTGTAGATCAAAAGAGAAGTGAAGGAAGGGAGCTGATGATGGGCTGAGCATTGCTGCTGGAGGCTGGAGGGTGGTACTGGAGTTAAGCCTGTGGATACGAGGTCAGTGAAGCTGGGTTCAAATTCCAGCTCTGTCTTGCGAGCTAGATGACCTTGGGCAAATTCACCTCCCAGAGCCTCAGTTTCCTCATCTGTGAAATGGGGTTAATAATACTGTCTCTTGCATTAGGTCAGATCATTTACAATCTCAGATCATTGAAGTGAAACACTTACTACTATTTTTCAGTAGTAGTCAGACTAGACTCATTAAAAATTCATTTTCATAATTCTTAAGTTTATTAAAGAAAGCTTTTCCATGGAAATGCTTATAAAACAAGTTATTTTTATAATTCAGCCTTCATTTGTTACTGCTTAAGATCTTCAAGAAAGTTTAGCAAGAAAATTATAGGCCTCAGTCTTTCTGTTGATTCTTTGTCATCAGGTATTTGGTCATCAAAATACCACACTTCGTCATCAGTGTACACTATGTTATAGAGTCTAAGATTTTTAATGTGTGAGCCATCTCACTTAGCAGGAAGGTTCTTTGTGAATAAATTGATCAATTAGGAATGCTTTCCTCTGTGTGTAACAGAAAGACACAACCAGCAAGGTCTTAGTGATAAGGATACGTAATTATTTTACATGCCAGGGAGTCTAGAGATTTGTAGACCAGGAATGGTGTAGTGGTTCAAAGATCAGAGTCCTGGGCAATTTGTATCTTCCTATTTTATGATTCTTGGGTGTTGTTGGGTTTTCCTTATTTTGCTGCTTATGTCATAGTCACAAGATGGTTGCTTATCTCATAGTTCTGAACTTACATCCTCAAGGTAATCACATTCAGAAAAGTAGTGGAGAAAATGATGCTGTCTTCACTTAGGGAAAGGAAGCCCCCAGTAGACATCCCCTCACCTCTCATTACTCAGTTTAGTGCCACGTGACATTTCTAGACCCTTTTGCTTCATCCTTGAAAGACATGGTTACCATGCCTGCTACAGAGCAGCCATGTGTCATCCCTGTAGATGAGAGGAGTTCACATTCCCTGAGACCAAGATCTCTTTGTTTGCTCTTAAACACAAAATCAGGATTCTTTTATCAGGTAAGAAGTACACTTGTGTTCATGTGTGGGGCTGGGGCAGGGATGACAGTTGGGCAGGGGAGTATCTGAATGAGTACTTCAGATAGGGTAGTGTTGGCTGGCTTTTCTAGAAATGACGTTTAAGCTGTGATCTGAATCCTTCCAACCTGGTATGTTGGAGGAACAGGAACATATCCATGGTGGCTGGGTGTGATGATCATTGAGGTTGACATGTAGGCAGGGCCAGGTTAAGAGTTTAAATCTCACTCTAAATAAAATGGGAAGCCATTGGAGGGTTTGAAGTACATGAATAACAAGATCTTATTTATGTTTTCAAAAAGATAGTTCTAGCTTCTGAGTGGTTAATGAATGGAGATGGCAGGAAGAGAAGCAGGGAGATGGATTAGGAAGTTATTCCAGGCGACTAGGTAGTCGAGGGTAGAGGCGTGGGCTAGGATGATATGGTAGCCAGCCTCCACATTTGCCCCCAGTGATTCTCTACTCTTCGTACAGGTATATCTCATTTTACTGCACTCACTTTATTGCCCTTTGCAGAGATTGCATTTTTACAGACTCAAAGTTTGTGGCAACTCTGTGTCAAGCAAGTCTATCGGCACCATTTTTCCAACAGCTTTTGCTCATTTTGTGTCTCTGTGTTACATTTTGGTAATTCTTGCAATATTTCAAACTTTTCATTATTATTACATTTGTTATGGTGATCTGTGATCAGTGGTCTTTGATATTACTATTGTCATTGTTTTGGAGCAACATGAACTGCACCCGTATAAGACAGCGAACTTAATTGAATGTGTTTTGACTGCTCCACCAGCCAATTGTTCCCCAAATCTATCCCTCTCTTCGGGCCTCCCTATTCCCTGAGACACAACAGTATTGAGATTAGGCCAATTAATAACTCTGCAATGGCCTCTAGTGTTCAAGTGAAAGGAAGAGTAGTACATTTCTCACTTTAAATCAAAATCTAGCAATGATTAAGCTTAGTGAGGAAGGCATGTTGAAAGCCAAGATAGGCCAAAAGCTAGGCCTCTTGCCCCAAACAGTTAGCCAAGTTATGAATGCAAAAGAAAAGTTCTTGAAGGAAAGTAACAGTGCTACTCCAGTGAACACACAAATGATAAGAAAGCAAAACAGCCTTATTGCTGATATGGAAAAAGTTTTAGAGGTCTGGATAGAAGATCAAATCAGCTACAACATTCCCTTAACCAAAGCCTAATCCAGAGCAAGGCCCTAAATCGCTTCAATTCTATGAAGGCTGAGAGAGGTGAGGAAGCTGCAGAAGAAAAGTCCAAAGCTAGCAGGGCTTGGTTCATGAGGTTTCAGGAAAGAAGCCATTTCCATATCATAAAAGTGCAAGGTGAAACAGCAAGGGCTGATGTTAAAGCTGCAGCAAGTTATCCAGAAGATCTAGCTGAGATAATGAATGAAGACAAAACAGCCTTCTGTTGGAAGAAGATGCCATGTAGGACTCATAGTTAGAGGGGGAAGTCAATGTCTGGCTTCAAAGCTTCAAAGGACAGAGTGACTCTCTTGTTTGGGGCTAATGCAGCTGGTGACTTTAAGTTGAAGTCAACACTGATTTAACATTCTGAAAACCCTAAGCCCTTTAAGAATTAGGCTAAATTAACTCTGCCGTGCTCTACAAGTGGAACAACAAAGCCTGGATGACAGCACATCTGTTTACAACATGGTTTACTGAATACTTCAAGCGCACAGTTGAGACCTATTACTCAGAAAAAAGGATTCCTTTCAAAATAGTACTTCTCACTGGCAATGCACCTGGTCACCCAAGAGCTCTGATGGAGCTGCACAATGAGATTTGTGTTGTTTTCATGTCTGCTAACACAATATCCACTCCACAGCCAGTGGATCAAGGAGTTATTTCAACTTTCATATCTAATTATTTAAGAAATATATTTTGTAAGTCTATAGCTGCTGTAGATAGTGATTTCTCTGATGGATCTGGGCAAAGTCAATTGAAAAACCTTCTGGAAAGGATTCACCATTCTAGATACCATGAAGAACATTTGTGATTCATAAGAAGAGGTCAAAATATCAACATTAACAGGAGTTTGGAAGAAGTTGATTCCAACCCTCATGGATGACTTTGTGGGCTTCAAGACTTCAGTGAAAAAAGTCACTGCAGATGTGGCAGAAATGGCAAGAGAACTAGAATTAGAAGTGGAGCCTGAAGATGTGACTGAATTCCTGCAATATCATGATAAAGCTTGGACATATAAGGAGTTCCTGCTTATGGATGAACAAAGAAAATGATTTCTTGAGATGGAATCTACTCCTGGTGAAGATGCTGTGAAGATTGTTGAAATGGCAACAAAGGATTTAGAATATAATGTAGTTGATAAAGCAGCAACAGGGTTTGGGAGGATTGACTCCAATATTGAAAGAAGTTCTACTGTGGTTAAATGGCTATCAAACAGCATTGCTTGCTACAGAGAAATCATTGGTGAAAGGAAAAGTCAATCCATGTGGCAAACTTCATTGCCTTATTTTAAGAAATTGCCTCAGCTACCCCAGCCTTCAGCAACCACCCCCCTATCCGTTAGCAGTCAACATCGAGGCAAGACCTTCCACCAATAAAAAATTACAACTCACTGAAGGCTCAGATGATGGTTAGCATTTTTCAGCAATGGAGTATTTTTAAATTAAGGTATTTGTATTTTTTTTTAGACCTAATGCTATTGCACACTTAATAGACTACAGGATAGTGTAAACATAACTTTTACATGCACTGGGAAACCAAAAATTTCGTGTGACTTGCTTTATTGTGATATTTGCTTTATTGCAGTTGTCTGGAATGGACCCCACAAAATCTCCCAGGTATGCCTGTACTTACATCCTTTTGTGGTCACCTCTTACATTTTACCAGGATTAGTCAATGTGACCAACAGAATACAGCATAAGTGATATTCTGTTGCTTCTGAGATTAGGTTATAAAAGACTATGGATTCCATCTTCATCTCTCTTCTTTGGATCTCTCTCTCTCTCTGAGAGAAATAAGCTCCCATGTGTTTCTAAGGAGAAACCCATGTAACCAGGGACTGAAACCTCCAGCCAGTAGCCAGCAAAGACCTGAGGCAGGACAACAACCACCTGAGTGACCTCAGACATGGATCCTTCCCCAGTTGACATGATTGCAGCCTGGCTGACAGTTTGTAACCTCATGAGAGACCTGAAATCCAGAACCACCCAGCAAAGCCCTTCCCAGGTTTCTGACCCTCAGAAACCCTGTGAGATAATCAATGCTTGTTGTTTTATGGTACTCTGCTCTGGAATCATTCATTATGTCAAATAGATGACTAATATAGGTGGTATCAGTGGAGACAGAGAGAATTAGAATTTTAGAGAATTTGATGCCTAGGGATTTAGCAAGAATTCCTATATAAGCAGTGAGAGTAAAGAGTCTGATCAAAGTTAGCTCCCAGAACTTTTACGTGAGAGTCTAGGGAGATTTTAATGCCATTTACTGAGAAGAGGAAATTTAGAGAAAAGAGCAGGTTTGGAGTAACATAATTAAGAGTTTTGCTTGGGGCACGTTAGGTCTGAGGTGCTGGTTACTTCTCAGATGGGCGATTGGCTATGAATCTGGAGCTCTGGGGAGAAATCAGGAATGGGGAAAGAGATGTAAGAATCTCTAGAATATAGGCGGCATTTAAAGGCTGTGGAACTGGACAAGGTAACTTGGGAGTGTATACAGAAGAGAAGGGTGCCGGCATGGCCTTGGGCCCCTCATCATTGCTGTTCTTACTGTGAACTTGACCAGGGAATGAAAAATAAATATCCATATTAAAACACAACTCAAATTACAAATTAAAACACAAAATACATAAAAGTGTTAAGTTGTCCATGCTGGGCCTAGTCAATATTGGGCATTCCTACTGAAGAAAGCTTTTAAATCTCTTTATGATGTGGCATTTGTGCACTGTGGGTGTGTGTTAAGATCACGAAGGGATCTTAACTCTTGAACTTCCTGATACTTGGCATACTTTCATTTGAAACCTTCTTATTGTATGACCATAAATTTGTAGGTTACACATGTATATCTATGCACAGTAGCTTCCAATGTGTCTGAATTTCCAAAGAAACATGTACCATGGCATTGGCTATTTATAGGTGTGGAGAAACCTAAGGAAAGGTATTTCCATTTCATATTCCTTTGCAAATTATAGCTCAGTATGGGTCTTTAAAAACTAGATTTGCTTTACTTCAAACAACTTGCTTATCCCGAGTTCTCTGGGTGTGTTGGTGCATATACATACTTCTGAGGGCTCTTTTATAAATAATGTAGTGTGCCAGAACCTTATCACGCTTAGGTTCCTTGGAAACAGAAGAAGTTATCCTATGCCTTGAGAGTTTGCTTAGGGAAAACTAAAAGCCATCTTTCATATGAGGTCAAGTTCTATTACCTTGAAAACTTTTAGTTCAAAATACAAAATTAATATAGCAAGATACAAATTATATCTCCAGTGATCAGAAGGAGGCATGTCTCACATACCCTATAGAGAGAAGGATAATGGCAAGCAACTGAGTCTCTTGTATTGGTGACAAAATAAGACAGAAACATAGCAGAACTTCTTTTTTTTTTTTTTTTTTTTTTTTTTTTTTTTTTTTGTGGTACGCGGGCCTCCCACTGCCGCGGCCTCTCCCGTCGCGGAGCACCGGCTCCGGACGCGCAGGCTCCGCGGCACGTGGGATCCTCCCAGACCGGGGCGCGAACCCGGTTCCCCTGCATCGGCAGGCGGACGCGCAACCACTGCGCCACCAGGGAAGCCCAGCAGAACTTCTTGAAAGTTGAATGTGAATAGGATTTTTTCCCTCTGCTTTCAGGACTGTTCTTTTCCTATCTCAAGGAAGACTGAGTCTCCAGTGTACGTGGACTCTTGATTTGGCCTTAAGCTTACAGTTTGTACTTCCCATATGAACACCCACACCCTGTACTTCAATCATGCTATGTCACCAGCAGGTGGCAACAGCGAGTGCAATAGAACAAAAAAAAAGTGAGGTCAAGATCTCTGCAGATAAGTAGGAGGGTGGCAGGCCATTGTATGCAAAAGGAAAAAGACTTCCACTTACTTAAAAAGAAATGTATTTTACCACTCTACTTCACCTCTCCAAAAGCCATTTTCTTTCTGCCATCAACATTGATTTGCACCACAGTTCAGTACTCTATTAATCAGAGGAAGTTCTTTTAACAGCCTGCAGATCTTTTCCTTTACATCAAGGGAAGGGTGGTTTCCCAGCGTTTGTTAAAGAGTTATTTTCTGACTTGCCTGCCCCTGTGAGACTCTTAAAACAACTCTGAAAGCAAGTGGCAAGGAATACTTTATTACTTAGAAGACTTAGCAAGCCCTAACTAATTTGACCTGTTAAGTAGAGAACTGGAAAGCTGGGAAGGGATGACTGGATTATTTGCCAACATGCAAGAACAACAGAAACCATGGTGTTGAAAGCTGACAGCAGCTGTGGTCAGAGGGGTTCACTGGCCCTGACTCCCAGCTGGTTGATAAGGAGTCCCATTTCTTGATGGATACCATCTCAAAGAGAGGGAATAGTAACCCTGCAGTGGCTTCTGTGATTTCAGAGCTAGAGTTGTGACAGACAATATGGCAGAGTGGACATGCTTGGATTTGTCACACACACAGTGAGGCTCTCAAGCTCTCTTTCAGGTTCAGGGAGGAAGTTTATTTGAGGAAAGGTCAACTGGGAGCATGTGTTCTTGAGGGAACATCTGCTCCATAAGGATGCAGAGCCTTGGAAGGGCATCGTTTGCAGGCTGTGGATGGGACAAGCCATAATGAGTAAAGATGAGTTTGCCCTGTGCTTGGGTCTACTTTGAGCTCCAAATTCTGTTATAGACTTAATAAGTTAGTGAGATATCAACCATCACATTGCACCAAGGGAGATAAATATAATACAAAAACGTGAGGTCACGATTGTAGGCACAGCCTTAGCAGGGCACCTCTAAAACATTATCCCTTCATGCTTGTCTGAAAGCAGGAGTGTGAGAATTTTGTAGAATCTCTTGCCTCCATCCCACTTAGAATCCAAACTGTTAGTATCTTCCTGAGATGCAATTCCAGTCACCCAGGAGGGCCCTTCCCACATCACTTGCTCTCGAAGACCAATGACTTGTCATATTTTTAAGAGGGTGGAAGCTATCTTTACCTCTGCACCTAGAAAAGCTCATTGTAGGAGGTCGAGCTATGGCTTTGGCTTTGCCTGTGACTGACATTTAAACTTCTTATAAGTCACAAAATATTTGCATTTCCATTTAGTCATCTGTTAAATAGGGTAATGATTCTGCCTAGGAGATACTACAGAATACATAGTAGTAACTAATTATGGCTATTACTTCTTTATGTGCTAATTGCTAGACCTCAAAACATCCCTGAGCTTGATCACTGCTTCTGCTATTCTAGGGAGGACAATTCTGAAGTATAGATTGACCAAGAACCCATACAAATAGTGTGCAAATCTAACCAAGAATCAAGCACAAATCTTTGGACACACATGAACAACTGTGAGGGAAGGCAAATTGAGTGTGTGTATCTACACCAGGGGACTGCACAACTGTAAATAATGATGACTTGAACTCTTAGTTGTGATGCTTTAACTTTTTCAAACAGATCAGAAGCAAGGGGACACAGAGGAAGTTTGCTAATCTTGGTCATGTCTTAGATCCTCATTTGACCTCCAGATTCTGGATTGCTTTGAGGACTAGTGAAACACATAGCAATGATTAGCAAAATCATATATATATATATTTTTCTCAGACCCAGATAACAGAATTATCTGAAGGAGATGAAATAGAATAAAACAGGGTAAAAAGAATTATGAAGGAAAATTACCTCTGACTTAAAACTGATTATGGTGACATTTAACATTAAAGAGGATTGTTGCAGAGTGTCGAATTGTTTAGTCATTACAATCATCATTTTCAAAACCACATATTCTGCTTTATCTCTGTAGTAGTTTTGTCTACTAGCAAATGAAGAGAGGGCCCCTGGGCTTTTGGAAATATTCAAACTATTCTATAGAATTACTCATGGGTGTGGGGCAAGAGGGAATGGGCTCGTGGGCTCGTAAACAAATGGTTATTCACAACTGTCATTGAATTCCTATTAAAAGTATCTGAACATTTGGATTTCTTTGATGAGCTCAGACTTTTGCTTCTTGCCACTTATGAACGTATTTCCAGAATCTGGGGAATAAATGAGTTCGGTTTCAAAGTTGATGAAATGGTTTGTGAACTTTAGAGGGAAAATCAATGTGGAAGAATATGGTTACAACAAAGTGATTTACTGTGAATATTTAATCAGAGTAAACAAAATTTGTGCCCTTGGATAAATGTTTGATTAGTGAGGTCTTAATTGAAGGCTTAATTGTAGATGAAGAGTAGCTGAATTTATGTTCAAATTGTATATGAAATATATAGCAGCCTATACTATTATGCAAAAGAGAGAATTATGCATATTCACCAAGTTTTTCTGTGTTTGCCTATTTGAGGTTCCAGGAACTGGTAAACATTAAAGTTATGAAATGTACCATATTATTACAAAGACTCTACCTTTTTTGTGTGTGTTTTCCATTTCTTAATGGCCTCTGATGATTTGACCAAAGGCACTTGTTAAATAGAAGATGAAAGACATATGACATTTTTGCTGGGTAGTTCCTCATCTCCCTGTACCATACAATTTGAAAACAATATTTATGATTTTTTTTCCACTTTCAAATAACATATGCCCTATTATGGAAAACAGGTAAATTTATAAAAAGTATAAAAAAGAAAACTGATCCTATTTCTCAAAAATTAACACTATTAATATTTTAATATTTTTTCTTCTATTTCTACATTTTACATATTATATATCATTTTTTGGTTGATTTTTTACTTCATATTTTTACTTTGCATATCACGAGATTCACATTTTGTTTTGCACATTATGAGTTCTTCCTAAGTATATCTTGCTGTAATATTCAGTCAGAATGGATAATTAATAGCATAAATTACCAAACATTTTTATATTTAAAAAATATTGTTTAGGAAAAACATACTTTAATGATGAAAAAAACATGAAACCTAAAAGTAAACTTCATTTTTTATTGATCACTACTACGAACATATTAAGTGCTCATGAAATGCCTCTTTGCTTCTTGATTCTCCAGCACTCTTGGGACAGTTCTTTAAAACTATCATTTAGATATTGGGAGTAAAGTTTTGAAGGTTGTTTTTCAGACCAGGGGGCCTACTGGAAAATAAAATCCCTAAGAAGTCACAGAAATTCATGGATCTCCTGGAGAAAAGTTATGTATTTTAGGTTCTCCTAAATTAATGCTAGGCCTGAAGGTAGGCTGAGAATGATAAACTTCTAAGGACTATTTTTTGTAGTATGATGTTAAGTGAAATAGCAAATATCCCCAATATCTGGAACACACACATACATTGCAGTTTATGAGTTAGAAATATTTAGAAAAGATAGATGCTATTTTCTGAATTTCTCTATGTTTATCTCTATGATAATCATTTAATTTTCTTTGTGGGGGTCAGGTGGGGGAACTATTAGTACAATTTTCCAGTCTGTTGAAACTTTTAAATTAGGCTGAAACCTTTGAGCACACCAGTACCCTCACCTTTCAAGATACTACATAACCCTTGCTTTTTAATAGGGAAAACAAAACAAAAATATAAAACCCTCTAATGAAACACAGCACAACAATCCTAGACGGAATGTTTCTCTTTGCTATTTCTGAATAAGTCAAAGTAACACATGGTTAGTAAAGTGTTTTAGCTGCTGAGGTAGCAATTTTTTGCATCCAGGAATTTGAGACTTGGATTTGCAGACTTTATCCCGACCACTCTGTCCCCTAGGTTGATATCCTAAAGCCTCAAATTCGCTTTGAGACAATTAAAAAGGTATTGACACATTGAGAGGTGCATTAATTCCTCTTATTCAGAGTTATGAAAAAAGACACAGGTCATGAGTTCCTGCTTGGAAATTGTAGGGTTCTTGATGTAAACATTCGACCTGGAAGACACTTGAGCCAATTCTGTCTTGTCCAAACCAATCTTTATTTTCCAAAGAGTAAAGTCTCAGTTTGCTTAGGACCACGTTTCAGTTTGCCTAAGTCAGTCCCAATGTACGCCTGTTGTCTCTGTGTAATTATAACAACATCTCCTCTCACTCTCAAGAGTTTCTGGTTTAAAGGATAAATTATAGAGCTACCTTACTAATGAGGGAACAGAACCTCAAGTTTTGAAAGAGCTGCACGGGGGACTTTAAGTAGATCAAACTAAGTTTATGGCAGAGTTTAGAGATGAACACTTCTAACTTCCAAGCCAGGGTTAAATTTATTATACTGAAGTTATTCATTATTTCAGAGGCGTGAAACAAACACAAAAACTGCTAGATTTTTGACTAAGCAGTGCATGCTTCATGATGTCAGTGATGCTCTCACTTTGAGAACCTCTGACACTCAAAGTTTTAAAGTGACATTTTCATACTGGAAGACAGAGATGGGAGAGTGCACCTTCCTCAGCTGCAACCATTCACTTTATCTTCTTAATATATAATTTATTTTATTTATGCCAGAGTTTTCTCATAGTAAAAGAGGGGTGGGTGTAGAAAATTTGTTTGAAATACAAAATTCACAGAAGAAGGTAGTGTGATGTGGGACTGGGTTGGTCATTTTTCCCATCAGGGGGCACAAGATCACTCTGACAGCAAAACTGGAAGGTTATCCAGTTGGAAGGGAGAAATTGCCTCTCCATTTATGCTGAGAACCTTGCTGCTCAAAGTGTGTCCATGAACCTTGAGTGTAGTCTGGAGACTGTTGGAAATGCAGAGTTAGGAGAGGCAAGGGCTCCTGTGAGAGCCTCCTAACTCGATCCTGGTCAACTTGCTACAGTGAGTGATTGCAGAAGAAACTGAGTCACTGAAGTGGAGGCAGCACTAAAGTTTACTTTGATATGGAGGAGGCATCAAAAAAGTCTTTCCTATTGAGATATTAGCTCAGAGAGTCTCTGCTTTCAAGCCATTATGAAGGAAGATTAAAGTGTACCATAAATTGATCTGAACTGTGTTCAGTTCTGTGTTCTAAGCACACGATAAAATCCTGAACCAGAAATCTTCGGCGGGGTTGGGGTGATGACCTGTACACTCTCTTTCACTTGGAGAAATACATAACTGGAAATAGATGGGAAACCAACAACAGGGTGAGAAAATAGAGGAAGGTTAATGAGATTAAAATCATAAGGAATACATCATGTCAGTCAGGAAAGTTTGTCTCAACAATTGCTTAAGCCAAGGTCACAGGTATCTAGTTGGTAAGAATGAAGTTATGTATTAATAAGCATCACTGAAATTAGATTCACCAGGACCTTCTGAAGGTGGAGTTAATAAGAACTTCCGGTAGTGTTCTTTCAATTACTTTGAGTTTTCCAGGAATAATTAGATCCAAATAAGACAGTGGATTCTCATTCCCTGCTTTTCTTCAACAACAAAATGGGAAAATACATATTAAAAACAGAATTTTGTGTGAGTCAAGTAGAATCACCTGCAGCAATGATGAGTCACCATTTTAAATTACTTGTCAGCTCTCAGAACCCTGTGGTCACTATGAATGAAACCGCCCTTCCTGGAGCGTGCCCCAAAGATAGCCCCAAAGGGCATCGTTTTCTGTCTACCTTTTAAGACACCGAACTTTCTTTCTGCCTTTTAAGAGGCCAAGCATTCAAAATGCACTTTTCCTTTGTGCACCTGCAGTTCTGAGTCAACAAAAATCACCAGCCCAGGGTGATAAGCTCCATATAAATAATTAATGACATGGAACTAATTACTCCTGCATTAGGCCACCTGCACCCTCAAAGCCTGAGAGCCCCAGGTGTGAAAATTGCAGGGGCAACTAATTGTGAGCTGCATTTCATCAGGTAAACCCTGCAGAGGAGGCCCTGGCTGTTTCCTGCTCTCGTTTTTTCAGGGTTCAGCAGGTCGAGCATGGGTGGGACCGGCAGCATTTGTAACTATCTCAAAAGGCAAACCAGACAACACAGTGGCTCTTGAAAACCGAGCCCTTAGAGACCACCAGGAGGTAATAGGGATTAAGTTTAATTAGAGGAAAATGTGCCTTGAAGGATATGGTTGGAAATTGTCCCTTGAGGTATGTGAAACCTCCTGCCACAGCTCCAGGTGAGAACGCTACACTTAGGGGCCATGATTATTCAAGTAGATTCAGCTAAAAGAGTTCAGGATTTCACTCTCCAAACATGTGAATTAAATTACTACATATCTATACATCTGAAGTTTTTATTTCGGTGGGGATTTTTTTTTAGTGCATTGGTGGTCCGCTCACGCACGCATGTGTGCGTGTGACGTAGACTCCCCCAACAAGATCTTAAAATCTTTTAAAAGAAATCAAAAGCAAAGAACTCTATGCTGACTTAAACACCAGTAGAAGTTCTGAGGCTGTCTTGTACTCACTGTTATTTTGTGTTGACTTTGGAATGAGGAAGAAAAAGAAAAAAAAAAAAAACATGACTAAAGTTTCTACCACTACCAACTTCAAATTCACATTTGATTTTGTTTGATGCAAAGCACAGTCTAAAGATCCAGCTCCTCATTTAATGATAGTTTCTTACCAATTATTTTTTCTATTTCATGGATTGAAGGTGAGTTGAAGAAAGGAACATTTATGAAGTGATAGAAGTAAAGATTCTAAAGGCATTTGGAAAAAAATTTCATCTGGGTTTGTCCAACTATATATTTTCCCTTCTACAAACACACACACACACCCACACACACAATTTTACAAGAATTAGATCATAGAATAGAGTACCTATTGTTTTCCTCTTATAAGTTTAAACATTTTTTAAAAAAACAGCACTTCTTTGGCTTGACTCCCTTACGCACTTCTCTTCTGCCCCTCCAACCTGCAACCTATGGTTTTCTCTATGCTCATTATTATATTTAAATTTATATTTAAATAAATAGTGGTCTCTAATCATTTTTTAATTAATAGATTTTTTTGAGTAAATATTGATTGGAAAGTACAGAGAGATTCCATATACCCTTCAACTCCTTTCCCCTATTGGTAATAACTTGTATTAGTGTAGTACATTTGTTACAATTGATGGGCCAATGTTGATATATTATTATACATTATTATTAACTAAAATCCATAGTTAGGGTTCTCTCTTGTGTTGTACATTCTATGGGGTTTGACAAATATGAAATGACATGTATCCACCATAATAGCGTCAAACAGAAGAGTCTCACTTACCTAAAATTTCTAATCATATTTTTACAAAAATTGGATATATGTTGCATCTTGCTTTTCTCTCAGTAGCTTCAAGTCAACTGGCTGGGTGGAGCCACTTCATTCCTTTCAATAGCTGTGTTGTTTTCCACAGTATGACTATGCCACAGTTTATTCAACATTTCCCCTTGTGGAGTAGAATTCACATTATACCCTTGTGCATAATATGCTTTTACATTTACAGGATTAAGTCCTAAGAGTAGGGCTGCAAGATCAAAGGCTATGTGCACTATTAATTTTAATAAGTATTGTCATATGGCTTTTAAAGATAGCTACATCAGGTGACATGTCCATGAGCCATATGTGAGTACTTTTTTTGGTCCTGATCCCCACCAGGACCAGGTTTTTTTTTTTTTAACAGTTGGTATTTTTAAACACTTGGTAATTTTTGTTTGAGAAGGACACATAACATACTAGTTACTTACGTCGGCTCTGAATCCTGATTGGGGGAGAGTTCTAGCCCTACCACTTTCTGCTCAGTGACTCAGGCAGTTCACGTTTGCCTCCCAGGGTCTCAGTTTCCTCATCTGTAAAATATGGATGCTAATGATTCTATTTCACTATAGGGTTGATTGAGTGATTAGACAAATGCTGCACATAATAGGCTTAACTTCTGCCTGCCTTAGACAAAGCATTCAATGAATGATAGTTTTTATTATTAGAATGTTACAGATTAATTATCAGACTTTTGGAGCAATAGCCAGGAATATCGATTCATTATGTATATTCCTGGATGGATTGTAGAATTCTACCAAATTTGATGGTAATTAGGTGAGATATAAAGCAGGTGCAAACATTCCCTTAATGCCAAACCGCAGAATGTAGTGCCCCAAAAAGAAGGCTCCTTCTGATCACTGTCTCTCTGTAAATGTGCAAGAAATGAAATAAAATCCAGGTTATCCTAGAACCGTGTTCTCTACAAGCACAAACCTTTTGAGTGGAAGCTACCATCTTGGCATATTAAATTTATTCAAGTGTTATTTCCTCCTTTTCCATATTTAAAAATAAAATAGAAGCTGTTACTATTAAATATTCAAGTAGCACATTTATCTTCAGCTTTGATTTTAAATCCTTTGTTTAGGCAGTCTGTAGACTGTACCTCAAGTACGTTATATGCCCTCTGTGATGATTGTTTCTCTGACTCTCATCCTATCCCATGCTGTTTTTGCTACTCATTTGCCAAAAATTATTCCTTAAGGGAAGCTGGGAGCATCTTTGGGGAGAGAGGGAGTAAGGCGGACGGGAAGGGAGAAGGCAGAGGAAGGAATGGGTGTTTGATCTCTATCTTTGAAATGGCAGCATTCTCCTCCAGGACTCCCTAGGCCAGTGGCAGCCAGGTGACTGCTCAATTGTTCTACTTTAGTCCCAGCTGAAATGGGACTCAGATGAGAATTCTTATGATAGGTTAATAAATTGCGAATGCCCTGATAGTACAGCTCCTGGTCTCATGCTGGGCAATGTCTAGTTATGTAGAATGCTGGTTATATTGGATAAAGCCCTGGAAAATCATGAGGATTTTTGTTTGTCTGGGGACTTTTGTTCTCTTCTTTTTTTTTTTAATTCTTGTTGTATGTATCAACAGTTTATTCCTTTTTATTACTGTTATTTTTATTGCTGATTAGTATTCCATTGAATGGATATACAACAATTTGTTTATTTTTTCATCTATTAATAGGTATTTGGATTGTTTCCAGTTTTTGGCTATTAAAAATAAAGCTGCTATTCCTGCACAAGTCTGTATGGACACATGCTAGTTTTTTTCTTTTGGGTAGATACTTTTGTTCTATTCTGAAGCAGGACATATGGTTTGTGAGCTGGATGACCACCTGTTAAACATGCCCTGCTACATAGGCCCTTATTCATGAACCAAGAGTCAGGGAATGTATTCTGACAAGGGAGTTTTTATTAGCTGCTGTGACTAATGCCAAATATTGACATTTCCAATATCTTTTCACTATTTCATGGGATTTGTGGAAGAAAGTATTTTAATCAAAATTGGTATTGACTTGAAAAATCAATAAAGTGTACTTTCTGAAAAATAAAATTGAAAATTAGTTGTGTTTTTAAAAAAATTCTAGCTATTTCATATATGATACCATACCAGAAAGCAATTTATTATATTTTAAATTATTAATTCTGTAATACCTATTGAAAGTTCATGGTATGTGGAAAATGGGCAACAAATGTCTAAGATCTAACTGATCTAACTCCCCTCTAAGCTTGCCATCCAGAATCGGAAATACAATATTTGGTAATGATTTCAGTAGGTAGAAAACTCTGAGCAAGTGCAACTAACCCTAAGTGAGTGTGAAAAGAAGAAGAATTAACTTTTGCTTGGAAGATCTGCAACAAGCTCACATGGCAGAGAAAGGGGCCAGGCTTTGAATGATGGGTATGATTCCAGCATCTTCAGTGAGAGGAAGCCTTCTTAAGAAGCAGTGATGAGTGTGAAGCCTGAATGTGAGAAATGTTCTAGAGAGAGTGAATAGAGTGGCTTGGACCCCAGACATGTGGGGCCAGTCTAATTTCAAATATTCCCTTTTGTTGTCTTTTCATCCAAATAAATTTGTGAATCAGTAAGAAGAAAAACCCCTTGTTACGCCATGTGTCTCCACCCTGGACCGACAAAGTCTGTTCACCCAATCCAAGAAAAATGATGGGCAGTAACTCTCAAATTGTGGCGAGACTGTAGCGTTGAGCATCTTGAGTAACAGTTAAAAAAAAAAAAAAAAAGGATTTCCATTCTGGAGTCTACAGGGAATTATTAAAATGTTTTGAGTGGGCATCGTGGTGGAAGTCAAAGATGAGACAGTCCCCAAGAAGTTCAGAGGAAAAACAAGACTTTCCAATCATTCATATGGAAGAGACAATGAAAAGGAAGAAAGAAGGGAGGAATTGAGGTTTTAAACTGTTGTGGGTTGATTGAAAGGTAATATAATGATTAGATGCTGATCTGTAGAATGAATACATACAGTTTGAATCTCATTTTCCTCGCTTCTTAGGATTACAACTTTGGGAAAGTTTCCTTATTTTTCTAATAGAAATCTTAATAGAACCCATATTATAGAGTTGTCAAAACAAATCTGTGCTCCCCAAATTTTGCATTATTAGGAGAATACCTCAGGCAAGAAAGCCTAGATAGTCTCACTAAACTGCCCAAGTCTCTTCCATTTGCTGGAGTCAACATATCAGAGGCAGAAATCAAAATTAGCATGAAATAGTGGGTAGGATTTTGCCTTGCTTTCCCATTTGTAAATTACCTATAGAATTCCATGGATGGTTTATAGAAGTTCCGGTAGTGAAGGAAAGGGAGTAAAAAGAAAGGCCAGTAATGCTAGGTGGGACATTCTGAGCCAAGGCAGAGAATTATTACCAGGAAAATGATGTGTGATGGGGGGATGGGAAGCCAGCAGGAGGACACCTGGACTGTGCGTGTACTCGTTACACTGCTTATTTTGGAAAAGATGTGGAAAATTGAATGCAGAGTTCGAACATGACTTTTGCAGCTATGATTCACTGAAGAAGTCACTCTCAGCATCATCGACCTCGGCATTTTTTCAGAGGTCATGTTTACACACAATTTATAAAGTTATAACATGCAGTTGAAAGTTTCTCTGGCATTATTTAGAAATGTCAGGGAGGGCGGTTCCTACCATTTCATTCTGCCTGCCTTTGATTTCTGATTATGTTTTAATTCAGTAAGTATTTATTGTGCTTAGAGCAAAGAAGGGTTTTAGTTTTGTGTGCTAGGGAACCACAAATCTGGAGCCTTCTGGAGATTTAGTTCCTGTTGTGTCTGCCAACTGGTTCTCACCTGGTCAGTTTTCAAAAAATGAAGAAACGTCTATGCTATGTATGGACTCTGAGAACATTGTTCATCTGGCACCTCACTGGTCCTCTTCATTTTCTAGGTCATAACTGGGGCAAAGTATTTGGTTTTTCAAATGCTTTGAAGAAAAGTCCTTAGGTTGAGTATATTATGAATCCCCACCTGGCTGCTTCTTATCCCTTGTAATTTGATTCCATGAAAGGGAGGTCACAGCTCCAAAGGGAAGGATTCATTCCTAGGCAGTTTCAGTTGTTAACATGTTGTTTCTTAAAATCTGCATCTATCTAACATTTACTTGTTCCTCCTGGAGCTAATTAGAATAAATCTCTTCCCTTTTCTGTATTAAGAGACATATTTTAAAAATTTATTTTGTTGAAGTATAGTTGATTTACAATGTTGTGTTCATTTCTGCTGTACAGCAAAGTGATTCAGTTATGTGTATGTATATATATTCTTTTCATATTCTTTTCCATTATGGTTTATTACAGGATATTGACTATAGTTCCCTGGGTTATACAGTAGGACCTTGTTGTTTATCCATTCTATATATGCTAGTTCACATCTGCTAATCCCAAACTCCCAATCCATCCCTCCCCTACCCCCACCTCCCCCTTGGCAACCACAAGTCTGTTCTCTATGTCTGTGAGTCTATTTCTGTCTCATAGATAAGTTCTCTTGTGTCATATTTTAGATTCTACATATAAGTGATATCCTATGGTATTTGTCTTTCTCTTTCTGACTTACTTCACTTAGTATGATAATCCCTAGGTCCATCCATGTTGCTACAAATGACATTTTTTCATTCTTTTTTATGGTTGAGTAGTATTCCATTATATATAATGGATTACTACTTCTTTATCCATTCATCTGTTGATGGACACTTAGGATGTTTTCATGTCTTGGCTATTGTAAATAGTGATGCTATGAACATAGGTGGTGCATGTATCTTTTCGAATTATGGTTTTGTCCAGATATATGCTCAGGAGTGGGATTGCTGGATCATATGGCAACTCTATTTTTAGTATTTTGAGGAACCTCCAGACTGTTTTCCATAGTGGCTGCACCAATTTACATTCCTACCAACAGTGTAGGAGGGTTCCCTTTTCTCCACACCCTCTCCAGCATTATTGTTTGTGAAGAGAGATTAATTTGGAGGCTTTCATGTTTCTATATCTTTCCATTTTTTTCCCCCTATTACAAGCTAAACCTACTCCAGTCTCTTCAATAAATTCTCATGTGACATGGTCAAGACTATTATATATTTCCTCTTTCTAGTACTTGAAGTCTGTCCTATCGGTAATTAACAGTATAGTATTATGTCTTCAGGATAACTTATCTTGTTAAGTATGCTAGGGTTTCACATAGATTAGCAACTAATTTTTAAAATTAGTTTCCTTCTGAAAGTTAACATGTTGACTTGTGGAGCTGATAATTTCAATTTATTGGACCAATTTCCTAAGGAAAATGCCTTTTGCATAATTTTGGGAGTTTGCCACTCTGTTTTCCAAAGAGGTTTCTGGTGACCAAGTCAGATTTAAACATACATCGAATTTTATAAAAAGGAGTTTCTAGCTTTGGGGGCAAAATTGTTTTGTATTAACATCAAAGCAAGCTCCTTCATTCAACTGTTCATTAAACATTCCCTGAGTGCCTGATATATACTGGGTGAGAAGTGGTGAAAGATGAACCATGTTCCTGTCAGTCACCAAAAGCTCTCTGGGTCTCAGTTGCCTTTGCTCTGCCATTGATACAGCTCATTATTCCATTCAGAGGGCTTCCACGTGCACTATGGCATTTGAACCTCGGACTCTGGAATCTGGAGGAGCGGAGATGATGGGGGTCTCACTTTCAGTTGCTAGCTGAGGTACCTTAAACCCAGGTAAAATCATTTGACCTTATCCCACCCTGTTCACCAGGCTCTGCTAACAACTTGGTGACTTTGAAACCAAAAGTGATGTGAGAAGGTTTAAAAATGACAAATGAGTTATTATTCATATTTTTGAGTGCAATATGTTACTCTCAGTACATCTTAGAGACTATTTCTGGTGTTAACTAGAGAGAGACACCTCTCAGGGAAATATTTTGAGGCCATTGTTAAACTTCCTCATACCTCGGAGATAATAGTACATATTTATTATAATTTAGCAACAAATTTATCTGTAGGATATTTTTCTAGCCACCTCAGCTTTGGGAACAAAGACAAAAACCTAGAGGGAATCATAAAAATTCTTTGAGCAGCCAAACAGATGTTACAAGTTCTATAACTGAGTTTTAACAAGAGGATTTTGCAAAACCTGGAAATAGCTAAACGTTTATATGTTATCCTTAAGATGGCAGAGAATAATTTAATCAACTTAGAAAGGTGGCTAACCGATACACCTTTTAATAATACTAAAAGATGGACGTCTTCAGTTATGCGGGAAAATGACTAATGTAGAATGATATTGGATACATGAGCTATTACTATGAGTTGTTTAGCACAAAAAATGTTGGATTTGAAATTGAAAACAATTTTGGAAAGAGATTAATACAGGCTCAGGAGGGTTTTTTTTTTTAAAGTAATATTGTTAAGTAAAATGATGTTTGCACGTAAGCCTTGAGAATGGTCCCCAACACTCTGAAGCTGTGATTTCGGCTTGCATCTATGTGATGCATGCCTTTTACCTCCATTTCATTACCATCTCTGGACCCCATCATTAAGCACATTATTTAGCACTATAGGTCAAATTCTTTTCAAACAAATGCCACTAAAATGCAAAAATATTCCCAAATGTCACTAATTTTACATGGAATTGCATACAATAAAATTTTAGAACTATAAAGTAACTTGGTTAAACCTGAGATTTTATTGTATAAGAGAATTTGGACTGTGCCCAAATGATCTGAAGTGTAATATTATCCACCTGGGTTGAGCCTAACTTCCCATGAGCTTTGGCACTGAGGTAGGGGCGCTTGAGCTAATTAGTCACTTCTTGCCAGAGGCCAGGGATTAAATCATGTTTCCTGGAAACTGTATAATTCTATAGATCTGTATTCAAAGTCCGGTAACTCTCTCTAACAGTGTCACCCATCTGCAAAGTTACATGGTATTTTCCCCCCAGTATTTGACTGCCTGGGTGTAAAAGGAGAGAAGTTTATGGTTGATCTAGGGTTGAAGGTGCAGTAAAAGCAGAGGCAAAAAGGAGTTAATAGGTAAAGTGGAAGCTGAAAGGACAACCCAGGATGGCTAGGCTGCTTGGAAAAGGAAGCCAGAAGGAGGAGGCTCTTGGAATGGAGGGAAAGGGGAGCAGCTAGGACAGGAGGAAAGATGGAGGAAGATGGAAGAACGTGTTCCGAAGGAAGGGTATGTGGAACGAAAATTTCAGAAGTGGAACAATCCTGAAATTCAGGGTATCATCATGGAAGTAGATTAGCAAAGGCAGTAGAAATTTAAGTCATGGGGTTCAAGCAGACAGAGCATAATGGGTATCTGATAGCGGCCATGTCATTTACTTGCATGTTGCTAATTGATTTAAGAAGACTGTGATCCAGGTACCAAAGTCTTCAGTGGATGGAAGGAGTATTCTAGGAACCAGTAGGTATCAACCATGAGGAGGGACAGGAAGAGATGGAGTTAGATGTCATAGGCTTGATGGAGGGGGAGTTTTGTAGGAGGTTGGTAGGTGGTGAGGATCACAGAGGCTGCTGATGTTGAACTCACCCATGAGTGGCTGGAGATCGAACAGTCTTGCCTTAGGAAAGTGACAAAGGGTTTGAAAGGAGTGAACTTGTAAAAGGGCAGCTTTTGCTTAGCAGGGGGACACATGTTTGATCTCGTTTCCTTAATTCTTAAGACTCTTAGGATCTGTTTTCCACATTTAATTTTCTTGCCATCATGTATGGTGGAGTGGCCGATGCTTCAACCTGCAAAGGAAGAGATTCGGTGGCTTGGTTTTAACACCTTCTTTGAAAATCAGCAGCCTGAATCGGCAAGCCTCATCCTTCCCCAGTAATGTCCCCCAGCTGTGAATTCTCCAGTAATTACATGTTGGGTAATGAGGTTTGCTTTTATCTGTACTAAATTTCAGTTTTAAGCTTTATTAATGGGCTTTCATTTTGGCCCTTGTGGGAAAAGGGCAGTGAAGAGGCCTATTAAATTTTCTCTTGGTTTTTATATATCTTCCTTCCAAATAGAATAATAAAAATGTGCTTCCTTTCTTCTCCTGTAACATGCTCTTCATTCATTTTAACCCAGACGCCCCCGCCACCATTTCTGAACACCAGGTGTGCCACTGATTAGTTCTTGAGCTTCTCTGAGCCTGTTTCCTCATTTGTAAATTCATGATAGTGTTATCTACTTCAGAGGGTTGTTATGAGGTATAAGTGAGGTGACGTTTGCAAAGCAGTAAGAATAGTGTTTGGCAATAATAAGCCTGATGAAAAGTGTTTGTTAAATAAAAATACTGTATGGGGATGGGGCGCTTCTTGGGAGTAATTTTTCAGTAGTAAAACTTGCTGGGAACAGCAGCATAAAGCATAAAGCTATTGACTAGTGTTGTCCTCTTTCAAAGATGCAATTCTTTTTCTCAGAGCGCCCCACTGTGGTTCTGCAGACTGGTCTATCTCCAGTAGAATCTTGTGAATAGATCCATCCCTCCGTATCAGCTTCATAACTTCCTCTACCTCGGCCACCATGGGCCACTATCTCTTTGCTGTCTCACACTTGTTCCAGCCAAAGATTAGGGATTTCAATCAAAGCATTAATAGTGGATTAGGAAGCCGCCTTCTGCTTTGGTGCACTATACCAAAGCCTCCCAAGACTAGTGGTTGGGCCATTAAAGGGCCTGAGTTGAAGTTAATTGTCAACCCACTTCCTAACCAAACCTCTAACTCAATTAGCACTTATTTGACTATCTAAATCTTTGGCTTGAAGCACCCTGCCAGTTTGGATGGGAGCTTTTGGTATGAAAGGCACCCTTTTCCTGGGAACTCAGCCCAGACAAACCAATTCATTTCACACTTTTTTTCCAACTTACTACAACTGGAAAGAAAATCTTCATTACAGTTCATCTATTGGGATTGCAGCCAGCAAGCTGATAGATCCCATCAGCCCATCTCTTCAGTTACCAGGTCTTTTCATGCTTATAGTGGCTTTTGAGTAACCATTTCATGGAGAGGCTTCCTGGGCTCGCTGGTAGTTCCTTTGGGGAGAGCAACATTTTTGAAGATGATATTTGTTTCCCTCTTAATGCCATTTTATAATTTCAGCGTTAAAGATTGTTAAGCAAAAAAGTACAGGCTACAGTTTTGTACTAACATTTTATGACTGGTGAATTCAGTGACCTTCTACTTAGGCTTTGATCTTAATTATTTTAAATATCATAGGGTCTGATTCACAAGGCAGTAACTGCGGGTCATTATTTCTGGCATGATTAGTCTAGGTTAGAAATTAGCTTTGAGGCCCCCGGCACTATGCTCTAACACTTTCTGAAATGGAACACCTGTGTAATGGCTGCACAGATCATTTGGTTAAATCAGTCTCTAATTTAATGAGCTCTGACTTCACATTTGTGTTGTGATCTTTAAGAGTTAAATATGTATGCATAGTTTTGAATTTGCCATGTTGTACAATTATCTGCAAACTCAACTCATGTAACTTATTGTTACTAATTTGTGCAAGAAACCTTTGTATAGATAGGCATCTGTAAATTAAAAATCAGCCTTGGCTTTTAAAGGAGCAAAATAGAAATCCACGGCAATCTATCTACACATCAACCTACTTACCAAAATGTAAAGAGCAGCAACACAATGTCCTCATGATTTATCCTCAGAAACTTTAGATGAAGTCACAAGTGAACGTGAGATTTTTAGCATCTACACCAGAGGTTCCAGATTGTATGTGGCCAATTGCCATTTAGTAAGTTCCTCTTTTATTTTGTGGTCTCTGGACCATCACATCACCTGGGAATGTAGAAATGTAGAGTCTCAGGCCCCACCGCAGGTCTACTCAATCCGAATCTACATTTTAACAAGACCCTCAGATGATCTGTAGATACAGTGAACTTTGAGAAACACTAATTAGTTCATTCTCCGTAAGCTGATATTAAATTCCGCTCCCATTGTTGGTATTTTGGGGCAAAATTTCTAAAGAGATCAAATCAAACAATACTAACAAAAGCCAATATAATGTGGATCTCCAGCAACATCAAAAAAATCCTGAATCGGACCACATCTCACCAGGACCATCCTACCATCTTTTCCCAAGCCCCTATCACCTCTTGCCTAGATTTTTGCAAGAATATTTTAAGTACTCTTCCTGTTTCTGCCTTATTCCTGCTGCTCCCTCTAACTTCAACACTTGATCGCAATCGATTCTCCACGCTGCAGAATAATTCTTTTTAAAACTGAGTTAGGGAGCTTCCCTGGTGGCGCAGTGGTTGAGAGTCCGCCTGCCGATGCAGGGGACGCGGGTTCGTGCC
>NC_041227.1:31507454-31516608 GCF_002837175.3 Physeter macrocephalus
AGCGGCTGGGCCCGTGAGCCATGGCCGCTGAGCCTGCGCGTCCGGAGCCTGTGCTCCGCAACGGGAGAGACCACAACAGTGAGAGGCCGCGTACCGAAAAAAAACCAAAAAAAAAAAAACCTGAGTTAGATCTATTCCTCTCTGCCTAACAACTTCTCATGGCTCCTCATGCCACTCTGAGTAGAGAGGATATGTTCAAACATTTCACACTAATGAGCACTCTTAGAATCATGTGAATTCTTCCTGGAATGGGTGGATATCGGGCATCACATGGTGTCCACATCCCAAGTCATATTTTAATACAGAGGTACTTTTTACTCCTCAAATCTTTGAAACCACTAGGGTTTGTGTCACTGAGTTTCCTTCACTGAACAAGGGAAGGGATTGCTACTGGCTGCCCAGTTCTCCTTGCTCAAAATTCTAGGAAATCAGCCTTGTGGGACAGAAGGTGGCATGCTTCAAGAGTATGTGTTGGCTGTGTGGAGCCTGGATTTCGGTAGTTGTTGAAAAAACTAGCTGGGGCGCATAGCACAGGGAGATCAGCTCGGTGCTTTGTGATCACCTAGAGGGGTGGGATAGGGAGGGTGGGAGGGAGGGAGATGCAAGAGGGAGGGGATATGGGGATGTATGTATATGTATAGCTGATTCACTTTGTTATACAGCAGAAACTAACACGCCATTGTAAAGCAATTATACTCCAATAAAGATGTTAAAAAAAAAAGAAAGAACCAAATCATGCTGGCGCCCTAATCTTGGACTTCCAGCCTCCAGAACCGTGAAAAATAAATGTCTGTTTAAAAAAAACAAAACAAAACAAAACTAGCTGGGGAAACCTGTGTGATGCTGATAAAATTGCACTTCTTGCCCTTCCCTCTTGCTGCCTTTGTCTCCTTCCCTCTTGCTATATAATTTTTCTTCCTTCTCATTTTCCTTCCTTCTCTTTTTCTTTTTTTTAATTGAAGAATAGTTAATTTACAATGTTGTGCCAATCTCTGCTGTACAGCAAAGTGACTCAGTTTTACACATATAGACATTTGACATTTTCCTTCTTCCCTTCCTTGCTTCCTTTGTTCCTTCATTCCTCCCTCCCTCCCTCTCTCTCTCCCTTTCTTTCTTTCTTTTTTTTCTTCTCTATTTTCCTTCACACCTTCCTAAGTTTCCTTTGAGAACTGAAGCATATCGTGAATTGCTGACTATATTCAAATGTCTTCATATTCCTTTTCTCATGTTAATGATAAATTGAGTTAGTGCTCATATTTCTTTACATATATTCCCTAGCACTCAAAGAGCAAGAAGTTTTCTGTAGCAATTTAATGGATCTCAAAAGAGGAAAACCCACATCTCTGCTCTGAATCTTCAACCGCATTTGAGCAATGCTACTCATTTAGTTCACCTGGCTCATTTAGTTCACTTGACTGCTATCATGGGCCAAACCGTTTGCAATCAGGTTTCATAAAAATCATTTGATATTTGTACAGATAGTATTTTTCATAGATGACAGCACTGATATTTCCCTTCCCACATGTTCTGGAATCTTGAAAATCTGTCATCAAGAAGTGAAATCTACATCCCCACTCCCTGAACCAGGATGGGGCTTTGTAATTGTCTCAGGGAATAAATAAAATGAAAGCATGCACTATGTGACTTCTGAGGCTAGGTCATAAAAATGTGTACTTCAGAGCATCTGGGATGTTCACACTGTAAGGAAGCCCAAACAGCCATTGAGAGGCCATGTTGAGATGAACCATGGCCCCCAGGTCCCAGGCCCAGCTAGGCTCCCAGTCAATATCCAGCTATAGGAGTCAGCATCCCCAAAATGCCTCTTCCATACCCCAGTTGAGTTTCACTGAGCAGAGATAAGCAGTCCCCAACAAACCCCATCTCAAGTTGTATATTCATGAACAAAATAAATAATTGTTATTGTCTTGAGCTGTTAAATTTTAGGGTGACTTATCAGGAATGGGTAATATATATAGATAGATAGATATAGATAGATATATGATATATATTAGAAATTCATCTTTGGATTTAGCCAAAGAGTTCAAAAAACACTTGATCAAATAGTGCAACCCACTTATTTTAAAACTGGGACCCCACAAAGAATAGTCATTTTTTTTCACCTTTTCTGAAACATTTACTTTGTCCCAGGGCCATAATTTGAATGCAAAAATCTCTGGAACTCTGCCCAGGATTAGTTTAATTTTCTAACAACTTATCACATTGGGAAATGATGCACTACTGTGCTCAGGCCTGTTTCAGGCTCCTGGAAGCAATGATGGATGACCCCTGAGAGGCTTCACATCAGGAATGAAAGTAGCAAGTGTGAATTCCAAGCTCAATCACAACCATCACCTGGGAAGCTTTAATTTTGTCAAGAGGGAGGAAGTTCCTTAAATAATACATGATGTAATAAGGGAATGAGTCTTCAGCAAGGGGTAAGATTGAGGCTAGCAGAACTGAGCTGCTCTCCAGGGCTGGCCCACAAAGAACTTGGAGAACAATTAAGTTGAGAGAAGGGTGGTATATTAACCATCTTGACAGTCCTCAGTAGGCCAGGGATCCAATGTGCTAGGAGGGGGTGTTGTTTTAGGGACCTCTGGGCAGAGGCAGTGCTCAATGGCAGGCAACCATAAGCAAAGTCCATCCATGTAGAGGTAAAGCCCTCCCAGTGTCTGCAATCCAGCCTTCTGTGGGCAGAGATAAGTCAGGATCAGGAGCCTGTCTGAGCTGTGGCTCAGAACAGCACTCTCCATCTGAAGTGGATCGCCAACCAGTGAGGAAGCCAGCTAGAACTCCCTTCCCTCAAGGGGGGTAATTTGTGTTATTATTGTAGGTCTATTTGTTGCATAATATTCTTCAGGATATTTCTCAGGTTCTAAAAAGCAAAACAGAAAATATATTTGTCCAAGCACTGTTAGCAACTTCCCAAGGTGTTTGCATTGACTGTCATTTTTTTCTTAATATTCTTCTGAAGACAACATAAGCTCTCAATCACTCATCTATTTGTCCTTGAAAATTGCATGGGCCCACCTTAATTACAGAGCCACAAAAACTTGAGAGAGGCCATCTCTTGGGTAAATGGGTCCTTCTGCCAGTTTGCAGAGGTGGTGGAGGGGAGGAAGCAAGCTAGATGCAGGTGAGCTGTGAAGAGGATTACCTGGTGATTCTAGGCAGGAAGAGGCACAGAAGGGGGGCCCGAGAACCGCAGGTTAATGCTGAAACAGCCCTATGAGCAATTTGGCACAGTTTGGTATCCTGTAGAAGAAAATGAAAGATGAAGAAAAAGTTCACGTATGTGTCTATTTACTGTTGCATCTCCAGAAATTAGGGCAATGCCTGACAGGTAGTAAATATTCAAAACTATTTACTGGAAGAAAGGAACCCATAAAACTCTATAGCGCCCCCAGTACATCTCTGTTTTCAGTCCCTGCAACCATCTTCTAAAGTCTCTTTTGCTTCTTTCTTTAAAATTATTAGTGACGATAAAAGAGCAAGAGTCCTCTTCATCAGAAATTCTTGTGACTGTCAGGGAGGAATAAATTCTTTTGGCCAGCCTCTAATTGATTAATTATCAATTGATTAATCAATTGATAATTTGAGCAGTGGGCTCAAAACTATACATTCTAAGGCATAAAAATCAAATAAAATGTTCCCAGTCCCCTGACTCCCCCATAAAGCCCCTATTACTTCCTGCTCAAAGTAATACTGGTTATAATCAGGTGCTATTAGTTTGGTAGGATCATTAGCCTCTGCTGGAGAGGCTTCTTCCTCTTGTTTCAAATGTCCAGACTAGAGACCTGCCCCACCCCTCACCCCCTTAAATAAAGAAAAACAGAAGTTAATTCACTGGGGAGATCTGTGGACACGGCCAGGTTACAGCTTCCCGGGGGCAGAGGAAACCGGACTCTCTCTTTAATAAGCAGATGGTTGACCTTGGTGACTTCTACTTAGCACTTTTCCTTTCTCATTTGAGGCCCTGGAAGGTGGGTTTCCTCTTTTGTCTAGCAGATATATTATGAAATTCCAAGGACACAATTTCAGGACAGAGAGCAAGGTATTAAAATGAAGAAGAGCATTCCATGCTTCGGGTTCTTTCACATGTAATATTCATAGATCATCTTCTTGAATGAAATGGCCCTGGCCTTGTAGTTCCATATTCCAGGAATAAGAGTGTCCACTTTTCAAGTTCATTTTATACCAGGTCCAGGAAGATTCTAATGTGTAGGGATTAGTTTTGTGTCACACATTCCCTCGGAAGACCTTGGATTTCAGTCACAGCCTGTTCTATGCCATTCATTAGCGGGTCCCCACAAGATGGAACCCCATTGCCCACAGTGTAAACAGATTAATTCACCTGGTAAGTGGCTTCCCTCATTCCTTATTTCATTTTCCTGGGATCATTCTTATTTTCCTATTTTCTCAAATAAATAACTGCACCCAAATCCTTATCTCAGGCTATACTTTTGGAAGAACCCAAACAAAGCAAACCATCACATGTGAGGGCACGGCTAGTATTGCAACTTTTATATGAACCACACAGGCAGTAGTGTGTTGGTTATCAGCTCTTCCAAGGAAAACTCCTGATTTGTAGCACTTGCCAATTTCTGTGGTGTAAATATTTCCACTGTGGCCAATTTCAACCTACCAACATGATACAACTAAACTTAGAGTGGCATGAGATGGGCACCATCAGCTCTCTGGAGGCAAGCTGGCCCCAGCACATTCCTGCTAGAGCCCAGATCAATACAATTCACATAACTGACCACCATCAAGAAATATCAATTAAGAGTGTGGATACTATTAATGTTTTGTTTTCTGTTAGTTGCCCTAACACCAGGGTACCTAACCTCCAGTACTGGCCTGTGGCCTGTTAGGAACCGGGCTGCACAGCAGGCAGGTGAGCCAGCGAAGCTTCATCTATTTTTACAGCCGCCCCCCATCGCTCACATTACTGCCTGAGCTCCGCCTCCTGTTAGATCGGTGGCAGCATTAGATTCTCATAGGAGCACGAACACTACTGTGAACTGCGCATGCAAGTGATTTAGGTTGCGTGCGCCTTATGAGAATCTAATGCCTGATGATCTGAGTTGGAGCTGAGGCAGTGACGCTAGCACTGGGGAGTGGCTGCAAATACAGATTATCATTAGCAGAGAGGTTTGACTGCACAGAGACCATAATAAATCAATTGCTTGCAGACTCATATCAAAACCCTATCAGTGAGTGGTGGTGAAAACAAGCTCAGGGCTCCCACTGATTCTGCATTATGGTGAGTTGTATAATTATTTCATTATATATTACAGTGTAATAATAATAGAAATAAAGTGCACGATAAATGTAATGTGCCTGAATCATCCTGAAACCATTCCTCACCCCGGTCAGTGGAAAAATTGTCTTCCACGAAACCAGTCCCTGGTGCCAAAAAGGTTGGGGACCGCTGTCCTAACACACTGTAATGCATATTGCTTTATGTATTTTAAGCATTAAAAATGCATATTTTACCCAGATACCTATATTCAGAATGTAAGTCACTATTTGGAACTGCCTTTGTGTAATCATGTTGCATAAAAAGCAGTTGCTATTTCCCCAGAGGGAAACAGGTGACACACTCACATTGGGATAATTTGAGGAGAATATAGTGAAAGAGCTATTTACAAAGGAGTAGACAGGGTATAAAGAAAGTAGGATTTGTGTAATACTCTTGGGTCTATGTTATTAATCCTTGGCCTGAAGGGGCAACGGGAAAATACAACTATCAGAATGGAGGACAGAGATGTCTGTGCAGAAAGGGTCAGTGGACAGGAGTTGAAAGTTTGAAGAAAACATAGCTAGCCCACAATAACTCACCAGGAGGCTGTAGGGATAATTACTTTGGCAGCTCTCTCCTCCTTTCCAATCTCCTACTCAGGCAATCCATTGGCAAAGCCATATGTTCCCTTGAGACGCTTCCAGTCTGGTTCTAGTAGGGTCTGAATACTCATCTGAGCCTCAAAAGATTCACTGTGTTGGCATTAGAGCACATTTTCACAAAATGAAGAACCAATTGAGGTCATAAAGAACTAGGTTGCACTAAAGTTAGGTGGCAATATGAAATACTAATAGCACTTGGGCTGTTTGGAATGATCAGGGAACGTGGAATCAAATGCAACGCTGATCTGTTTGCTGGGAAAGCTGTACTTTAACTAATGAAAGTACCACAATCGAAGTTGGAAGAGTGGAAATTTATGAGGCAAGTATGCCAGGGAACATTCTGAAGGAAATCCAAGGGAAAGGTGTCTAGACAATATTAAGGAGTGGCTGGACAATGCCGTCAGTTGGTGACACAAATAACTATCTGTAAAGTTAGCGGCTCAAAATGGTTGCCATAGATACTTCTGGAATGGAACAATAGGGTTTCTAGCAATGCTTTCTTTCCAACATATTAAAATTTTGAAGGAAATATTCTTGATTTTATTTTTTTAATTCTTGACTGCTGACCCGTGGAAAGCCCCATGTTTTAGAATATGGGACTGGGAACAGTATTCTACCCTGACCTAGATTTTGACCTCATTTTACTTTTTGATCTTTGGTCAATGGGTTTCAGAGAAATTATAAAGACCAAGACTTGGATTTTAATCTTTAGTATTGCTTTCCAATAGTGAGAATTTGGGGGCAGGGTGAGGTGGAGGAAGCGTTGCTCTCAGTAAGAATTTTTTGAAAGATAGAGAAATGAACTAGTGCCAGCGATCTTTTACTTGAAGGTCATTGGACTCCTGGCGGCTGAAATTTCTATTTGAGTTTCAATCAGTGTTGCTTATAGAGCATACAAAGTCCTGAATGTTTAATGGTGCATGCCTGGCTATCACACAGCACAGCCCCTCCTTCCTGGGACCACAACTTTGGTGTAACTTTTTTCTAGGTGGAGCTTGGAATGTGATTTAAGCTCATCTTTATAAAAAAGAAGGAAGGGAAAGGATGACGATATGCTGAACAAAAGAGCAAGAGAGTTTATCAGGATGCTTTTCATTACAATTAAGAGAGAAGACCCACCCCAAACTGGCCTTAACAATATGGTATTGGTTTTCACATCTGGAAAGTTTATAAGCTTCAAGCCTGGTTTGTTCAGTGTTCAAGCTCTGCTTCTCAGTGATTCTCTGTCTTCTTCTGTGTGTTGTTTTTGTATTCATGGTATCAAAAGAGCTACCATGGCACCACATTCACATCCTGCATCATCACCCAGAGCATAAGAGGAACTATCCCAGAATTCTCAGAGAATTCCCAGAAGTCACTATGATTTGATTGACACCCCCACCCCCCAGATCAATCGTGTTGTCAGAGCAATAGAGAGGGTGTATCTTCTCTACCCTCAGTCTGTGCCTCTGGAACCACATTCACATGAAGGGAGGAATGAAATAGGTGGTAGAGAGGTTACCATGGCACACTTGTGAAGAGTGAACGTGTAAGCGAAAGAAGAAAGAGAGGCCCAAAGGAGAGTTTGACAATAACAAGGTAAATTTTGTTCTGCAACAGGTTCAGGCAATACCAAAACTATTTGAATCAGAGGCAGTATCACTGAAATATGTTAGAGTGGTTGAATCAAACAATAAGAAAAATTTTAGTCCCATCACTTATAAATTATGAGGTTTTGGTGGGTAGGTTTATTTTTCTGAGTCTCAGTTTTTTCAACTGTAAGATACGGTAATAATTACTATTGTGCAGGGTTGTGTTGATAATTAACTAAGATAGCGTTTCTAAAGTCCTTACTATGGGATTTTGTGTAAAATAGGCACAAAATATATGTTAGAATTAATGGCCAAAATGATAACAATGATTTATTGCTACTATATTTAGTTCATTTTATGCACTCCCACGGTGGTATCTACTATATTTTAGAGTTGTTCTGATAATTTTAGAAGATAGTGTCTTTAAAGGATTTGGAGTAAGTGGGGAGATAATTAATATTAGAATAATAATATTTTTAATTTAATATTAAATAACATATAATTAATACTAATTTTATATTTTATATAATTCCAAGGTGCTAATTGGAAAGACAGCACTCCCTTGCATACTTATATTTAATAATGGTAGCTTGTAAGATTTGTCGTATTACTTTACGGCTCCATAGCATAGTCATTGTGAAAGGCCAATAAATAAACAGTGCTACAGTGATGGTTTTGATTCACTAATTTGTAGTGGCTGTTACTAAAAGGTTAACTCAATATGTATTCATTTGTTTACAATGCTGTAATTTTCAGAAAACAAGGTAGAGATGGCCATGACTGGATTCAGGGCGTGAGGTCCACTGATGGCCAAGCCTTACTGGGCTGTACTTTCAATTACATGCTCAATGGCTTGTCTTCAGCAATTTTGTTCTCAAAAGCTACTTTTATTAAACTCAGGGGCCTTTCTTTATAGGCAGTAGGTCAGATGAAAGCTGTACATCATGGCAGTATTTAGTGTATGTATTTATGTTTTGAATTGTCTTGATTATTCATCCCTGATACTTTTATTATTTAATTCCTATGGCAGTCTTGTTTTTAGCTTCAAGTGTTGTCTTCCTTCAAAAGTTTGTGTCCTAATCACTGGTTAATTTCAGTTTTTATGATCCATATGACTTTTCCCTCTCATCTTTCCGAAGCATGTCTTCCATTACTGCTCTGGGTTCTTTTCCAACTTTTACCCATTTTAATACATACTAAAACATTTAAAACTTTGCTAAAGTCTCAGAAACACATATAATTATTTGATCAAGTAAATAAATGATTAGAAACTCATAGGATTCTTAAAAAGATTTTATGTGCTACATAAAATTTCAAATGAGAGAAACAAGTTTGCTATTAGACAACATTAGAAATTCTAACTTATTTTTTCCATCTTTATTAGAGTATAATTGCTTTACAATGCTGTGTTAGTTTCTGCTGTACAACAAAGTGAATCAGCTGTATTTATACATATATCCCCATATCCTCTCCCTCTTGAGCCTCCCTCCCATCCTCCCTATCCCACCCCTCTAGGTCATCACAAAGCATTGAGCTGATCTCCCTGTGCTATGCAGCAGCTTCCCACTAGCTATCTTTTTTTTTTTTAACATCTTTATTGGAGTATAATTGCTTTACAATGGTGTGTTAGTTTCTGCTTTACAACAAAGTGAATCAATTATACATATACATATGTT
>NC_041227.1:31517042-31523017 GCF_002837175.3 Physeter macrocephalus
GGGTGTTCCCTTTTCTCCACACCCTCTCCAGGATTTATTGTTTGTAGATTTTTTGATGATGGCCATTCTGACCGGTGTGAGATGATATCTCATTGTAGTTTTGATTTGCATTTCTCTAATGATTAATGATGTTGAGCATTCTTTCATGTGTTTGTTGGCAATCTAAGACCTAAATGTAAGGCCAGACACTATCAAACTCTTAGAGGAAAACGTAGGCAGAACACTCTATGACATAGGCATCTTTTTTACATTTGGTTGTATATATATGTCAATGCTACTCTCTAACTTACCTTTAAAGATTGAGTAAATCCATGTTTAGAAATGCATACAATTCTTATTAAATGCCATTACCTGTCACCCTTAAGCATTGACATCTATCAATTAACAGACTTGTTTCATCAAGCAATCACTGTATTCTTGGACATCCTTTTGCTGGCATCTTCATGTGAGAATCACTCCTACTGAATCTTAAGTATATATACATACATGTACCCATAATCCCCTTCTAGGTTATAGGTGAGATGAGAAATTATTTATATTTAGATATACATAATCAAGTGCATTTACTTTTCTTGGAATTTGATCACCAATTAAATGAAACTTTGGGGGGTTTTTGATACTAGGAAGTAATAAAATGTGTTAGCAAAGGATGATAAGTTCTTTGCAAAGAATACATTTTAGAATGAGGTATGCCTTCATCAGTTTAGATGCATCTTAGAATAATTACACTTAGAGCATGTAAATACCATATTTATGATTATTGGCATTTGGCCTTTGACCTCAGACCCCTTACTACATTAGTGTTTCATGGGAAAATAAATTATGCCTTACAAGCTTGCCCTGCCGAGTACCATTTTAAGGAATGTAATGTGCTTTGTAGTTACTCATTCACATCTTCTGCTATCATATGTGTGTTGATCTATTTATAAATACTGAGAAGTTTTGTCTCTTGGAGGTTCACATAAACTACATAAATGGCAAGTTTGTGGAAATCTTATGTTGTTTCTTCCATTTTCCAGTGAGTTGAGTAGAGAGACTACTGAAAGGTCCTGAGTTTTTTGCTGTGTGACTGTGGGCAAATTCTTCATCTCCCTGAATCTCAGTCACTTCATCTGTAAAAACGAGAGGGTTGAAGCACATATTCTTCAAAATGTTCTTCTATTTCAAATTTTAATCTCACAGGGTGAATCAGGAAAGTAGAAGTTACTCATTAGTACCACATTAATATGGGACCAATAGGTCTTTTTGGAGCCTTCTCCAAGTGAATGATAGTTCCTGGGTATCCCTGTGAACGGATAACAAAAAGGGCAGGAAACCCAATTAACTCTGAACCCCTCTTCCTCAGACAACCTTCACTCTCAGCCCAAGATTCACCACTTTAGCTATTTGATTGAAACTTTACAAATGCTTTTAGATTTTCAGAGCTTTTCTTTAATGTTAACCTCAGCCAATATATCTATATCTGTATCTATATCTATATCTATATATTTCTGACAATTTTTTATATATAAATTACTGGAACTCATACTCAATTTTTATTCCTCCCAGAACATTTCTGAGGATTTCTCCACCTATTTTTCTCTGTCCCAATCATGACTTTTTCCTTTATAATGCTTGCATTTATTTTATTTAGGTGTGTTCACTCATTTTTCAGTTTTCTGCATTAGAAAAGAATTTCCATGAAGATAGAACCTTAGCCGTTTGTTATTTTTATATACCCAGGCCTGACACTTAAAGAAACATAATATATGTGAATAAATAAACGAAATAAAGTTTATTGTGTGCAATGTTCCAGGAGAACACTGTTTAAGGATTATCTATTATCCTCCCATAATTTTGAGGTAGGTTATATTGTGCTCTCTTTTTTGACAAATGAAGGAACTAAAGGTCCAGAAAAAATGCAAGTAGGTTAAACTCTCCTATATAAAATTATTAGCTTGACTATTCAAAATGAGTATATAACAACAATAAAAACCAGCCAAGTTAGTAATACATCTTATCTCTATAAGATAGACTAACAAAGTGAAATGATGAAACAGGTAGAAAAACTAAGAGATGAAAAAACATCCCCTGGAGACTGCAAGGAGAAAATGGACAAACCCATAATCATAAAAGGGCATTTTTACACACTTCTTTCAGGAACTGACAAATCAAGCCAACAAAAGATGATTATAGATACAAAATTTTCAACAATTAAGAAGCTTGATATTAACTTTACCCTCCGACTTGGCTGCTGTTTCTCCTCTGTTTTTCTTTTCCTTTAAATAGACTTTATTGAAGGATACTTTACTTAGAGTAAAATGCATAAGTCTTAACGGTACTGTTTGATGCACTTTGACAAATGTAGGCACCCAACCCATGTAACAGATTAGAGCATTTCCATTACCAGAAGTTTCTCTTGTGACTTCTTCCAGTCAGCTCCCGAACCCCACCCTCCAAGGCAACTCCAATCAGATTTCTAGCACTAGAAATTAGTTTTTTCTGTTCTTGAACTTCATATAAATGAACTCATAGTATATATATTTTTTATCAGTTTGGCTTCTTTCACTAAGTATAGTGTTTTTGAGATTCACTGATGCTGAATGTAGCAGTAGTTCATTCTTTTTCATGGCTAAGTGGACTAGTATGGATTTACCATAGTTCTTTTGTTCTCTCACTTGCTGACCAACATTTGGATTGTTTCTAGGTCTTGGTTATTATGAATAAAGTCTCTATGAACACGTACATACAAGGTTTTTTTGTAGACAGAGGCTTTTATTTCTTCTGGAGCTGCTAGATCATAGGACAAGTGTAAGTTTAACATTGTAAGGAACTGCCAAACTGTGTTTCAAAGTGATTTTATTATTTTACGTTTTGACCAGCAATATATGAGGGTTCTATTGTTCTACCTTCTCACCAGGCTTGTATTAATCATTATAGTGGATGTGAAGTGGCATGTAGAGTAGTGTCTCAGTGTAGCTTCACTTTGCATTTCTCTAATCGTCATGATTCTGATGATGCTTCCATGGGCTTATTTCAAAGGACTTGAGCCTTTTGCCCTTTTAAATAGCCTGGGTTGTTGTTTTATTGAGTAGCATGTGGTTTTTATATATTCTGGATATAAGTCTATGGTAGGCAGAATGCCCTACCCCCAGGATGTCCATGCTCTAAATCCCTGGATTCTATGCATATGTTACATGCTATGGCAAAAGGGATTTTGCAGACAGAATTAAGGTTAGGGACCTGAAAATAGGGAGATTACTTTAGATTATTTGGGTGGGCCAATCTCATCACAAGAGCCCTTAAAAGCAGAGAACTTTCTCTGGCTGGAGGCAGAAGAGATGAAGCAGAAGGAAAAGTCCGAGAGATCTGAAGCATGAGAAGGATTTGACACCTCCTTGCTGGCTGACAGATAAAGGGGACGATGTGACAGAGGATAGAGGCAGTCTGACGGAGCTGAAAGAGGCTCCTGGCTGACAGCCAGCCAGGAAATGAGGACTTCAGCTTAATAGTCTCAAGGAACTGAGAGTTGCCAGTGACCTGAATGAGTCTGGAAGTGGATTCTCCCTGAGAGCTGCCAGTAACAGCCCTGGATGGCTGTCACCTTGATTTGGGCCTTGTGAGTCAGAGCAGAGGATCTAGTCCAGCCCACCTGGACATCCACCTCACAGAGCTGTGAGATGATACATTCATGTTGTTTTAACAAGCTAAGTTTGTGGTAATTTGTTAAAGCATCAATAGAAAACTAATGCAAGTCTCAAGTCCTTTGTCAAATAAATCCACTATGAATATGTTCTTGCAATCCTTGGTTTGGCTTTTTACTTTCTTAATGGTGTCTTTTGATGAGCAGCAGTTTTAAATTCAGATGAAGTCCAATTTATCATTTTTAAATTTCGTCTTTAGTGCTCCCTATTTTGTTCTTGGGAACTTATCTCTTTTTTTTTTTAACATCTTTATTGGAGTATAATGGCTTTACAATGGTTGTTAGTTTCTGCTTTACAACAAAGTGAATCAGTTATACATATACATATGTTCCCATATCTCTTCCCTCTTGCGTCTCCCTCCCTCCCTCCCACCCCTCTAGGTAGTCACAAACCACCTAGCTGATCTCCCTGTGCTATGCGGCTGCTTCCCACTCCAGGGGATTTTGGACTTTTCCATAATTGTTAAGATTTGTCCTGCAGTTTCCAGTATTTCCCAAGAACAGTTAAAATGTATCAACTCACTGTTTAACCAGGGCTCTTAAATATCTTACCCACATTTATGGGCCAAGGCTTCCCTGTACACAGAATCGTTCATCCTTATTTTATTAAACTGATTTTGATCCATTTTCCCTTAACAATTACCTTCTTGTATAGTTTTATAATGGGATGTTTAATTCTAATGGAAAGTAAAGTATCTTCAATACATATTTTCGTTAGCTCCAATTTACTGAGCCTTGTAATGTACTCTCCGGGGAACATAATATAGCTCTAATTTTCACAAAGTTAGGTATTTTTTTTTAACATCTTTATTAGAGTATAATTGCTTTACAGTGTTGTGTTAGTTTCTGCTGTATAACAAAGTGAATCAGCTATATGCGTACGAATATCCCCATATCCCCTCCCTCTTGCATCTCCCTCCCAACCTCCTTATCCCAAGCCTCTAGGTGGTTGGAAAGCACCAAGCTGCTCTTCCTTTGCTATGTGGCTGCTTCCCACTAGCTATCTATTTTACGTTAGGTAGTATACATATGTCCATGTCACTCCTTGACTTTGTCTGAGCTTACCCTTTCCTCTCTCCATGTCCTCAAGTCCATTCTCTACATCTGCATCATTATGCCTGTCCTGCCCCTAGGTCCATCAGAACCTTTTTTTTTTTTTTTTAAGATTCCATATATATGTGTTAGTATACGGTATCTGTTTTTCTCTTTCTGACTTACTTCACTCTGTATGAGAGACTCTAGGTCCATCCACCTCACTACAAATAACGCAATTTTGTTTCATTTTATGGCTGAGTGCTATTCCATTATATATATGTGCCACGTCTTCTTTATCCATTCATCTGTCAATGGACACTTAAGTTGCTTCCATGTCTTTGCTATTGTAAATAGTGCTGCAATGAACACTGTGGTCATGACTCTTTTTTTTTTTTTTTTTTTTTTTTTTTTTTGCTGTACGCAGGCCTCTCACTGTTGCGGCCTCTCCCGTGGCGGAGCACAGTCTCCGGACGCGCAGGCTCAGTGGCCATGGCTCACGGGCCCAGCCGCTCCACGGCATGTGGGATCTTCCCCGACCAGGGCACGAACCCGTTTCCCCTGCATCAGCCGGCGGACTCTCAACCACTGCGTCACCAGGGAAGCCCCATGACTCTTTTTGAATTATGGTTTTCTTAGGGTATATGCCCAGTAGTGGCATTGCTGGGTCATATGGTAGTTCTATTTTTAGTTTTTTAGGGGACTTCCATACTGTTCTCCATAGTGGCTGTATCAATTTACATTCCCAACAACAGTGCGAGAGGGTTCCCTTTTCTCCACACCCTCTCCAGCATTTATTATCTGTAGATTTTTTGATGATGGCCATTCTGACCCGTGTGAGGTGATACCTCATTGTAGTTTTGATTTGCATTTCTCTAATGATTAGTGATGTTGAGCATCTTTTCATGTGTTTGTTGGCAATCTGTATATCTTCTTTGGAGAAATGTCTATTTAGGTCTTCTGCCCATTTTTGGATTGGGTTGTTCGGTTTTTTGATATTGAGCTTCATGAGCTGCTTGTATATTTCGGAGATTAATTCCTTTGTCAGTTGCTTTGTTTGCAAATATTTTCTCCCATTCTGAGGGTTGTCTTTTCATCTTTTTTATGGTTTCCTTTGCTGTGAAAAGATTTTAAGTTTCATTAGGTCCCATTTGTTTATTTTAGTGTTTATTTCCATTTCTCTAGGAGGTGGGTCAAAAAGGATCTTGCTGTGATTTATGTCATAGAGTGTTCTGCCTATGTTTTCCTCTAAGAGTTTTAT
>NC_041227.1:31523036-31577797 GCF_002837175.3 Physeter macrocephalus
TAGGTCTTTAATCCATTTTGAGTTTATTTTTGTGTATGATGTTAGGAAGTGTTCTAATTTCATTCTTTTACATGTAGCTGTCCAGTTTTCCCAGGACAATTATTGAAGAGGCTGTCTTTTCTCCATTGTATACTCTTGCCTCCTTTATCAAAGATAAGGTGACCATAGGTGTGTGGGTTTATCTCTGGGCTTTCTATCCTTTTCCATTGATATATATTTCTGTTTTGGTGCCAGTACCATACTGTCTTGGTTACTGTAGCTTTGTAGTGTAGTCTGTAGTCTAGGAGCCTGATTCCTCCAGCTCCATTTTTCTTTCTCAGTGGTGTTTTGGCTATTCGGGGTCTTTTGTGTTTCCATAAAAAAATGTGCAAGTTTTTGTTCTAGTTCTGTGAAAAATACCATTGGTAGTTTGATAGGGATTGCTTTGAGTCTGTAGATTGCTTTGGGTAGTATCGTCATTTTCACAGTGTTGATTCTTCCAGTCCAAAAACATGGTATACCTCGCCATCTGTTTGTATCATCTTTAATTTTCTTCATCAGTGTCTTATAGTTTCTGCATACAGGTCTTCCTAGGTATTTTATTCTTTTTGTTATAATGGTAAATGGGAGTGTTTCCTTAATTTCTCTTTCAGATTGTTCATCATTAGTGTATAAGAATGCAAGAGATTTCTGTGCATTAATTTTTTTATCCTGCTACTCTACCAAATTCATTGATTAGCTCTAGTAGTTTTCTGGTAGCATCTTTAGGATTCACTATGTGTAGTATCGTGTCATCTGCAAACAGTGACAGTTTTACTTCTTTTCTGATTTGGATTCCTTTTATTTCTTTTTCTTCTCTGATTACTGTGGCTAGAACTTCCAAAACTATGTTGAATAATAGCAGTGAGAGTGGCAAGCTTGTCTTGCTCCTGATCTCAGAGGAAATGGTTTCAGTTTTTCACCATTGAGAATGATGTTGGCTGTGGGTTTGTCATATATGGCCTTTAATATATTGAGGTAGGTTCCCTCTGTGCCTACTTTCTGCAGAGTTTTTATCATAAATCTGTGTTGAATTTTGTCAAAAGATTTTTCTGCATCTATTGAGATTATCATATGGTTTTTCTCCTTCAGTTTGTTAATATGGTGTATCACATTGATTGATTTGCGTATATTGAAGAATCCTTGCATTCCTGGGATAAACCCCACTTGATCATGGTGTTTGATCCTTTTAATATGCTGTTGGATTCTGTTTGCTAATATTTGTTGAGAATTTCTGCATCTATGTTCATCAGAGATAGTGGCCTGTAGTTTTCTTTTTTTGTGACATCTTTGTCTGGTTTTTGTATCAGGGTGATAGTGGCCTCATAGAATGAGTTTGGGAGTGTTCCTCCCTCTGCTATCTTTTGGAAGAGTTTGAGAAGGATAGGTGTTAGCTCTTCTCTAAATGTTTGATAGAATTCACCTGTGAAGCCATCTGGTCCTGGGCTTTTGTTTGTTGGAAGATTTTTAATCACAGTTTCAATTTCAGTGCTTGTGATTGGTCTGTTTATATTTTCTATTTCTTCTTGGTTCAGTCTCAGAAGGTTGTGCTTTTCTAAGAATTTGTCCATTTCTTCCAGGTTATCCATTTTATTGGCATACAGTTGCTTGTAGTAACCTCTCATGATCCTTTGTATTTCTGCAGCGTCAGTTGTTACTTGTCCATTTTCATTTCTAATTCTGTGGATTTGAGTTTTCTTCCTTCTTGTCTTGATGAGTCTGGCTATTGTTTTTCCAATTTTGTTTATCTTCTCAAAGAACCAGCTTTTAGTTTTATTGATCCTTGCTATTGTTTCCTTCATTTCTTTTTCATTTAGCTCTGATCTGATCTTTATGATGTCTTTCATTCTGCTAACTTTGGGGATTTTTTTTGTTCTTCTTTCTCTAATTGCTTTAGGTGTAAGGTTAGGTTTTTTATTTGAGATGTGTCTTGTTTCTTGAGGTAGGATTGCCTCCATGTGTTTGTATTTTTTACAGATTTTTTTCTGTAATTGATATCTAGTCTCATAGCATTGTGGTCAGAAAAGTTACCTAATACGATTTCAATTTTCTTAAATTTACCAAGAATTGATCTGTGATGCAAGATATGATCTGTCCTGCAGAATGTTCCATGAGAACTTGAGAAGAAAGTGTATTCTGTTGTTTTTGGATGGAATGTCCTATAAATATCCAATAAGTCCATCTTGCTTAATGTGTCATTTAAAGCTTGTGTTTCCTGATTTATTTTCATTTTGGATGATCTGTCCATTGGTGAAAGTGGGGTGTTAAAGTCCCCTACTGTTATTGTGTTACTGTCCATTTCCCCTTTTATGGCTGTTAGCATTTGCCTTATTTATTGATGTGCTCCTATGTTGGGTGCATAAATTTACAATTGTTATATCTTCTTCTTGGATTGATCCCTTGATCATTATGTAGTGTCCTTCTTTGTCTCTTGTAATAGTCTTTATTTTAAAGTCTATTTTGTCTGATATGAGAATTGCTACTCCAGCTTTCTTTTGATTTCCATTTGCTTGGAGTATGTTTTTCCATCCCATCACTTTCAGTCTGTATGCGTCCCTTGGTCTGAAGTGGGTCTCTTGTAGACAGCATATGTACAGTTCTTGTTTTTGTATCCATTCAGCCAGTCTGTGTCTTTTGGTGGGAGCATTTAATCCATTTACATTTAAGGTAATTATCGATATGTATGGTCCTATTACCATTTACTGAATTGTTTCAGGTTGTTCTTGTAGGTCTTTTCCTTCTCTTGTGTTTCTTGCCTAGAGAAGTTCCTTTAGCATTTGTTGTAAAGCTGGTTTGGTGGTGCTGAATTCTCTTAACTTTTGCTTATCTGTAAAGGTTTTAATTTGTCCATGCAATCTGAATGAGATCCTTGCTGGGTAGAGTAATCTTGGTTGCAGGTTTTTCCCTTTCATTACTTTAAATATGTCCTGCCACTCCCTTCTGGCTTGCAGAGTTCCTCCTGAAATATCAGCTGTTAACCTCATGGGGATTCCCTTGTATGTTATTTGTTTCTTTTCCCTTGCTGCTTTTAATATTTTTTCTTCATATTTAATTTTTGATAGTTTGATTAATATGTGTCTCGGCATGTTTCTCTTTGGGTTTATCCTGTATTGTACTCTCTGTGCTTCCTGGAGTTGATTGACTATTTTCTTTTCCATGTTAGGGAAGTTTTTGACTATAATCTCTTCAAACATTTTCTCAGACACTTTCTTTTTCTCTTCTTCTGGGACCCCTATAATTTGAATGTTGGTGCATTTAATGTTGTCCCAGAGGTCTCTGAGACTGTCCTCAATTCTTTTCATTCTTTTTGCTTTGTTCTGCTCTGCGGTAGTTATTCTACTATTTTATCTTCTAGGTCACTTATCCGTCCTTCTGCCTCAGTTATTCTGTTACTGATTCCTTCTAGAGTATTTTTAATTTCAGTAATTGTGTTGTTCATCACTGTTTGTTTGCTCTTTAGTTGTTCTAGATCTTTGTTTAATGTTTCTTGTATTTTCTTTATTTTGTTTCTGAGATTTTAGATCATCTTTGCTACCATTACTCTGAATTCTTTTTCAGGGAGGTTGCCTATTTCAACTTCATTTATTTGGTCTTGTAGGTTTTTACCTTGCTCCTTCATCTGTAACATACTTTTTGGTTGTTTCCTTTTTTTTTTTTTTTTTGATGGTTGGTGCTGTATTCCTGTCTTACTGGTTGTTTGGTCTGTGCACTGGAGTTTGCAGGCAGTTAGATAGAGCTGGGTCTTGGTGCTGAGAAGCGGACCTCTGGGAGGCCTCACTCCGACTGATATTCCCTGGGGTCTGAGGTTCTCTGTTAGTCCAGTGGTTTGGATTTGGAGCTCCCACCACAGGAGCTCGGGCCCGACCTCTGGCCTGGGAAGAAAGATCCCGCAAGCTTCATGGCACAGTAAAAAAAAAGAAGGAAGAAAGAAAGAGAAAATGGAGCAGTACAATATCAAAGAATAAAAAACAAAATAAAATTAGAAAGATAAAAAATACATGAGGAAAAATAAAAGTGTAATTGAAACAACTGCAACAAGGTAAAATAAAACCATAGCAGAAAAAAGAAAAAAAGGGGGGGGGGGTGCAACAAGCCAAAAGGAGAGATCACTAACAAAGTATAAGGAATAAAATAAAATTAGAAAAATAAGAGATTTATTAAGAAAAATATAAAGAATCAACAACAATGAATCAACGAGGTAAAACAGAACCCCAATCTCAAAGAGGAAAAAAGAAAATAAAAAGAAAAAAGGAAAAGGACCTCGGCTATGGGGGCGGAGTTTAGGCAGGGGTTTGAACTTAGACAGGGGTGGAGTTTAGGGTGGGGCGTGACCTAGGCGGGTGCGGGGTGACGTTGGAGCCTGCGGTGGTGCCTAGGCGAGGCGACATTCAAGCGTGGGATGGGGCCTCTGCTTAGGACCTGCGTGGAAGGGGAGAGGCGGCACATGGAAGGGAGGGCCTCTGGACTGTGGAGTTCGGGAGTTTGGAGGTAAGGCCCTGAGTGAGGGTGTGTAGGTGGGGTTTAGGCCCAGCGCATTGGAGAGGGTCTCTGAGTGTAGAGGGAGGGCCCTGGGTGGTGGTGTAGGGGCGGGGCTTGGATTCGGCAGGGCAGGAGGGAGGCTCTGAGGGCAGAGGATTAGGCCTGGGAGCCCAGCAGCCTCTCCAGTGCCTAAGTGGACAGGGAAAGCATTGGCCCTGTTCCCTTCCATTCCTTAATGCCCCTCCCCCACCATCTCCCCCTGGATCTCCCCCATCCACACTTGACCCCTAACGCCCTAACTGTGGGTGGGTCCCACTGGGTGTAGGAACTCCTTCCCTCCCCCAGCCACCCCTCAGGGGTGCCGGTCCTGGATGTCCAGCCTTTACTTTTGCTCTCCCTCCCGCTCCCTCAGGACCCACGTGGCTGGAGGGGGCCTCGGTGGGCAGAGGATCAGGCCCAAGATCTCAGCAGGTTCCTGGGGGTCCAAATGGGCAGGGGAAACCTTGCCACTCTCCCTTTTGATCCTCTGCCCTACCAGTGGCTCCCTAATTTCCCCCTTTGGGCGTAGGATCCTTTCCCCTCCCCCAGCCGCCCCTCAGGGGGCCAGTCACGTCCTACCTCCACTTCTCCTCCCCCTTCACTCCCTCCCACACCCCACATCCTACCTGGTCACTGAGGGTTCCTCCCGGCCCCTTACATGTCCATGGTCCCCCACTGGTGCCTGGTAGGTGCCCTAGTTGTGAGGAGACGCGAATCCACGTCCTACTAGTAAGGCATCTTGACTCCACCCCCAAAAGTTAGGTATTGTTGACACCACTTTAAAAAATAATATTGTAGCTTAGTATTTAAAGGAAAACACAAACATACTGAAAATCTACTGCTTTGGGTTTTGCCACTTTTAAACTCTGATTCCCATTAGGATATTAATCTATATCCACACATTTCTTTTCAGAGTAGAACCTTACCAGTTTTTATACTTTAAACAATTCTGATAAAAAATTTCTTTTGGATTCCAAGATCTTTCTGTTTAAATATTTAAGCCTAAAAGCTATTGGGGAAAGTTAATGAGGAGGAGAAGGATAGTAAGGTAGTCTTAAAGTGTCTTTTCTTTAGGTAAAGAGAAAAATATTAAGTACAGAGTGGAGAACTCAGTTACCACCTTGATGAAGGGATCAAAAATAATATCGTAAATGTAGGCAGATGGGCATTGTATGTCTTCCAGGTGTGATATCCTGAAAAAGACATACGTCGTCTGAAATATTCCAGCTGGGGCTGCATAAACTGAATCTAATTGTGAAGGAAAACAGAGAGGCCCCAAAGGAGGAACAGTAATTTTTTTTTCAAAAAGGACTGTATTCTTTAAAAATGTCAGTCCTAAAAGATAAAGACTGAGGAACCGTTTCAGATTAAAGCAAACTAACAGGGCTTTCAGTCAGCTGGTGCTTGTCTGAAAGAGCCAAACTTGCACAACTCTTTCCACCTGTACATTCAGTGATACCATTTTGATAACTTGAAATTGGTTACAGTGAGAGTGTTCACATCACAGAAGTGACAGTTGTTACAAATGGAGGAATTTATCCATCAGAGCACTGGTTGTTAAACATTTACCAGAATAACATTGAAGGCTTGACAACTAAGCACAATATGGGATCTGAGACTGAATCCTGAACTGGAGGGAAAAATATGCTACAAAGGCCATGACTAGGTCTGTTGACAAAAACTGGAATAGAGACGGTGGAAGAGGAAGAGTACGATATCGATGTATACAGTGGAAGAGGAAGAGTACGGTATCGACGTTAAATTCACTGAAGTTGGTAATTGACTGTGCTTATGTCAGGGAATATTTTTATTCTTAGGAAATACACATTGAAGTAGTATTTAGGAGTAAGGGGCCAGGATGTATGCAACTTACTGATGCAAGAAAGAAAAGAGGGGGACTAAAAACCATGTCTATAAAGGAGCAAATGATAAAGCAAGTGAGACAAAATAGTAACAATACATAAACTGAATAAAGATTATATGGGTTTTTAAAAACTCCTCCTGCAACTTTTCCATGAGCTTACACTTATTTTTAAATAAAAGTTTTAAAATATCCTAAAATATATTTTTTAAAAAGTCACGGCCGTGAGACTAAGTTTAAAAATCAGAAGACCTGAATATGCATTTGGTTTCATAACATCTCTTTTTAAAGCCAAGGAATTATTCTCCTAAGCCACACATGGAAAAGAAAGGGAATTACCACCTGGAAATTTTACCTCCCTTGGTGAATTCCTTATTTTGGCAGGTTTAGGAACTAATGAGATATGTGGCCTAGCTGTTGTGGGTTTTGTGTTCTAAGCCACTTGGATCAAAGATGGCTCAGAATTTCACCTGCATTGGGCAAACACTGCTACATGAAACTCGATCCACTGTAATTCATTCTCTTGAAATTTTATAGAGAAGTTGCAAGGGAAATGCATGGATAATTACTGTTTATGCTCAAGAACCAAATTTACCCCTTTTATTGGGTTTGAGGGAGCTGGTAATGAGCTTCTTTTGTGGCCCTGCCATTCACCAGAAGACAGCTCTTTCAAGCTGAAGCCTGATTTAATTCTTTCTCACTGAATAGCATTTCAGCAAGGTTGCCAGGGGAATTTTATTCTTGTTATTTTTTTCAGTACAAATACTACATACAAACGTTAAAAACATCAAGCTGTACAGAAAGGAACAAGATGAAAAATAACAATCATACCCACTCCTTTTGCCCCTAACCCCATAGTCATCACGAACCATTTCTTGTATACTTCTGGGGGAAGAGAATATACACGCACACACCTATGCATGCTCTTTAAAAGAATACAAATTATTCTATATATATAGTACTTTACATTTTTCTCTGTAATAATATAGCTATTCCCCCATCCAATAATACATCTGGGACATCTTTTCTATTAGATTGAACTCTATGAAATTGCTATTTTGGTGGTTTGACTTGATATCTCAGGATGTAAATGTAGCTCATTTTTCAGACCAGTGCTACCATGGCCTTAATGCAACAGATACACAAAATGTTATCTAGTCAGTCCCAGTTACTGGACATTTGATTTGGCTACATTGTTTTGCTATTATATACAATGCTAAAACGAACATATATATTGATAGGTATGTATATATGGATACTTTTGTGACTTTATCTGTTTGATAAGTTCTTAGTAAGAGAATTTCTAGGTTGAAAAAAATGCACATTTAGAGGGAATTTGTTAAATTTCCCCCCAAAATGTTGTGCCCCTTACATGGACCCCAGCAGTGTAGGACAGGAATTTTAATTTTTGCTAATCTTATAGTAAAAATCTTAGCTTTTAGTTCATTGACTTTTTAAAAAATAAGTGATTTTGAGCATCTTCTTACAGCTTTATTTGCTCTTTGTATTTCTTTTTCTACAAAAGTTGCCTTTTTTGTATCTTTTTTTTTTTTTTTTTTTTTTGCGGTACGCGGGCCTCTCACTGTTGCGGCTTCTCCCGTTGCGGAGCGCAGGCTCCGGACGCGCAGGCTCAGCCGCCATGGCTCACGGGCCCAGCCGCTCCGCGGCATGTGGGATCCTCCCGGACCGGGGCACGAACCCGCGTCCCCTGCATCGGCAGGCGGACTCTCAACCACTGCGCCACCAGGGAAGCCCTTTTTTGTATCTTTTAAAGGTCATTGTTTGACTTATTCCTATTGATTTGTGGGAGAATGAAGTTCAAGAACTTAGCTATTTGTCACGTTTTGCAATATTGAATGAAACCGAGGAGTGTGAATAAAATGTTAACATGGTGACAGTAATTTTGAGACTATGTCACAGCTTACGTATAAGATTTTTTCCTTTTGCCATTTGATTTTAATTTGATAAAAATTGTATTAATTCTGTAAACAACTTTTACTTGTTTAAGATTTAACAATTTTTTTTTCCCTTATGGCTTCTGCATTCTTTGTCAGAATGACTTTCCTGCTCCAAAATTATTAAAAGTTCATCCTTGTTTTTTCTAAGAGCTCTAGGATTTCCTTGTTTACATATGTCTCTTTCCCAGGAAAGTTCTGATTATAAATATTCCATCTTAGTATCAGACTATTCCACCAGAATTAAATTTAGAAAAAAGCATAACTATTGCCAATAATTCTAGTTACCACAACATAGCTGTGTCATGGTCTGAATTAATTAAGCATCCCTCAAAACTGTTTCTACTGTTTCTACTGCTTTTCCTCCCACTCCTTCCTGATTCATGCTTCCATATCAACTTTCCAATCACTATTTCAGTGTTTTGGAAGGTGACTCTCTGGAGTAGGAATGCAGCTTGAATCCCACCTATAAATGATGAATGTGTATTCTGATACAGCGCAGTGGTTCCTGAAAGTCAGGCTTCCCTTTGGCACTCCAGACTTGAAGAGATGAGACCTAGCTTACTCTGGAAACTGGAGCTAAGAGTGACTTGGAATTACAGGTTAAGGAAGGGGTTTGAGCCGTTCCTAATTTAGGTTCCCATCTGAAAGATGCCTCCGATACTTGTTCCATATAAGCCAAAAAAAGTGTCCAGGTAACAAGACCTTCCCTGGGGCAAGCAAAAGTTCAGGAGATAAAGTCGGGGGGTGGCAGTGGTTGTTTCTGTGCATTTTGTTTGCTTGCTGGCTGTGTTTCCCCAGGAGCTTATTGGATGTAGGCAGCCCAGCTTTCATTTAAGGAAAGGTTCGTGGGCGTTTGTGGGCTTCAATCCATATGCCTCTGCACTACATCTATGACTTGCAAAAACAACCTTGTGGGATGCTAATTCAGTCTTGGGTTTCTTTTTCATATCAAATACTGCCAACTTGGCCTTAAATGTGTGCCAGATGCACTATGGTATGGTTTTGTGATGTGATACCATTAGGAAGTCTGGGCTAAGTATGGATGCAAGCTGGCTTCTGCTCCTGGAGTGGTTTTTGTCACTTATGACTGTGACATAAGCTTGGGAGCTGCAGAGCTTGCTGGGGACCTTGGCCAGAAGTGCCTGGCAGCAAAGGGTCATTGAATCCCTGGTGACAACTGCAGGTTCTCTGGTTTGCCTCTCCTCTCTGATGGCTGGATTTCTGAATCCTATGAGAACTTGAAGAGTGCTTGCCTGGGGTAGGGAGGAGAAAGTTTCACCAGAGCGCAGCATGCTCTGTAGAAGGCTTGTCACAAGCGTCCCTGGGTAATCTTCTGATATGCACACCTAGGGTGCTGTTTCCTTTCAAATTTCAAGATGTTGTCATTGCTGATGGGCCCAGAAACTAGACCATATTTAACTTTTCATTAAGAATTGAAAACAAAATGAGAGAGAGAGAGAGAGAGAGAGAGAGAGAGAGAGAGAGAGAGAGGGATACCCAGTGGGGGAAAAATGAATAACTGGGAAGTTTAAGGAAAGAAAGAGATGATTTAAACTGAAATGGACTCTTCTGGGGACAAAAATACATGGACAATTTTCCCATATATAGATTTTACAATAAACATATTCTAAACATTATGATGCATATTATCATTATTTACATCTTTTTTCTTTTCCTTCCATTGCTTGCAATCAAGGGAAACAATGGTTACAATTTGTGCTTTGTTTCTGACTGATTTTGACCAAACCTGATGTCTCTCATGCATAACTGTGGTCAAAGATATACTACTCAGTGATTTTAAAATTTTGTACACTTTAGAAAACTAAACAGTGTTATGAATCAATGAAATTCTAACATTTTTAATCTTGAAAATCCAGGTTCTGTTGGCCACTGAGCAGACTTGAATATTTCATTTCTGAAACCAGTTTGTTTCCTTTGCAAGTATTCAGGGTGAATTAATTAGCACCATAATATTCAGTGGTGCCGATAATAATAATTACAGGTGGAAGAAAAGCATAGAGGAAGGCAGCGATGTATCTTGGCCATTATTTCCCTAATAAGGTATTTACAAAAATGCAGAGCAGTGAAAGGGATTTTACATTCAATAGAAATGAGGTGCTGAAACCCAGTTTGTTTTCAGGATATGGCCAGCAGCGACTCCCTTTTCCTGTAATAAGCTCATAAGCTCTTGCTAACAGCTTACCTTCTGCCACCCCTTGTGGCTCCAAAAAGATTTAAAACCTTTGTTGTCTAGGATCGTATTTGGTAAAGAGAGCATGTACTTGTAAACTTGGGATAGAGGTAAAGAAGATAATTCATTTCCTTCATTTCCGTTTCCATTTTTTCAGACATTCGTCCTAGGGCAGAACTATTTGCCATGATGGAATTGTTCTAAGTCTGCCCTAATATGGTAGCCAGTGGCCACGTGTGGCTATTGAGCACTAGAAATGTGGCTAGTGTGATTAGAAAACTGCCTTTTAAATTTTATGAAATGTTAACTTACATTTAGATAGGTACATGTGGCTAGTGGATGCTGCTTTGGCCAGTGCAACCCTAGGCTAGAGCTTAAATAATTTTCCCGGTGAGGATTGACTCGGGGAAAACATCACTAACCAGACCTTCCTAAATAACATCACAGATGAAAAAAAAAAATCAAGTAAATGTTTACATTTTCCAGAATTTAACTTAGATAAGATTTCATAGGACCCTAGTGGCTTTAAGGAAAGTCCTTGATTACAGACAAAAAAAAGCTCTAATACCACTTTTTAAAATGTTCAAACAAAAATGCACAATTTGATAAATAAATCTATCACTTAGATCTTTAGGATTTTCTTCCTCTTTGAAAGACATTTAAGTTATTCTGATGTGACCTTATATCAGGTCAGATGTTAATTTGGAAGCTTCTTGTATTTCTTCCAGACTATCTCAATAGAAAGCTTATGTGAGAAGGTTTATGGCAGAGGCATCTTCTTCTATGTTTTGGTGCTTTACACTGGTCTTCTTTTAAATCACGGAGAGATGGGGTAAGTGCATGAAATTGTTCTCAGAAAAATTTTCGCAGTTGGCTTTGCTCCACAGCTCTGTGAAGAGCTAAGCTTTTGTTTGTGTGTGATCACCAAAAGTAAGCCTTCTGTTTCTAAATGAGGGATTTTTAAACATGTAAACTAGCAGTCACCAAGGAGCATGATCTGTATCATGATTTTTCTGTAAGAGACATAATATGATAAAAGGTAATACCAAGGCATAGAGATTAAGAGATATCAAATGACTGAGCACATTGGCATGCAATTAATTAAGTTTAACTTCTTGGGAACTGATTTTATTCATGAACCTACTTTGTCATATGGACATGCTCTTCTTTTGGGGGAAATCATTGTTCAAACACCATTTCCAAGGTGTGTATGTATGTATCAAAAACACTGGACTTTGTATGTGACTTCTTAGCTGTGTGACAAGTTTCTTCATTCTTCAGTTCTCCAGGCATGTATTTAATAATGTGAGTGTCTATCTATCTTTAATATTTTAAATTTACTAAACAAATTTAATGCCTTCTTAAATATTCTTTTAGGAATAATAATGTAGCCAGAATACATGAAAAAAATCCTTGATTACATAATTTTAAATGTTAGGTAATGGTTGAGGTTTAGGTGAAAGTAGTTTATTTGGGAGGTGCAGGAATCAGTGGGAGGGAAGTGGGGAAGCCACAAGGGAAAGAAAGTGAATACCAGGCAAGGTGATGAGCAGGTACCCACTGCGGGCAACTGGAGCTCCTTCCTGCTGGGCCATCTGGGAAACTGTGTAGAATATGCCTCAAAGTTGTCCCATCTGAGGAGTGAGGAAGCCAATATATTTATCAGCCAACTCTTGCTCATCAATGCTGAGCACTTCTTCCCAGTCTGTTACTTTCCAAGCACCACAATTAAGGGCAAATAATGAGCAGAGTGGTCTTCCATGGCTTTGGAAAATGCCTGTAAGCAAAGAGATGCAAATACTGCAGTTAGAAATAAGAAGGTGCACAATGAATTGATAAAGCTGAAGAATATAGGTGGAGCAACAGCATCATTTGCTACATGGGAAGAGAAGTGTCCAAAAGTCCAAAGAAGAGTCTTGTCGGGTTTCCTGTTAATGGTCCCTGGTCATACTTGAGATCAGTGCTGCCGTTCACTTCTGGGGGATCTTGGACTTACAGGTTCATATTCCTGGGCCTCAGATTCCTCTTCTGTAAGATTCAGTGATTGACTTAAAAAGCTATAAAGATGTTTCTTTTTATGCTAACGCTGTTTGATCACTGTCATTGTCCTCTAGGACCTTGCTGTTTAAAGTGTGGTCCACAGACTAGCAACCTCAGCATTACCTGGGAGCTTGTTAGAAATATAGGATCTTAGACCCCAGACCAGAACCAATGAGTTAGAATCCTCATTTTAGCGAGATCCCAAGGAGATTCATACGCACAGGGAACTTTGAGGAGCGGTGGGCTAAGGTATTGTTTTCCATGCTCCTTTCCTTCGGAGTAGGCCGGGGATGGGAATTCTTAGATGGACTGGCTGTACTGCTGGAGCCAAGCAGGTGGTCTGCCACTCACAGCCTTCATCCCAGCAGCCCCAGAGAGAGCAGACTGTCTTGTCACTCAGCTGGCTCATCCATCTGGAGACAGAGAGTGTGTTCTCTCCCAAGACTTTGTTCAGCTTGATGATTCCACAATCCTAAGAGCAGACAATGAAGGGAGCAACTGAACACGCAGAAGGTATGGCAGCTTGGGACCAGCACTTTTCATTGGAAACTTGACTTTCTCCCCAACTTGTTGGCAAAAACTGTGGAGTTTGAAAATGCTAAATGGCAGAATGCAAAAATAAATCTACATTATGAATTCAGTAATATAAGAATCACTTCTATGAGTAGACATAAAATTTAATTCAATTTCTGGGATTAGTAAAACTATGGGTGAACATTTTCAGCTAGCAGCTGTTATTACATTTGCATTTATTTGAGTCATTGCAATATTGTTCATTCTTTCAAAAAAATCTTTTTGAACAACAACCCCTCATAAGCATAGTCCCAAGATTTGAAGCAATAGGGTAAATATGCAGTAGTCCAGTAAGAGAGACAGATGAAAAAGGGTGGTATCTATAATATAAGGTGATAAGTATCACTAGTGAATTATGTCAATTACCCTTTGGAAAATGATTATGATCTCTGGAAATCTCAATGAAAATCTTAGGAAGTTAAACTTTTCTACATAGTATATGACTTAATAGGAAAAGTTTCTACCAAATTCTAGATAGTACTTGATGCTCTGAAGCAAGGTTTGGTAACTATGGCAAACTATGGCCATGTTGAACCCACACTTTGCTTTTATAAATAAAGTTTAATTGAAACACAGACATGTTCATTTGTTAATGTGTTGTCTGTGGTTAAGTTGAGTAATTGTGACTAAGACCATGTGGCCTGAAAAGCCTAAAATAGTTACTATTTGATTCTTCACAGAAAAATTTTGTCGATCCCTGTTCTATGAATGTAACCATACTAGAAGGTCACCATAAAAAACCCCTGTTAGAGAACAACTCCCCAGGAGTCATCAAGAAGAGCCCAAGAAGGAGAAACCTTTGACCACAGTTGAGTGTTTTGAAGAAACTGGTCCTTCTCAATCGCCTGCCTCTTTCTTGGCATGATCTAGGTTCCTGCTCATTGTTGCCATGTAACTGATATCACAGAACCTCACAGGAAGAACTCTCTTCTGTGTCTATTCAGAAGCAGTGCAGGTACTCATTTATATATTAAGGAAAGCACTTAGCAGGACTCCAGTCCTCTTCCCACTTGGAACCTTAATGGTGTCAGGCCTGATCGGTGCCTCTGTGCAGCTTCAGGAAGACTCAGTCCACTTGCCTTTGGAATGGGGCCCCTGGTTCTAGGGGTGGTATCTTCCTGACACCAGTGGCCCCATTGCTTTGTACCCATTTACAAGGTAAACACTTGATATGGCTTTTCAGCCCCATTACTGGCATGAAAAGCTTCCTCCAGCCTTTTCTCTAGTGACAAAAATAACAAAAATGTATTTGTTTGGTTTCAGGGAATACTAATTAGCAGCTCTCTCAAATATATGAAATATTTTCCCCATTCTATGTTTCATTTGTTACAGCTTGACCTCTTCCCCTCTGAACAACTTCTGCCACCATTTATGCTGCCTCTTTTTCTTTGCTTCAGCAAAATGCAGAGGTTATACCCATTGGATTTTTAAGGCAATAAGCATTGGCCTTCAGGTTCTAGAAACTGTCTTATATTTTTCACTTGACAATATTCAACAGAACTGTAGCCTGGCACAGCCTGTCAAACCATAGAGCTAGCTTTCTAGTTTGCAAGGACTCCCCTTCACAGCGGGAAAGACTTACAGCATCCTTAACTCCACTCATTGCTGAATTTGAGCTTCTCTGAAGCTGGAGACAGACGTGACCACCAGGGGTGCCTATAAGTTAAAAGTCTGGACATCAATGTGAACCACAGAGAGAATGGAAAGAGACACAAGAGGCTACAACTTATGGTTGTTGGTCCCTAAATGATCAAATCAGGTATTTTATTTTCCCTCTTTCTTAGTGTTTTATTCTATTATAATAACAGGCTTTCCTTGCATACATTATGCTGTTTCATCTCTCACTGGCCTTGATCAGTCTGTTTCAATCCATCCATCCATTCAGCTAGTAACCCCAATGTGCTACATACTCTAAAGAGAGCCTGTTGGTTTTGATTACTTACCATGTCCAAGGCACTGTGCTAAGCACTTTACCTGTATTGGCTCATTTCTTTTGGAGAACTATGATGTAAGATACGTGGTCTAAGTGTCTGCATTTTTCAGGTAAGGAAACCAAGGCTCAGGGGTTAAGAAACCTGCTCAGAGTCATTCAGATGGTGGATGCAGGACCCACTAGTTTCAGGTCACACTACTAATTATGCCTTCCTTCCTGATATATCATTCATTCTAGGCCCTAAAAACATGAAGTATTCTAATAGAAGACACAGTCCATGAGAAGAATAAGCATATGTATGATCAAAAATGTTAAATATGACAACAAAGACATGCACAGAAATGAGAGGAAGAGACTGGGGAGGTAGGTGGCACAGGAGGAGGTGAAAACAGGGAACACAGATCAGAGAGACCCTGGAGAAAGGAATGTCTCTATTGAGTTTCTCAGGATGGTTAAGAACTGATCAAAGGGAAATGGGGTGGGAGGAAGGCATTTAAGACAGAGGAAACCTCAAGAGCATAGAACAAAGATAAGAAATACCTTGCAAGGAATAAGTTCAATACTGCCAGAATATAGAGACCACTGCAGGGAGAGGTGGGAAACAGAACTTCAAGATCAGTGGGGGTAATTTCCAGAGGGTGTTGTGGGCCTTGCTAAGATGCTCACAGTTAATGGGAAGCCATGAAGTGCTTTAAGCAAAGGAACTGAATGTCTGATTTGGATTTCAGGTAAATCACATTAAAAGCTGGGTTGATGATGAATGTGAGGAAGGGGGCTGCTGTGGTCAGTGCAGAAGTGTGAGAAGCGATTAAGAGCGGGGTTGAAGAAGCTGCGGTTGTGATGGGAAGGAAGAGGGGAAGCTGGGAGATTTTCATGAGTCAAAGTTAGCAGGACTTGTGGACTGACTGGATGTGAGGACAATGGGAGGAAAAGCAGAGATAAAAATGGGACTGTGTGTTCTAATTTGGGTGACTGGGCAGATACTGGTGCTAATGACTGATCTGTGAACTGTGGGGCATAAACCAGATTGAGGGAAAGATAATGGGCTTGAAGCGCTCTTGAAATATATCCTCAGGAAACTATCCAGAAGGCTGTGAGACACGCAAGTTGAGGTTAGAGAAGATTTCCTTGTAGGAAAGAGAGATTTAAGAATAATCAAAGTTCTGGCAAGTCACCCATGTATGGGCAGTAATGGGCTAGAATCATCAACTTATAAAAGAAGTCAAATAAAAAGGAGCCTGTGAAGGACATAGAGAAAGAATAGGGTTGGGGGGAAGGAGGATCAACAAGAGTATCATATCATGGAAAGGAAAGAGGTAGTTTTTAGAAGGTCAACACAGTAAACATAGAAGGTAGTAGAGACTGAGGAGCATCTAACCCCTCCGTTCACTGTTCCTCTCTCTCTTTGACTCCTCACCATGCTGTACCATTGTATATTCTCCCGTGCATCCCTCAAAACTCAATTTAGAGGCATTGCCCCCTTAGGCAGGCAAACTTTCTACCCATCTAAGCTACAGGAGGTGCTTCTCTATTTGCCCTCTCTCATTGAACACACAATACCTACATGCTTACTTCCTCTCTAGACTGCAAGCTCTTCAACGTTACTGTGGTAGACTGATTTGCTCTACGGACCCCACTTTTTCATGCTTCTCTGTATTCATTCCCTTTGGTAGTGGCCTCCCACACTTGGACTTGACTGTGTGTCTCCATTGCATTTTATTCGGGCCAATGGGATAGTAACAAACTTGATATAAGCAGAGGCTTAAAAAGTTCTTGTGCATTTTCACTTTCTCTTTTAGATTCCTGCTACTACAGGGTGACAAGTCCAGGCTAACCTGCTGGAGGAAAAAAGATTGCTTGGAGCAGAACTAAGTTGTCCTAACTAAAGCCATCCTCTACCATCCAGCCCCTAGCTGGCCCAATAGCTGACTTCCCAAACACTGTTTTGGGGTGATTTGTTACACAGCAATACCTGATATTAAAAATTATGTCCTATGCAACTTTTTACTCTAGCACATTAACAAAGTACTTAACATATAGTGAGTGGTCTGTAAATATATGTTGAACTGAAAAGCGTAGAAGAAATGGAAGGAAAATTCCAATCTACTGCAAAGTGTTTTTTCTTTCCTCTCTTTCTACCAAACATCATGACTGCCCCAACTTTCTCACTTACTTTTCCCTCTGAGATCTCAGGAGCTAAGACTGTAGGGGCAGCTGTGGGAATTCCAGCAGGCACACTGTTGTTTGAAATCCACAGACAAGGGGGCATGGCTTCCTTCCTTGGCCTGCTGCCCCACGCGCGGCAAGCAGAGCAGCCAAGCCCAAGTGGCAGCCGCAGTGTGGGAGCCCAGCTCTGCTGCCATAAATTACCCAGGGGCAGGAAGGAGCAGTGAGAGTCAGCGGTTTCAACTACCTAGTAGTTCATTTTTGTTCTTGTTTTTCAGTTCTCAGTCTGTAAAATTTATTGCAGAATTAAGCTCCCTGCTCCAGAGTCAATAATATTCCTGGTGCCAGCTGGTGTAATAACTCACAGAAAGGGCAGGAGATGGAGGCAGTGAGACTGATTTAGGAAGTAGACTTCCAAGCCCTATTTGCTGCTGCCTACTCCCTGCTGCTAAAGGTCAGGTAAGTAGAGGGCTAAGATTACAGCCTCATAACATCCTTGGAGGGCTAGAATTTCTATTGGGTTCGAAATTTAAAACAAAAACTGTTTCTTTTGCATGATGGATTCCTTTTATACTTCCCACCTCTGTTTCCATGTTGGCATAAAAGTAGAAACATTCAATTTCATATTTTGTTTCTGGCATCGCAAGGAAGAGGTACTGTACAAAGTTTGATCCTATGGTGCTTTCTAATAACCTAATATGAGTCTGGAGGGGCTGTTGGAGATTGCTCTTACTGCAATGTCTTCATTTACAGATGCAAACACCAAGTCTTGGTGTAATTAATGATTGTTCATGTCCTGCTCAGCTACCTACCTGGGATTAGAACTAAGATCTGATGCCCAGGTCATAGTCTAGTGCTGCTTCACTCGACATTCTGCTACTGAAAGGACTTCAAATTATAACTTCAGTCTTTCTCGAATGTACATAGTTTCTTTAAAAATTGTCTCTTCATCTCCTTTTTTTGTGTGTGTGCAAAGATCACCACAGTAAGTCTATTTGTTATTATCGTTATTATAATGTTATTATTAAGTCCTACTATTTCTTAAAGAGTCTAAATTATGTACCTGATTATCCAAAAGGACCATACAGCCACATTTTCATTCCAGCTGCAAGGCACCAGATGTTATCATTAATTTGCTTGTAGTTAATTATCTTTACAAAATAACGCTCTGAAAGACAATGATTGAAAGGTTATATTTGGTTATTCCTCATGGTCTCTTCCTTGAAATGCCTACAATATCATCTTTGCCATCTGGGGTGTAAGCTTAGTATTTCTTGAGGGACATTTAGCAGTTGGAAATCAAACTCTGCAAGTTAAGTGTCTTATTTATTTCTTGATCAATATCCCATTTTCTCTTTTAGAAAATTTAGATGGAATTTCTTTCTTTCAAATCCTTGGTTCTTCTTTATTGGTTGTTGGAGCTTTAGCTACTGCTCAGGGCTGGCTATAAGGCTTAGATTAGAAGGAATTGCTTTGATGTTTTTCAAAGTCAAGAAAGAATTTTACACCTCTCTGAGTATCCCTTGACTGCAGGTAAAGAATGTACCTCTCTGGAGAGGTACCAATTAAAGTTAATTGTATATGACGTGATTGATCCATAGAGAACTTAGAGTTTCTAACTGAATTTGCTATTGTCTTCATAAAATGAAGATTTGGTTTAGTTACAAATTGTCGATTGGAGGACCTGGCTGCATTCTCTATCTGAACACAATGGTACTGTCAATAGAATGAACAGTATTCGTTCATTTAGGAGAATGACAGCTGTACAAATCCACAATCCACCCTTGTCACAGAATTCCTGCTCTATTCCCCTTGTAAATCAAGGGTGGTTTAGGAGAACTGTTTCCCGGCTTCTGGGAGGGAATGCCAGTTCTACCACTCAAGAGCTGATATTTTCCCCCAGTTCTTACATGGGGGGTAGGGGTGAGAGGGGTATGTGAAACTTTTGTAATTTGACCTGGGACTGGGCAAGAGGAGCCTGGCTTTAAACTTCACCAAGACCTTGAAACTCAGCCCAAGCTGATTAAAACTCCTGAGTATGTGAGTCTTTTCAAGTGCACTAATTGTGTTATGTTGTGGATGGAAACCATGAAAAATGGGTATTTTGAAAGTCTCCAGCTTGGGGTGCATTTTACTTCTAAGATGATTAAACATCTGTTTCCTTCTGAGATTTGGGTAAAAGCTCAAGTGAATGAACAGTTGGAAAACAAATTAAATAGGCAGAGTTAAGTAGTCAATAAAACGGATAGATATACACTCTGGTGATGTTTATTCTGATCTAGTTAAACTCAAATGCCTAAAGTAGGTATAATCTTTTCAGTTCTATCTACCAGTATGTTAAAAAAAATAATGGTTTCACTTTGCTGTACACCTGAAACTAACACAATATTGTAAATCAACTATACTTCAATTAAAAAAAACTGTTTTTTTTTAAATTGAGTATGATTTCAAAATAGGAATTTATATGAAAAGATACTTTCCTAAGTTTACTCTCTCTTTGTGTATGTATATATTGAACATTCCATGATCTCTGTGGGAAGCAAAATTAAATGTAAGGCTATCATCCCCCTCAAAGATAGTGTACCATTTCATACTCAATTGCCTTCCTTACCTCCTACACACCGACACTATTCATTAGCCCACCTGCCAAGCACCCTAGACATTAAGTTTCAGAGTCAGCCTTTCAGAATCCATGCTATACAACGAAGAGCAAAAAGAGAAAAAAGGAAGCATTTCCTCAATTCGTCATTTGCCCCTCAATTTGCGTAACAACAGATTATCTGCAGCCTGTACTTGAGCAGATTGTACAGGCTGTAGATAATGTTGTGGTGAAAGTATGGACTTTGAAACTCGACTGCCTGAGTTCAGATTCCTGCTCTGCCACTTATTAGCTATATGACCTAGGGCCAGTTATTTAAACTGCTTGAGCCCCAGTTGTCTCATCTACAAAGTGGGATAATAATTCCACCTATCTCAAGGGATGTGGATGAAAGAAATCAGTCTACATAAAGCCCTTAAGGTAGTGCCTGTGTGCTTTTACACTTATGTATACAATATACACATGTTTCTTTTAAAATACCCTAAGGGTCTTAGGAATCTCCTATTTGTGAATTCAAGCAGTCATGAAATAAATTGTTTTTTGGTTATGCAAGATTTACCTAACTAAAGGCCTCCAATTTGAGGTCATTTGGTACCCATATGCCACCGTCCCCTTGAAATCAGGATATTTTGCTTGTAGCTTAGAGCCCTCCTGCTTGTAAAGCACACATTGTGAAGACCCAGAGTTCCACTTTGGAGATTTTAAAATAGTTTTTTTCCTGCTTTTTCTCAGGCTTATATACATTTTATTATTGTTATCATCACGAAGGAGAAGAAAGGCTGATGTACTTGATGGAATAGTTTTAGTTACGGAATGAATGGAAGTCAGCTGGCTTTAGCTGACTTGCCTCTCTGGCATCTGCTCACCCTTCGAACAACCCCTTAAAATAGCACAATTCTATTTTTCTAGAGTTCTTCTCATTAGGAAAAGTTTTTAAAGATCCTTTTGGAAGCTCATTTGAAAGCTTATGGTACTCAGGATGATGAGATTTTCCTGGGGTGGGGATTTGTTTCAGAGTGAGCCGTAAATCAACAAGTATGCTGCTTTCTCTGGTCCCGTTTATGATCCTGATGGAGATGAGCCATTCCTTAACTTAAAGCTTAAATAAGGTAGAAAAAAAAGGAAAGGAAGAAAGGAAAGGAAAGAAAAGAAAAAAAAGAAAAGAAAAAAACTAAACCCTCGGATTTTAAAGAAACACATCCACCCAAGCTCTACTTTCTCTCTCTAAGACAGATGAACTTTGATTAAGGTGCCTCTCTGCCAGGCAACAGGGTGAATAAATTCACAGATTTCCATGTCATGGAACTTTTAAATTTTTACATAATACAAAGTGGATGAATGATCTCCTAGCCCTTTTTTAATGTGTGAACTTTTAAATTTTGATCTAAAACATTGTTTTTTTTTCTTTATGGATCATGGCTCCATTTGTTGCCTCCATTTTGAAGTTTGTCTTCTGAAAATCTAGTATTATTGTTTCTATCTTATTTCAATAGCCTTTGGTAATTTCATCAGTTTATTGGAATACTTGAGGTATATGATGATAAAATTCAGAATAAGAGCCTTTTATTCCTGGTTTGCTTTCCCTTCTACAGCATAAAACTAGAAACTTGTAATCAAGAAGGTGTCAAAACATCACTAGGCACGAGATAACCAGTTATAGTAATGATAGTTCAGGAAGAGACCATTTACATGCATAAGAAAAGAGAAAAATATAGTGTAAGATGAAAGTATTTTAAGAGTTTATAATGCCTTCCCCCAACAGATGTCCTCTCCAAAATCTTTCCCATCTGACTCTCCCCTGCCGGCTGTTCTTTCTTAGAAGGCAGAGAGAAATTCCCAATGGCTGCTAACTTTTGGGACAATGTGCCTTTCCACTGCCTGAATCTTGACTTCCTGAAAGCTGCCCCAACCTAAGGATCCAAAATAATCTATGTGTGGAACACATTTATAGAAAATCCTCTGGCTTTGTGCCTCAACACTGGGTGGGCCATTAGTACAGTGACTGTAATTTATCACTGAAACCAGGGCATTTTTGAGAGTGAAAGGAAATGTTACTGATAATTATCCAGGACAGCATAAACTGAGATTATCTCACACAAATTTGCCTGAATTATTAAGTAACTGGACAGTAAATTTAAAAACTCACTCAAAAGAAAGGAGGAAAATCATAGAACTATTTTCTTTCTATAATGTTTAGAAACTATTCTATATACTTTGTATCTACTAACTCATCATAGTAACTGTCTTAGATAGTTGTCATTATTTCCATTTTATGGATGAGAAAACTGAGGCTCCAGGAAATATAGTCATTTACCTAAGCCCACAACATATTATATGTTGGGGGTAATACTGACTTCAGAGAGGTTAGAAATTATGAAAGGAACTGACCAAATGAATGAATGAATTATTAAACAGAATGGTAAAAGGCCCAGCACATCTCATTCATGAGATGAAGAGAATCCTGTGTATATTACCATCTGGGTTTTCAGAACGCTGACAATTTGAAAAATATTCTTAGCTAATTAACACTTCCTGCACCTATTTTACTTTTATGACATCATAAAGATAACAATTTCCAACAAGTAAGAAAGCTCAGGAGCACTGCTGTGGATAACTTCTCCAAGTGGGAAAATATATGTAGCTTCCCAGTCATATATTTGACTGGCTGAAAAGAGTACTTACACTTTTATTAAGTAATTTCACTTCCAATAATGTATTTTATGGAAATATAGCTGCGCCTTGTACCCTTTGCATGGACCAGTCGTTGCATGCAGGCCGCCCTGGGGATGGGTTGAGACCTTTGGCTGGAGGTTTTTACAGCCAGCAGCAATCCCCAGGCAAGGGCTCAGGTAGCTGTATGACCTTGAGCAAGTTATTTTATCCTCTTTGGTTCTCTGCCTTCTTATGTTAAAATGGGGATTAGTAATAAACGTTGTTTAATATGCATGGTTATTGGGGAAATCAATGAAATGCCACTGTATCTCAAAGCACCTCAAAACACCAAACATGAAATATGAGAGGAGTCGTGGCTGTTCTTACAACCTTGAGTGGATTTGCCTTCCAGTTGGCAGTCAGTGAGGACCTGATCTTTTTAAAGGAGGTCCTTCAGTGGCACACTTTGGTTCTGGAAATGTTCATAACGACAGGTCATTTTGAACACATTTCTTCTCTTTATGTTCTGTGAGACATTATCTTTAGAAGGATAAATATGATGGTTGATTCCTAGCCATCATACACTGGGTGTGGTGAACAGATTCTAAAATGGCCTGCAATTATCTCCACCTCCTGGTCTTTATGTGATATGTAATTTCCTCTCCTTGAGTATAGGCAGGAACTGTGATTTGCTCCTAACCAATAGAATATGGCAAAGAGGATTGTTTACCACTTAAATGATTGTGTTACATTAGATTGTAACTTCCATCTTGTTTGAAGACTTTCTCCATTGATTCTCTTCCTTTCTGGCATCATGAAGTCAGCTGCCCTGTTGGAAAAGGCCACCGAGGAAGGAACCGAGGACAGCCACTGTCTAATAGCCAGCAAGAAACTGAGGCCCTCAGTTTGATAGCCCACAAGAAACAGAAGGTTGTTCTGTCAACAACCATGTGAATTTAGAAGCAGTTCCTTCCCCAGTTGAACCTTGATGAGAATGCAGCCCTAGCTGCCACTTTGACTGCAGCCTTACAGAGGACCTGGTCAGGCCATGGATTTCTGACCACCAGAAACTGAGATTATAAATATGTGTTGTTCTAAGTTGTTGTGTTTGTGATAACATGGTTATGTAACAATAGATGACTAGGTTACAGTAATATACAAGGTAATACAAATAATATACTTTCAAAGACATATATTCCTGAATTATTTCTCAGAAACGGGCATTTTATAAACTAAGCCAATTATTTATTCACTCTTAAATTGTGAGCACATCACTGACCACCAACCAGTACAAAAAAGTTCACTCCAAGAGTTTTGGGAAAAGGTGCAATGAACTCAAACCTGGGAGTGGATTCTATGTCCAATACTTACTAGCTGTGTAACTCTGAGAAAGACACATAACTATTCTGGGCTACAGCTCCTTTATGTTTACAGTGTTTAAGATGCCACATAGGACTTTATGTTTAATATTTCCCTTACAGGATTTTGTGAGAATTAAATGTGATGATGAATGGAATTTAATTGAACTGACACAAACTCAATAGACAATGCAGAGGAACAGCGTTTATTCATGAAAGTGAGAGAAACTAACTTCAGCAGAGGTTGATATTGCCCTTATTTTACTGTGATTAGATTAACCAAGTTAGCTAGATTGGTTTTGTCTTTTAAAATCAGATCTTGCTAATAAAACTGATAAAATGGGTTTGGACTTGAAATTCTGCGGGCCGCTCAGGCTTCTGAAAGGTCTGATGGGATAACATGTTAGTGACTCTAGTATCCATATTGTCTAAATAAAATATGTTTTTTATTCATTTAACAAATATTTATTGAGTACCCATTAAATACCAGGCACTCTCTGTGATGTTAAAGTTTTAACTTTATTTGATTATCTAAATAGATAATTCTTCATTGAAGGGCAACAGATTTAAATTTTCAGGGACAGGTTTTCATTAGCTCTGGTTTCATGAGATGATTTTTTTTAAAGTCGGGATTATTGAGGTATCTATATAGAATGGTATACTATTCAGCAATAAAAAGGACAAACCAGTGATACATGCAACAACCTGGATGAATCACAACATCATTGTGCTGAGTGAAATAAGCCACACAAAAATGTATGATTCATTCATGTAAAATTCTGTAAAGTGTGAACAAACTGAGAGTGGTTACCTGGGAACAAGGGTGGAGAGAGAGATGGATTGAACTGGGTTTGAAGAAATTCTGGGAAGCGGTAGAAATATTTGGTATCTTGATTGTGGTAGTGGCTTCACAGATGTAGAGATATGTCAAAATTCATCAGATTTTACACTATACGGGCATACCTTGATTTATTGTGCTTTATTACGTTTCACAGATATGGCGTTTTTTACAATATATATTGGTTTATGGCAACCCTGCATCAAGCAAGTCTCTTGGCGCTCTTTTCCAATGGCACTTGCTCACATTGTGTCTCTGTGTCACATTTTGGTAATTCTTGCAATATTTCAAACTTATTCATGATTATTATATTTGTAATGGTGATCTGTGATCAGTGATCTTTGATGTTATTATTGTAATTATTTGGGGGCACCCGGAGCCATACCATAAAAGACAGCAAATTTAATCGATAAATGCTGTGTGTGTTCTGACGGTTCCACCAGCTAGCTGTTTTCCTGTCTCTCTCCCTCTCCTCATGCCTCCTTACTCCCTGAGACAAAACAATATTGAAATTAGACCAATTAATAACCCTACAATAACCTTTAAGTGTTCAAGTGAAAGGAAGAGTTGCACGTCTCTCACTTTAAATCAAAAGCTACAAATAATTAAGCTTAGTGAGGAAGGCAGGTCGAAAGCCAAGACAGACTGAAAGGTAGGCCTCTTGCACCAATTAGCCAAGTTATGAAAGCAAAGGAAAACTTCTTGAAGGAAATTAACAGTGCTACTCCAGTGAACATACAAATGATAAGAAAGCAAAACAACCTTATTGCTTATATGCAGAAAGTTTTAGAGGTCTGGATGGAAGATCAAATCAGCTACAACATTCCCTTAAACCAAAGCTTAATCCAGAGCAAGGCCCTTCAATTCTATGAAGGCTAAGAGAGGTGAGGAAGCTGCAGAAGAAAAGTCCAAAACTAGCAGTGTTTGGTTCATGAAGTTTAAGGAAGGAAGCCATCTCCATAACATAAAAGTGCAAGGTGAAGCAGCAAGGGCTGATGTAGAAGCTGCAGCAAGTTATCCAGAACATCTAGCTAAGATAATTAATGAAGGTGGCTATACTGAACAACAGATTTTCAATTTAAATGAAACAGCCTTCTATTGGAAGAAGATGCCACGTAGGACTTTCATAGCTAGAGAGGAGAAGTCAATGCCTGGCTTTAAAGCTTCAAAAGAGAGGCCAACTCTCTTGTTAGGGGTTAATGCAGCTGGTGACTTTAAGTTGAAGCCAGTGCTCATTTAACATTCTGAAAACCCTAAGCCCTTTAAGAATTAGGCTAAATTGACTCTGCCTGTGCTCTACAAATGGAACAGCACAGCCTGGATGACAGCACATCTGTTTACATCATGGTTTACTGAATACTTCAAGCCCACAGTTGAGACCTATTGCTCAGAAAAAAGGATTCCTTTCAAAATAGTACTTCTCATTGGCAATGCACCTGGTCACCCAAGAGCTCTGATGGAGCTGCACAATGAGATTCATGTTGTTTTCATGTCTGCTAACACAACATCAATTCCACAGCCAGTGAACCAAGGAGTCATTTCAACTTTCAAGTCTTATTAAAGAAATACTTTTTGTAAGTCTACAGCTGTCATAGGAGTTTGGAAGAAGTTGATTCCAATGCTCATGGATGACTTTGTGGGCTTCAAGACTTCAGTGAAGAAAGTCACTGCAGATGTGGTAGAAATGGCAAGGGAACTAGAATTAGAAGTGGAGCCTGAAGATGTGACTGAATTGCTGCAATCTCATGACAAAGCTTGAATGAATGAGGAATTGCTTCCTGTGGATGAGCAAAGAAAGTGATTTCTTGACATAGAATCTACTCCTGATGAAGATGCTGTGAAGATTGTTGAAATGACACCAGAGGAGTTAGAATATTACATAAATGTAGTTAATAAAGCAGTGGCAGGGTTTGAGAGGATTGACTCCAATCTTGAAAGAAGTTCTAATGTGGGTAATGGTCTATCAAATAATGTTAGACTTTTTTAGACCCAATGGTATTGCACATTAATAGACTACAGTATAGTTTAAACATAACTTTTGTACACATTGGGAAACAAAAAATATGTGTGACTTGCTTTATTACAATATACACCTTATTTTAGTGGTCTGGAATGGAATTCACTCAGAGTTATGCCTGCAAACATGTAGTTTATCATTATCAATAACACCTCAATAAATTTAAAAAAACTTTTCTAGATAATTTTAGGGATATGTGAAATAAAGTTCATTAAGTTAACTGATATATAATCTATATATAATTTAGTCTAATACCACTTTTATAGTGGAGTTTCAGCACAATCTAGGACAGGGAAGGAAAATACAAATATCTGTTTTTGACTGCAAATCACATAAACTACCAAGGGATTTGTTATGAACACAGTGTGCAAAGCCACCAAAAGACATGAAGTCTTGCTACTGGGAAGAGACATTTCTCATAGACGTTTAAAATTTTTCTCTTGATTTTAGGAAATGAAATGTCCTACCATTGGACTTTGGCTGGTTACTGAATGGAATCTGTAGTAATTATAAACCAACTTTAAATCTATGCTACCATGATTCTTCTGGGAAATTTGCAGGAAATAAATGCAAAAAAGAACACCTTTTTAATGTGCAATTCAGGAAATTTCTTTGTCTAAACCTAATTTGAGTTTACAGTTGGGATTAAGTAGGTTTGTGGACATCTGGGTGGACTAATAACCTAATAAATGCAAAGAGTAGGCACTAAAAATTTAAATACTCTTCACCCAAATATTTGGTATGTATTTATATTTCTACTTTTGATTTTCTTTTCTTTTTTTTTTTTTTTTTTACTTTGGATGTGTAATATTTTATAGAAATATTTTTTCCAGTTGGGAAATCACCCATCTGATGTGACTACTTGAGTTCAGAGAAGAAAGTATCTAGATACCTTAGAAATAGTCATTGCTCATTATTTATGCCATTCACAATGACTTATTTTTTTCCCTTCTATTTTTCTTTCATGATTTCCATTTCTTTATCCTTCCTTTAATGTTATGGGAGAATGTCTCAGGATTATCTTCTAATTCGGTCAGTTGATTTTCTATGATATCCAACCTGCTCTTCACTGTTTCCAGTGACTTTTCTGATCCTGAAGAACCCTCTACTGTCTTCAGAGTGATACCTTTCTATGACTACTGATTCTTGTCTAATGAGTATATTACTCTTAGAGATACAATTAGGTTACAAGTTCAAGACTTCTAAGATTTTCTCCCTTTCGTGCATTACGTTTTATAAAGCGATCATTATTCTGCTTTCTGAGGTTCAACATTTTCCTTCTAGGTCTGATTTATTTATTCTCCTTCTGTTCTATGAATGCATCACAATATATTTCTCCATTTTACTATTGGTGTACCTTTAAGTTTCTTCTAGTTTGGGGATGTTTTGGCTGTTCTTTTAGCGTTTATTCTGGTTCACACAAGCTACTTTATTTTGGTTACATAAAAAGGAGTAGAATTGTGGGGTCATGTGTATGCACATCTTGAAGTAGACTAGATAATACCAAACTGTTTTCCAAAGCAGTTGTACCAATTTACATTCACACCAGTCAACGTATGTCTTCAATTTCAGACTCCGTAGCAGACATTGTTGGTGCCCCACCCATATATTCTGGCACTCACTGCTTTCCTGCATGGCCAAAACCAGGGCTTTCAATTGCAAACACCTGCAACTCTTTTCCTGAAGGCTTTTTTTTTTTTTTTTTTTTTTTTCCCTGCCGGAGCTCACCTAGGTCCCCAGTGGAGCAGCCTAGAAATACCCAAGAGTTAAGCTTCTCCTCACCTACCCCTGGAAGCTGCCCTCAAGAAATCCACACCAATGCTTCCTCTTCCCACTGAGAAGAAATAACTCAGAGATGGATTTACTACCTCTGAGTGTTTTTCAGTGGATAAAGCTCTATTTGCTCACAGTGATAGATTGCTCAACAATACTTTTTTGACTTTCTTCTCTTTCTTATCTCACTTTCTATATTAATGTTTCCTAGGATCATCTCCCATATAAACTACAGGCACTTGAATCCTTTACTGACACTTTTCGACATTTATGGCATACACGAGCCTTCCTCCTGTCTTCCTACACAGCCCTGCGGCCTTGCTCCAAACACTTCACACACTGCCTTGTCTTCTGTGAGGAATGTAAGCTCAATGAGGGAAGGGACTTGATGTGTTTCCTTCCCAGCTTTGTCCCTAGTATCTAGCAAAGTGTCTGGTACAAAGAAAGCGCTCAGTATTTCATAGAGGAGGGACTGTCTCTGGCAGAATCAGAAGGTTAAAGGTGCCATGATAAAAAATAAAGCAGGGATAGGAGATGGTGAATACACAGAGGTGGGGATATTGGAATGTCTCAGACAATATCTCTAAGGAAGAACATTGGACCACGATGAAGTACAGGAGTGAGCTCTGCAGATATCTGGGAGGAGAGCATTCCAGAAGCTAAGAGGAGTATATGCAAAGGCTCTGAAATGGAAACATGCTTGAAATATTCAAAGAGAAGCTTACAGGCTCGTGTGGCTAGAGGAGAACAAAGAGAGAATGACAGGAAATGAGGCAGGAGAAGCAGACAGTTATAAATACAAAGTGATGAATGCAGGAATCAAGAATATATAAATGCATGGGATAAATATCTGAATGCATATGTGTCTGAGAAGCAGCAAGGTACAGTGAAAAAATCACATATTTGAGTTAGACAGGTTTAGATCTTCTTGTGAAAAAATTTCCTGATTTGTAATTTGGGAATATTAATGCTTAACGTAGAGGGGTTGAGGATTAAAGGAAAAGCACTGGGCAAACTGCCTCGTTCAGAATAGGCTCCCAAAGAGAACATTTTAGTAGTAGTGGTAGCAATAGTCAAAGTAGTAGTAGTCATTCTAGCACAGAGGTGGTATTAAAGTGCTCTCCTAATTGTGGCAGGATTAATTAATATTTCTCCTGAGCAAAGGGAGGGTCAAGGGCAGCTACTGAGAGCAACTAATATTTGAGTTCAGATAGAAAGAATGCAAAGAAATTATGAAAATATATCAGCCAAAAAAGAAGAGTGACATCCTAGAGATTAAATTTTCCCCTTTGTAAATAACTAAAGTCGTTTTATGTTTTCCTAACTTGATACAAAGTGACTGAATCACCTGGATTCCATGAGCAAGTCTGGGATGTTTCAAATATATTTCCTCAAGTTGGAATCTTTCTTTCAACATAATGACTTAGTTAATGCATAAAGTTTACAACAGAAAGTCAAGAATGGAAACTGGTAAATGAATTACAACATAATAGGCCCTAAGGAAAAAACTATCAGGAAATATAAAAAAATATTTGATAACATCTAGCCCAAATATTTTATGTAAATGGCTCAGAAAATTAGGAATCTCTCTCTTTCCTACTCACTTTTCTCCTGTCTGCCTCCTATTATATCCACTCCAGCTATTGGATTTTATAAATATCTCACTCAAAGCATTACCTTTGCATTGCACACATTTTATTGACATTGTTAAGGTGAACTAGGTGTTACCTGCTGGTTCTGAATGCTTACTTGCAGTCTGTGCTGACAGACAAGTACATTGACAAAGAATGTCAAATCAAAACCACTTGAGTTTCAAGCAGGAGAAAGGCAAGATAATGAATTGTGTATAAGTTAATACTTAAGGAGTCCATATATCATAAAACCTATGACATTTGGAAGACATCATTATTCTAGAAGTTTAAAAAATCCTGCACCTGTCATTATCTATTGCTTATAATCCAGATTAACATATCAGTGAAAAAACAAGTCACACAGATCATGGAAGAGCCAAGAAGCTAAACATTGGATATTGAAAAAACCCAGATAATAGCAACAACAGGAAGCCATTATCATCCCAAATCCTGGAAGAACAAAGAGTACTATCAGAACCCAGGGACCAGGTTCACCCAGTAGAAGCTAGAACCATAGTGCGCTTGCCTTATAGGGGCTGAGGTCATAGTGGAGATATAGCCACTGCCAGAGATGTCACCTGGGGCAGGAGGAGTGGGCATGAGAAGGGAGAGATACCCTGGTTTCTCCATCACACTCCCCCTCCATTTTTCCACCAGTGCCTCCTGTTGTCTGAACCCAGAAGGGAAAGTGCTGATATGGAATGCTAGGATACAGATTCCAAGGCAGTCAGCCTCACCATGACGCAGAGCAAAGAAAGAACATAACAAGTATAAGGAATGGATCTGAAGACAAGCCCAGGACTAGTATACCAAGGACTAGTTGAACAACCAAAGTTCAAGGACCTTAAAGAAAGGGAACTTCTTTTGAGGACCCTGCTCTGAATAAATGTCAACCCCAAACTCTAAGTCACTGAGCCTCATCAGTCAGTCTGATTCTCAAGAGAGAGAATCGCATTTGTTTCAAGCCTTCATTCTGATTCAATCACCCATAGTCATACAAATGTGTCAGCCTGGCACTTCACCCCGGTGGATTCAATTTCTAAGAAAGGGGTGGCTCAAGGCTGGGCATACATCCCACACTTTGCCTGTCTGTAGATTTCAGTTGGCCAATACTTTTTTTAGGGTTTTTGAATCTGTATTATTCTTAAGTGAGATTGGCCTATTTGGGGCCATATTTGTCTGATTTGGATATCAGTATTATGCTAACAATATGTTATTAATTGGCTAGCTTTGCATATTTTTGGATTAGAGGATAAGTGTAGGAATTATCTTTTCCTATAATTGTTTAGTGGAACTCCACAGTAAAATAACTAATCAGAACCCCATGTTAGAAGCAAATCTTTAATAACTCCTCAATTTTACTCTTATTTTTGGTGCTTCACTTGCCAACATTTTTATCTTCCCCCACATTATTTGTCATATAAATATTTTCAAATTTTACATATGGCCGTGTGATTTCTCTTTGAAATTTAAAAATATTCTGTCTCAGTTATAGCTATGTGTTCATTTCTTCAAGGTTTAACATTTATTAAGAGTTCTTAGAATCAAAAAGAAATCAATTCTGCAATTTTTTTCTACTTTCTAGCTCACTAAAATTCATGCCCTGAATTTTTCCTCCTGTCTAGGCATTTGTTTGACTTGTTTGCCAGGGTATGTCTGTGTATCAGTCTCTTTTCACTAAACTTGGTGAATTGTTTCGATTTACTTGCTTAGTTTTCCCCCAAATCTACACATTTTTAAAATGCTTTTTGTGATTGTTTTGTTACAATTTTTCTCTTGAGAATACACTTAAGTCATTGGTTGGATCATCATTCCTTTATTTTTCCTTTCCTTTTCTTCTTGCCCTCCACATTGAGGTAAACTACAAATTTGTCTTCCATTTGGGTGACCAGTTGTCCCAATTAGCCCTGGATTGACAGGTTCCTGAGACATGGAAATTTCAGTGCTGAAACTGGGAAAATCCAGGGGAATCTGAGGCAATCTGTATACCCTAACTGAATATTACTAACTCAGGCTCTCACAGCATCAAGTCAGTACTTTACTCTTTCCAGCCTTCCAATGTGAGTTTTACTTATTCAATTTTTTAGAAATATTTTCCTCCTATTGTTACTTACCTCGATGCTCTCCCTTTTTAACCTATCCTAGAGTCTTTGAATTCAGTCTGTCAAATTCTTGCCTTCTGCTCATTTTTTAACAGCCTTTTCTTTGATCTAGTAGAGATGCCACCAGTTTTGTTTAAATGCTATTTTAGCTTTTATAGTAAGTAATTCTCAGGGAGAGTATCTTTTGAAATTCCAGTCTGATGTTTCTTTTCTATTAGTATGAATCATACAAAATGATCATTTTTAAGACCAAAAAATAGTCAAATATCCACATTGCCATTAGATTCAACACGAATATTTATTATCACATAGTCATTTTCATAGACCATGTTTATTCCTTTTATTCATTCTTGATAGGCACAATTAATGTTTGCTTTTACCAAAGACAAGGAATGTGGCTTTCCTTTGATTTTACCTATTGTCTATTTGGGTACTGTCCATTCTCAAACACAAAAGGTAGAGGTTTATCCGTACATGGTCTAGGCCAAGGTATTCTATTTCCTCTTCCCAGGGTCTAGGCTTTGCTGTACTGCTCTCTTTTATGACTACAGAAGAAATTTATAACCCCAGCATGCAGTCCTTCCAGTGCCTCTAATAACTTACTTTTGTGAATTATCTTTCTGCCTTCCTTCCTCTTTTATCCATTCCTTTATACCAACTTCTATTTTGTTTGCTGGGAACCAGAAATAAATGCAAAAATATAAGAGTTGTACTAAACTTAGTCTAGCTTCCTTAAGTACCAGCAACAATGTAATAACAACAATAATAACAACAGCAACATTCACTGAGCACTTGCTATGTGTTAGACATTGTGGTAAATGCTTTACATGGGTGATCATTTTATCTACTGAGTGGCCCAACTTTCTTATCAGTAAAGAAATCTCAGGCATCTCTAAACTAGGTGCAAATGGTAAAGCAGGGTAGGATTTATTTCTACCTTTTGTTCGGGTAAACAGATCACTTATTCCTTTCATCTAACCAACTTCATCAACATTTCAGTTAGTGACAATTCCTTTTTACATTCTACATTCTAAATTGCCCATCAATTTTCATTATCGATGTTTTTGAGAGGAGTAATATCTTCAACTGTCTTTATAAATATTTTGAAGAGAAATTTAAAAAATTATTCTGTAGTATTTGTAATTATATAACTGTTTTATTTATAAACCGGGATCCTAGGAACTTTTAACACATAGAAATCTGTGTTTTTTTTTTTATTGCAAGTAGTAGAAGATACAATTCATGAATAATAAAAGGGTTTATTAGTTCGTTATTGAAAGGTCAAAGTTAGGATGGGCCTCAGGTGAAGTTTCACCATGGTTTCATTTCTGTGTGATTCTCTTGCTTTTCCCTCACTTATGTTTATTTCTTGTTTTCAGACTTGCTTCTGTAATATTGGAAAATGTGTGTATTAAATTCTGAATATTAAGTCATGCAGAAAGAAAGGGTTGTTCTGTCAAATCCTTGAAAAAATGTCCTAAGCTGTGTTCTACTTCTGCAACTCCTGAATTACTCTTTGTTTCTGGGATGGATCACCCAGGTTTACCCTGGGATTGTAACTGTGGTCAGTCGTTCCCAAACCTCTTGGCTGCTACCTACACAAGGCAGGGGGAGGAGACTGTCCCTAGGAAGACAAGTTCATGGTTAAAGATTTATCCACATTCTCTCAAAGTAGGAAATATACCATATCTCTTCCTTCTGAAACAAATATCCAATAGGTGGTTTGCACTTAAAAACTTTTATCAAAATGTTACTGGGGTGAGAATATATTGTTCTTTGACTTGGAAAACTCTTCCTTCTTTGACTTTGGGTGTTCATTTCTTCCTTATCTGGGGAGTCCCACCACGTCGAGGACTCTTTCTTGGTCTCACCAAATCCTATGATGAAATAAACCATATTGCTTTTATTTTCTATGTTTCTTAGTTTTAGTTCTAGGATATTTACTATATGTCTCTTTGTACTGTTATTAGAACAAGACATGATCTCGCACAATGTTTTTAAAAGCTTTACGTGGCTACTCAGTATGTTATCCTCATCCTTCCTGTTAAATTAAAAGCGTGTAGTGAAGGAGTGAATCTGATAGATTCTTGCTCTCGTCCCTCAGTGCCTATTGTTTTGTGCACACAGAATAAGCTAAATAAAAACCCATTAAATAAAAGAAATAAAAATATTTCCCTGGAATGGAAAAATTTGCTCCAACACAATCACTACCTACATAAGAGTCTCCTATCTACTCTCTCATCTCCATCCAAATTACATACTCAGCCTTATCTCTTCCCTCTAATTACACCCCCTCTTGACCTGTAAATGATGGGAATACCTCGCTGACCTTTGCTGAACCGGTTTTAAATTTCTCTCCTGTTTGCAAATCTAATGCATTGAGAGTTTTTTTTCTCTCTAAGCTCTTGGAGGGCTTTGTCAAAGTCTATACCCTTTGAGTTATAATATACCTTAGAATGATTTTAAGCCCAATTTTGTTCATAAAAATTGGTTAATGATTATATGGTTATTTATTATTTATATGGTGTGATGATATAGTGTGGCTCTGAATAAAGTCACATAAAGTGGAAGTACATAATATCAAGGAATGCACCTAAAAAACCTGCATTAATTTGAACCTTATGTAAAAGAGCAGAAATACAGAGAGTAATAAAATACATTTAACATGCACTTCAATATTTTGAAAGGAAAAACAGATTCTTCCTTTTTATAAACTGTATATGTATACATCCAGATCATTATTGAATAAAAACAAAAATTTAATTCAAACATGAATATTTTTGCATGCTTAGAAAAAGCTGCCTCTTAAATCTCATTCCTGAAACTAGTCTTCTCATTTCAAATTGGAAAGATCTGTGTGTTTTTATTAAAGTTTTAAATGCTTCAGAATAATAAATAGCATTTTTGGAGATTGATTTAATCTTTCAGTTTTTACCCCCGTAGCAACAAGACTGTTGATTTGCAGTAGTCATAAGTTATTCCCCCCCTCTCCCAACAGACCAACAAACTAAATTATTCTGGTGTATTTTAGAAAAACGAGCTATAATATGAAGTGTGCTGACTGTCTTCTCGTCCATTTCCCTTCAGGGAAAAATGCAGTGAAACAAAATATAATTAAATTACGTAAAGGAGTTAAACTACAACCATTTAAAAACTTTTTATATTTGTTGGAATATTGAAATGAATGAGAAACTTCAATGATTTAAGCTGTCCAGAGGAAATACTAGTGTTTTGAATTTAAGAGAATTGAAGTCTTTTAAATCCTGAAGTGCTAACAATTAAATGTTAACCTAAACAAGAGGAAAATATTTATTTATTTATTTAAAAAAAATATTGGAGTATAGTTGCTTTGCAATGTTGTGTTAGTTTCTGCTGTACAGCAAAGTGAATCAGCTATATGTGTACAATATCCCCTCTTTTTTGGATTTCCTTCCCGTTTAGGTCACCGCAGAGCACTGAGTAGAGTTCCCTGTGCTATACAGTAGGTTCTCATTAGTTATCTATTTTATACATAGTATCAGTATTGTATATATGTCAGTCCCCATCTCCTAATTCATCTCCCCCCACCTTGGTATCCACACATTTATTCTCTACATCTGTGTCTCTATGTCTGCTTTGCAAATAAGATCATCTATACCATTTTTTTTTAGATTACACATATACGCATCAATATACGAAATTTGTTTTTCTCTTTCTGACTTACTTCACTCTGTATGACAGTCTCTATTTCCATCCACGTCTCTACAAATGATCCAATTTTGTTCCTTTTTATGGCTGAATAATATTCCATTGTATATATGTACCAAATCTTCTTTAGACATTCCTCTGCTGACGGACATTTAGGTTGCTTCCATGTCCTGGCTATTGTAAATAACGCTGCAACGAACATTGGGGTGCATGTGTCTTTGAATTATGCAAAGCAGAGGAAACTATTTAAATAGAAGCTGGATAATTCTCAAACCTTGTTCTATCTCTAAATGTTGGGTGAGAATTAATTGATGATATATTTTTTCCTTCAGGTTCTATCAATATGGGGTTTTAAAAAATTAACTAATTTTTATAAAAACTGCACGGAAAACTAATCTGGACTGATTACCTAGTGGAACATATTAGAGATAGCACACATTCTCAAATGAAACTGACAAGCTATCCAGTTGCAAACAGCGTTACCACTTTGAACACAGAAAGTTGATGCTTAGCCTCAAGGAATGAAGTAAGTGATCACGGAAAGGTTAGTTATGGCAGATCTGCTCTTCTGTCACTAAACTAATACTGAGCTCAAGTTCATTCCTTATACCCTCTGAAATGATATTAATTAGACAATGTACAGGGCATAATCTATTTACAATATGGCAGTTAATTTCACTTTATTTACAAACCACAAAATGAATCCCCAAACTTAGTCTTTGCAAATGTTAATCTGAAAAAATAAAGTGTGCAAATCTACCACTATTGGTTTTTTTTTCTTGAAGCTTAAAGTCTATGATATGGATCAATAGGGTTCATTCAGATTTAACAGTTTAAGTAATTTTTTTATGTGATTTTTTATCAGTCGGCTGATTCCCTGGGCTGGTAGTGGGGTGATGTATGTGGGAAACAGAGAATAGGTACTATTGTCTAAAGAATGCTCCTTATCAATTCGGGAGGTCACTTTCTCAATTTAATGAACTCTAGTGGGAGAAAAATAAGCAGTTTTGAGGGAAGAAAGGAAGTCTGTTAACAATAAACAACATTTATCCAACATTTACTTGCTTTAAATACTGTGCTTTATGTGGCTTCATTCTTACACCCTTGTGGCTGAGGAACAGTAGATGCCCCATTTTGTGGAGGAGGAAACTGGGTCGTAGACTGTGCACATCTACAGAACTAGTGCATGGCACAGATGGGATTCAGACCCAGGCTGTCTGACTCCAGAGCCTTTTCCTTACATACTGGTGTTTCAGGAAAGGCTACCTTATTTCCAAAGAATGGAATGTACACTAATTTACACAAGGACAGAAAGCCCAGCTGGGGTTAACTGAAAACTAAAATAGAGAGCTGGAAAGCTGTTAGGGGCCAAAATCTCTTTCATTATAACAAGTAACTCTCTCCAGCTCTTTCTTCTTTCTTACTTCCTGAAATTAGTTTTCTCTGCTTTCAAATTTCCACATGGTCCAGCATTAGCTCACAACAGTCTATGTGTTTCTTAATTAAAATTCTCAAGAACCATAACCCAAGTTGATTCAGGTCATCACTCCTAAGTTGCTAGATAGACAATGACTTGTTAAGATGTCCAATGTCAATCAATAAATGAGAGAAGGAAAGAGACACTTAAACTAGATTAGAGCAGCCATGGACCAGGAAGAGGATAGCAATCCTGCAGACATACAGCCATCCTCTTCCTCTCAGACTCTCAGTCGGCTCCTAATGCCTTGGTTCTCTGCAGCTTGGAGGTTGCCCTTATCAACTGTATAAAGACCAAAGCCAAGGAAGGAGCTACCTAAGTCCCCAGTTCATGCCTTTGTGTATTATGGGGGCTCACTAAATGTTATATTGCCTGGAACTACAGTCACTTTTATTTAGTTAGTCTTGGCAAGAGAGAAGTCATGTTCCCATTATTGTTTCTTTATATTTGGGTGAAAGAGCTGGCCCTAGAAGGTGAGTGGGAAATGGAAAGAATAGCTCTTAAATCTCTCAGTGAAAGAAGAAATTTCTTGTTGGGTTCATACATGGGGATTCTAAAGGATTCAAATATTGCAATGAGATCTCTTCCCCTCTTATTCTATCCCCTGCCCCTTTTCGGGGGGCTCTACTCACATTCATTCTAAGGCAATACCCTTCATGGAGGCCCCTCAAGGGGGTTCACACTTCTTCTTTTGTCTCTGTTCTTCTTCAGCGAAACCTTTGCCAGTTGCTAAGAGTTCTCTATTATTCTAGAACCACCATTGCCTCAAAGATGCAAGCTTAAAAGCTACTGTTCACTTTTGCTGGCATCATGAAGAAACCATTCCTATATAGTTTAGATTCCTCCTAGTATAACATTATTGTGTTATGGTTCTGAAAATCAACCTCTATGTCTTCATTCTAGCATATGGCCTGGCTGGCAGAAAAATACTGGTAACATTATAGAGCCTCAACATTCTTTACACATAATTGAGGAAATATTGTAGTCACTCCTTTGTCACTTTTGGTTAGCTTTTTTCAGTTGGCTTTAGAATTTATTGGCTTGGCCCCTGAAGAATGAAGGAGTTGAGAAAGTTTGACCTTGCCTACAGTGAACTTTCTCAAGACGAAGTTTAAAGCCAGACCCCAGCTTCTCACCACAGTCCGCTTAGCCGGCTCACAGCCCAGTGGAAGCACCAGTGTTGGAAAGGAAAAACCAACTCTTGACATAGCAAGGTCAGAGCTAGGATCCTAGGAAGCAAGTTTGGCTATACACGGTCTCTAATTTTAAAGCAAAGCAATGAAAGGAGACAGCTTGGTAGTTGTTTTATTTTCTCTAGAGTGGACTTATGTTGTCAGTGGCAGAAAGCCATGAACCACGAAGATAAAATAATGCTAACCAGAGTGCTAAGTAAAGAAAACAAAGATGGCTCCACAATTAGTAGCATTATATATGTTAGTGCTAAGTAACAACAGATGTGTCTACAGGGAGTGAAGCATTCCTTGCAATCCATCAGAAACCAAAGCCCTCTGATACCACAAGCCATTACGGTTTATCTTAGGCTTGGAAGAATGATGGCTGAGTCCACTGATTTGGCAAAGTGGGGATGTTGTCAAGTGTGTTCCAATCTACCTGTGTCACCCTTACCATGCTGCACACTTGTGCTGAGTTAACAGGGAGACGTGTGCTGTAAAATCCGGTTCTGTAAAGACATGCACTTGCCATGAGTCATTAGCAAGCATGCGGAGCTAATTGGCAAAATACTCATAAAAGATTTTGAAGGTGGGTTAATTACAATTCATTACACCGTAAACTGTCCCCAGGCTATTGTTAAAAAATGCAGGAGTTTCAGGCTCATTATTTTATGATTCATTTTGCCATGTTGTGAAAAACAGACTCTAAATCAAACTACATTTATTATAGGTCAGACCACAAAATCTTTATTGGTTTTTCCAACATTCCACCCTAGTTATATGAATTCATATGGACTGCACATTTCTGTCAATTGGCAAGAAAGCATGAAATAAAATTTGTGATATTTTCTTACCTTATCCTCAGTACAGCCTTAAAAATCACAAGATCTAATTGCTTCCCCTATATCCCGAAGTTCAGGAGAAAAATAAGTATTTTGAAATCAATCCCAAAGTTGTGATGATTGAAAGCAACTAAAGGATAATGAAGTCTGTCTTCTAAATGAAGCGTTTTAAAGAAAAACCTAAGAGGCATCATTCAGATAAAATATATTAAAACTGTTATTTGCCCCACCTAGAAAAATGACTAGAATGCACTTTTCAGTTGGAAGATAATTTGAAGTTCATTGGCTTCCTAAGTGTTAATCTTATTCTCCTTGTCCCCACCTTCAAAAGTATCTGAAAGAAAAAAGACACTGTTTATTTCTCAAAAACCTGCGATACAGTTGCTTGCCTCCTGTTCTTACCACAGAAAGACTTGCTCAGACTCATGTAAGGGCTCACACTTAGTCATTCTGTACCATTATATGTAATTGTTCGTTGATTAATGTTTTCAATTACGTTCATTTTCACTGTGTGACCCAAACCACCTTGACAGCGACAGCCTGCTATACTCATTACTGAGGATGAGTGAAAAATAAAATGCTAGGTTCACGTCCAGCCCCCGAGAGTTCAGCAGCTTATTTGAACCTTATCTGAACTATCAAAAGTTTTGACTCTACAAAAACCCATGTTTGAGGAAAGGGAGGGAATGTGTGGTGTAGAAGGCTTTGGGTGGAAGGGAAAGGGAGTTGTTGGAAATTGTGCGAGAATGAGTTTCCTTGGGAGTGATCCAGTACTTCCTGATTCTGGCTGGGCCAGAAATACCGCACAAGTCTTTCTTGAAACTTCTACGATCTTGGGAAGGCCTTCCTCCAAGAAGTTTGCCACTTCTGTATGCCTGGGTTTTGGCCAGGCCCAGAGACAGAAATATGTGCAAGAGGAAACAGTTTAATAGAAAGTTACCTGGATACTTGAGAATTGTCAAAAGAGGTTTACCTCTAATGAAATTGAACCTGAACAGTTTGGCCAGGGTCAATGATCATAACCCCTTCCATCCCTTATAGAAAGAGGGACCTGGAAGGTGACCTTAGAAACTCCTAGGGCAATCCACTTATTTTATAGAGGAATTCAGGATATCAAGAGGAGCCACATGACTGAACCGATACAGATGTGGATGAGAGTGAAGTCTAGAAAGCCAGTAGAAGAGGCGGAGGAAAGATGGAGTCACACAAGCAGATTTCCCAAGGCTTGAGTTCTGGCTTCACTCTGCCGCTAATGAGTGATATCATCTTGGGCAAGTCATTTCACTTCTCTGACCCTCTGTGGATGATTTCAACCACAAAGTACTAAATTAACCATTTCTGTGGGATGAGAGAGCTAAAAAGGGATGATTTAGAAGTGGGACCCAGCTGGACGGCAAGAGTGTCACATAAGGAAGAGAAAGCATGCCACCCAGGAAGGACTGGTGAATAAAGAGAAGGCTTTGAATGAAAACATAAAGAACCTGATAAGGAGTGTTCATTTTGCTCTGGGTAACAGGCAGATAGTTACTTTTTAAAAAGCTTGGAAAGGAAGTAAAATTGTTGGATGTAGTTTTTCTTCTAAAAGTCATAATAAATTAAAGTTTTGAAAAATAAACAGAACAATCTAAAGAGGGGTGCATAAGAGGAAGAAGTACCCCAAAGAGGGAGACACTGGGACAGATTAGTTTCTCAAATTGTGCTTCATGGGACATAAGGCAAAATGTATGGACTTCCTCAACCAGGGAGATCCCCAGTTTATCTCTTGAGAGTAACTTTTTGTTTAAAGAAGGTTTTCTGATGCTAAAAAGAAACTTGCTAGTTGCTGAGCTTGCAAGAAATCAAGAAAATTAGTGGTACTTTTATGAGTCCATATACTATGACTCTTTAAAAGATAAAATTCTAGGGCCTCCAGTGGGTGAAGTTCTGAAGTGGCTGTCCCGTATGAAATACAGTTGAAATTTGTAACATGGCCATTTTGACTGGCAGGTACCTTTGGCACTAAACATCTCCGAGCTGGCCTCTCCAAAGGAAGAGGGGCCAGCTTTCTTCCAGGGATTGACACTTCAATTTGGGTCATGGTGTCTCTTTTTTTTTTTTCCTTAAAGATAAATTTCTTTATCTTTTTTTTATAGTATAGTTGTTTTACAATGTTGTGTGGGTGATGGTCTTTTGTCCAAAGGTGTTCACTGTGTGAGGGCAAAAGTCAAAGACTAGGATCCACTTTTCTCCCGCCTGCCCTGCAGTTACAATGACCTCCAGAGGAAACTGATTACGGTGCAGGAGTTGGGGAAAGGCAACCGTAATCAGTAACTCAAGAGCATAAACACTGAGAAGGAAGAATAGGCAAGAAAACAGAAACAACTAACAAGCATAGTGTCATGATAGAGAATCATGCATAGTGACCAAGGCAAAACTGGTGGGCTGGCAGGGAGCAATATTGACACTGGAATCTGTTGGACAATCCTTCCCATGTTGATCTTGTAACTGCATGATGGGAGCAAGAGAGAAGGGAAAGTTGTGCAGAGCACCACTAATATTAAGATCCTTCTCTTTGTCAGGCATGGAGATCATTGTTTTAAAGCATTAAGAGACAAGATCATCTTCTTTTCTGACCAAAGACCTTCCTATTTCCAGCATCTAATTGAGTCCTCAGTAAGCTCTTACTCTCAGGCATGAAGGCTTTAGCTACTACCTCTACCGGCTCCCTGCTGGGGACGCCTCCGCTGAGTATAGCAGAGACCTGCAGGTTTCAGAGCCAAGTGCAGAAAGCAGCTGGCTCCCAACCTGTTGTCCAAGGGAGCCAAGCAGAGCAGAGCTGACAATTGCCTTGGCGATGGGAGTGAAAGCCAGGCACCTGTCAAATGCTGCACTGCCCACTTTCCTGCACCCCCCGTTTCCAGTACCCCTGCTAAGAGAATGATGGTTCACACTACTATGTTCTCCCTACGCAGAGCCAGCTGCCAGCATCCCCCTAAATTCCTTCTCCACCAAATATTTTGATCCCTAAGCAAGTTTATTTCTCTCTCTCTCACTGGCAGAAAAAAAAAAAATGCCCAGAGGCAGAAGTGATGATGTCTTTATTTTCTTCTTAAGTGAGGCTGTTAAATACCACATGCCACTCTTTTGCTTTGGAAAAGAGGGCAAGCCCGTGGTGTGGACTGTGTGCGTGAGGTGTGGTGAGGAAAGGGATTGGAACGTGTGTATTTATCTGTCATCTGGGTCTTGAGAAACTTGAAATCTGCATGCAGAAGCGCTGGCCCTCTTCTCTCCTCAGTCCTGAGTTAAAACGTTACTATGTAGATTCTTTCATTTCTGGGTGTACTGGGTCCAGGCAGACCCCAGTGAGAGGGCACTGGAAAATGGACCCCGAAGCTCTGGGAATGAGTTTTGAAATGGGTGTTTCACAGGACCCGGATGAAAAGGTTTATCAGCAATCTGGCCTCCCTGCCTCTGGCACCGCTGCCTGCTGGATTGGCCCTTTGGCTGGAGACATAGGTACTGGCTTGGGAGTCAAAAGATCTAAGTTCAACATCGACTCTGTTGCTAACTCATTTGGGCCTCCAGCACGATTTTTCCTTTGCTGAGTTTCAGTGCCCTCATTTGTAAAATGAGAGGGCTAGACATCACCTCCAAAATGCTATGATTTCCCTGAATTTGGCCATATTTACATGGGGGAGCCAGCAGCTCTAACCTGAAGCCTAGAACCCAGGGAAACCTATCTCAAGTTCATTTCTTTCTTCACACAGGAAACAAAAAGCACACAGTGTTGCAAAGAGCCCAGGGAATAGGTCTTGTTTTTAGAGACGGGCCTGGAGATGACAGCGGCTTGCATGCCAGGCACATTCCTTCACCAGAACCACAAAGAGCCTGCATAGATTTGTTGTTGTTTTTAATTGCAAAATTTCTAACAATCTGCCCTTTAGAAATGATTGCCCCTCTCTGAGGATCAGATCACAGCCTAGCCAGTTCTCAGAGAAAATTAAATGAAGAATGCTGAGCATGGAATCTATGATTAGGATGCCTGGCTAAGTAAAGATGATCACGTACTTTCCCAGACGGGTCAACTGTGTCCCAGGGGATCCACAACAGGGCAGCAAGTAATTCATGCTAGCTTGATAGCCTCTCTAATGCTGGATTTACAGCTGGGTTTAGGGTTGAATGTTGGAGGTAAATCTGAAGGAGCATAAAGAGGCTAGAGGGAATGGGTAGTCAAGGGAATTTCCATCCAAGATTTTCAGAAGCAGGAATCCATTCCACCTTTGTCGATGACTGTGGTTTGCTAGGATCAAGATCAAAGGACTCCCCGTGGGCAGAGCCATGACAAATGCGAGGCTCAGTCTGGTGAAACCTAGAATTAGCCCCTCTTAGGCTGCCGTCTAGACTGGAAGTGGGTGCTCGTGCCAGACCAGGCTGTGTGGTTGAAGGTGCTCCTTCATGACGGGGCAGAGCAGGGGTACAAGCTCTTCACGATCCCCACAGGGAAGTCGGCAGCTAGGGCCAGCTTAGCGAGACACAACATGGCTAGAGCGCCAACCAGAAGGGGAGATTTTGTGGGGAAATGGGGGACAGGGTGTAGGCATGGAGCTAAGTGGTTGACAGAGATACAGAACCGTTTGTTAGCAAAATCCAGCTGCCTTGAGTTGGGCATCTTCCCCTCCCCTCCCTGATGGCTGTGGAAGGCTGCTTCAAAACCCTGCTAGAAAGTTGTTCATTTGCAGGCCCAAGACGACTGCAGGCATTTGAACCGACATTCACCAAGAAGAACAACTATTGGGACTTTTTTTTTTTTTTTTTGATGGTTCCCATAGTTTCTCAGAGCTTCAGTTAATGTTCTAAATAGCTGATGATGGGATATTCTGGACTCTGAATGAGCAATGGCACTTTCCACATTGTCTGCTACATAGCACATCAGCACGAGCCTCTGTTTAAATCTTTATTTGCCTCTTGAGAACACCAGCATAGGAAAACCACCACCGCCACCAAAAAAAAAAAAAAAAAAATAGCAACGACACTTTTCCAGTTTTAGTGCACGCATTATCTCATGAGGCATTTAGATCAACCTGGCGAGGTGGGTAGCGTGTTCCTACTGCACTTTTTAAGAGTGGAGCTGTTACCGGCCAGGGTTCTTGGCCTCCCTAATCAATGGAAATTGATCAGAGGCCAGACAAGAAATTCAGGCAAGGCTTTATTGGGACCCCTGCTGCAGCAGGGCGGAGCGGGAACCAACAGCAGATTCCCTTGCTGGCTCTACTCCCTGAGGTGGGGGGAGCTGGTTCCTGATATGGGGTGAGGGTAGGAGTGTGTCCAGGGGTCGGGCCAGAAGGGTGGCTTAGGTTGTTTGCCCATCCCTTTGGTGGTGTTCTGAGCAGGGGGCATGCGCAGTACCTTGCTTTTTCTCCAGACTCTTCAGAAGTGGCAGTGGGTTTTTTTGGTCGCTCTGTATCTTGCTGTCCATAATTTGCCCCAACTGCTCATGCATGAAGTATTTTTAAGCCCTTATAGCTTCTTTGTATTTTGTTACTGGAGGAGACATTTGTCCAGGTGCAAGCACTGCAGCTAAGGGTCCCGGGTCCCAGGTCCCAGCCTGTCTCAGAGCTAAGAGAACTAGCAGAGGAATCAAGGTTTCAATTTTGCTTCTAACAGTAAGTCAAGTGTCATTCAAGGCGAATCTCACTTTTCTTGTCAATGAACTTGTCCGTAAATTGGGTGTGCTGGGAGTCAGATGGGGTAGTAGTATTCTAACCTCTAAAATGGTTATGCCCATCGTGGTGCAGTCATCAGATAGAAGAATTTCTGGGGCCTTGAAAAATGATGGTTATGGATATAATGCCAAAATCATCATGATATAGTGCTAAATAAAATGTCAAACACAAGATTCTTTGCATACTGAGTTTACAGCTTTGTAAAACAATGTATGGGGAAAGGGGGGAAAGGAAACAATGCAAATTTTAGCTAAAGTTACAATAGGATAATATTTCATGTATTTTCTTATTTTCTATAATGTGATTAGCTATATCATTTCTTGCAGATCTAAATGGAAATGAATCTGTGAATTGAAAAAGAGAGACCCCCCCCCCAACAATACCCAGCCCTACAAATGGATTAGCCACTTTAAAGTCTTGAGCAAGTTATCAACTCTGAGCTTCAATTTCCTTAACTGTAAAAAGACTATTAAGATCTTACTTATAAGTATTAAGTCCTTACTTTGTGTCAGACAATTATCCTGAGCATTTTCACTTGTACTAACACATTTAATCCTTATTATAACCCAAGAAGTAGGTTTTATTATCATCCATGCTTTACAGATCAGGAAATTGAGGCACAGGAGGTTAAATCAGGTCACTGAGCCATGGGTGGACGTTCTCAGAGCAAAACAGGACAGAATAATTCCAAAGCCTATAGCATGCCCACCGAGTCAGGCTACTTCAAGGGATGATTTCAAAATGGTATCTTATTTCTTGGAAATGGCTCTATTGCAGAGGTCTCACATCACAGGCACTAAAAAGATCTAGTTCTTTCCTAGATTCATTCATTTCTAAGGCTCACACCTATATCTGTTAAGTTACAAAGATGAAGACTGAACAGCTGGGTGCTCAGAACATCAGTGTAGATTCATCATTTGGTCGCCAACTCCATTGGGCTTAGCCAACTCGGGTTAATGATAACAAATACCTACTTTAGGAATCACGTGGTTAAATCTAGAAATGTGTGTTTTTGTCTAAAGTGAAGTCATCATGACCATGTTTTCATATTATCTAATATTCCTAATTTTTTTCATAAACACCTAGGGCTCAAAGAAAACCCGAGCTTACAATGCCCAGAAAGTCTTTCAATCTTTTTTTCCTTCATGATCTTTCAGGACAGGGTTTGATAGGGAACACGGAGGTAACACTATACATAGAAAACTGAATCCCCATAGTTCTGATTCCTTTTCTTGCAGAACATTGTTTTGTGTGAGCTATTTGTGGTCCATGGTATCTTTTTTTAAATTATTGAAGTATAATTGACATAACATTTTATTAATTTCAGGTGTTACAACATGATATGACATTTGCGTGCATTGCAAAATGATCACAACAATAAGTCTAGTTACCAACTGTCAAAATTTTTTTTTCTTGTGATGAGAAATTTTTAAATTTATTTTCTTAGCAACTTTCAAATTTACAATTAGTACAATATTGTTGACTACAGTCACCATCCTGTACATTAAATCCCCATGACTTATTTTATAATTGAAAGTTTGCACTTCTTCATCCCCTTTACCCATTTTGCCCAGCTCCCAAACACACCTCCACTCTGGCAACCACCAGTCTGTTCTCTGTATCTGTGAGTTTCATTTTGTTTTGTTTTGTTTGTTCCTTTGTTTTGTTTTTAAAATTCCACATATAGGTGAAATCATAAGGTATTTGTCTTTCTCTGATTTATTTCACTTAGAATAATACCCTCAAGGACCATCCATGTTATTGCAAATGGCAAGATTTTATTCTTTTTTATGACTGAGTAGTATTCCATCATATATATATATATATATATATATATAAAACACATCACATCTTCTTTATCCATTCATTCATTGATGAACACTTAGGTTGCTTCTATATCATAATTTTACAATGAACTTAGGGGTGCATTTTTAAAAATTATTTTGTTTGTTTTTCATCAGATAAATTTCCAGAATTGGAATTATTGGGTCATATGGTAGTTCTAGTTTTAATTTTTTGAGGAACCTCTATACTGTTTTCCATAGTGGCTGCACCAATTTACATCCCCACCAACAGTGCACAAGGGTTCCCTTTTCTCCACATCCTCTCCAACACTTGTTATTTCTTGTCCTTTTTATAATAGCCATTCTGACAGTGGTGATTAGTAATGTTGAGCATATTTTCATGTGTTTGTTGGCCAACTGTATGTCTTCTTTGGAAAAAATGTCTATTCAGATCCTCTACCCATTTTTTAATTGATTGTTTTCATTATTAAATTGTATGAGTTCTTTATATATTTTATATTAACCTCTTATTGGATATATAACTTGTAAATATCTTCTCCCATTCAGTAGGTTGTCTTTGTATCTCATTGATGATTTTCTTCACTGTGTAGTATTTTTAAATTTGATATAGTCCTGTTTGTTTATTTTTGCTTTTGCCTTTGGAATCCGATCCAAAAATATATCACCAAGAGTGATGTTGAGGACCTATGTTTTCTTCTAGGAGTTTTATGGTTTCTGGTCTTAAATTCAAGTCTTTAATCCATTTTGAGTTAATTTTTGTGTATGGTGTAAGACAGTGGTCCAGTTTCATTATTTTGCATGTGGCTGTTGAGTTTTCCTAACACCATTTATTGAAAAGACTGTCCTTTTCCCATTGCATATTTTTACATCCTTTGTTGTAAATTAATTGACCACATATGCACGAGTTTATTTCTAGACTCTCTATTCTGTTCCATTGTTCTGTTTTCATGACAATACAATACTGTTTTGATTACTGTAGCTGTGTAATATAGCTTGAAATCAGGGAGCATGATGCCCCCAGCATCTTTTTCCTCAAGATTGCTTTGGCTATTTGGGATGTTTTGTGGTTCTGTACAAGTTTTAGGGTTGTTTGTTTTATTTCTATGAACAATGCTTTTGGATTTTGATAAGGATTATATTGAATCTGTATTATTTTGGGTAATATGGACATTTTAACAATAATAATTCTTCCAATCCATGAGAATGGAATATCTTTCTATTTATTTGTGTTTTCTTCAATTTCTTTCATCAATGTCTTATAGTTTTTAAGTGTACAGGTCTTTCGACTCCTTGGTTAAATTTATTCCTAGGTATTTTATTCTTTTTGGTGCAATTGTAAATGGGATTGTTTTCTTAATTTGTCTTCATTGTTAGTGTGTAAAAACACAAAAGATTTTTGTGTATTGATTTTGTATTCTGCAACTTCACTGAATTTGTTTATTAGTTCTAACAGTTTTTTGGTGGAGTCTTTAGGATTTTCTATATATACAGTCATGTCATCTGCAAATAGTGACAGTTTAACTTCTTCCATTCCAATCTGGATGCCTTTTATTTGTTTTTCCTGCTTAATTGCTCTGTCTAGGACTTTCAATACTGTGTTGAATAAAAGTGGCAAGAGTGTGCATCCTTGTCTTGTTCCTAATCTTAAGGGAAAAGCTTTCCGCTTTTTGCCACTGAGTATGATGTTAGCTGTGGGCTTGTCATATATTCTATCTACACCTACTTTGTTGGGAGTTTTTATTATAAAAGGATGTTGAATTTTATCAAATACTTTTTCTGCATCTATTGGATGATCATATGATTTTTATTCTTCATTTTGTTAATGTGGTGTATCACACTGATTGAATTGCAGTTGCTGAACCATCTTTGCATACCTGGAATAAATCCCACTTGGGAAGGGTGTATGATCCTTTCAATGTATTGTCAAATTTGGTTTGGTAATTTTTTGAGGATTTTTGCATCTATGTTCATCAGGGATATTGGCCTGTAATTTTCCTTTTTTTGTGGTGTCTTTGTCCGGTTTCTGTAATGCCCATAGAATCTTGAGAGCCCTTTTATATGAGCTTTATAGCCCCACTCAGTGACTTAGATACTTAGTGTTTAGAAGCTGCATGTTGCCAAGCTAACTTTTGACACCAAGAGGTTTAAGTTCAAGTGAAATCTCCAAACCCAACTAGACACAAGTTTTAGCTACTTATGTTTTCTCACATGGATGGCTCATATAGCAGTTGACAAGCACCACCTCCCACTGAATTAGGCATTTTGATATTTAAGTTTTGTATGGGGACCACTTCCAACTGACCATGTGAATCTGGGCAGGTTTTTACCTTCTGCGGACCTCTTATCCCTCTGGAAATGGAGTGGATTATATTGATTAAACACTAAACTTTCTCCCTTAGAAAATTTTAAGATTAGGTTAAATTATTTTCACTCAAGTAGAAAGATAATTACTACTATCCATTCAAAAATAACTACTATGCTGTCCACCTGAAACTAATACAACATTGTTAATCAACTATAAAATAAAAATTAAAGAAAATAACTACTGTGTTGTACATCTCTCATTTAAAAGGAAGCCAGAAACTCAGCAGCAAAGTGGGAGGTCTGGTGGTTGTTTGCCAGGGTGTCTCCTATGGTACAGTCCATTATCTCATAACTCCTGCTCCTGGTGCTACCCTCCACTCTCTTTGACAGGTTTTTAACTAGAGAATGAGAGTTTAGGTGCTCAACTACATAATCAACATGTGTTGGAATTCTGTAGAGGTGGAGTCCCAGCTTCTTGGTGGGAAGCAGGAAATCCTCATGAAGTGTAAGAAGTGGAAACCTTACCTGATACAAGTCTTGTTTACTAGACATTGCTCTATTAGGTTCCCTTAATTATTTGAAAAGTCCTCTTCCTCCTTACTCCAGCTTCCCTTTCTTTAGGTTGAAACTCCCATGAGTTTTATGACTCATCCATTTCATTTTCTATCTAAATGATTAAAGCAAGTGTTGACACCCTCTCAGGACCAGCCTGTGAAGTGTTCATTTATTCACTGTAATTTGAGGCTTCTTCTGCCAGGAGTAATAACCTCCCTCCTCCCTCTGACCACTCTGGCTGCAGAACCTCAGTGCCAGCCTGGGGCAAGGGGAGAAAGAAAGGAAAAGTAGAGGTAAGTATGATTGCTCATAGATTTGTTAATATTTTGCTGTGGAAGGTTCTGACACTGGGAAAACGTGCACTAACCTTCAGGCCACTGTTTAGGGAAAGTAATCCTGGAAAAAGAAAAGAGGGTTTGTGGTTTTGAAGCATCTCAGCCTTAAGAAATAGAAAAAGGGTTAAAAGAAAAAACCAATGAAAATGAGGAGCAGCTTGAAGAACAGGCCTAGACAAAAGAGTGTATCAGGAAAGAGGATGAGAGGCTGTTCTTTCTTTCTATCCTCCTTCTTTCCCTTTTTTTAAATTATCAGTCTTCATTGGGTACATGCATATATGGGTGAAGAACCAGTGAATAAGTCAATTTTTGAATGAATAAATGAATGAATGAAGCATAGGTCAATGTTTCCTAAATCTGGTTCATCTTCAGAATCAATTGGAAGCCCCTTCTTATAAAACAATTTCCTGGGCTGTCCCCCTGGTGATTCTGATCCATGAGGTCACAAATGGATCCCGGGGATTTGTAGTTGTCAACTACTTCCCAAGATTCCAATGGTCAGCCAGGTTTGGAAACCTGAGGCCTAGAGCACAGCTGTAATGTAGATTCTATTCCTCCCCATTTCTACAATAAATGAGGGCCCCACTCTGAATGGGGGCCCACACTGATTGGCCCCACATTGAATTTAGTTGTAAATGAATTAATCAGTTGCTATTCCCTTCTTGATAAACTAGCTGATTCCCCTGCCTGCCATCCTTGTATGTTGCCAGTGAAACTTGATGATATTTTGTAAAAATTTTTCTTAGAAAGTTTTAAATTAAAATAATGAGAGGATTTCCCATCCCGTTTTATTTCAACTCTTCTGGAATTGTCCATCCACAAACAAACCAAGAGTCCCCTTTCTTGGTTTACTTGTTCATTTTTGGTAAGAAACAAGGATGCTTCTGAAATCCATGGCTTTAGAAATGCCTGAACTCATCTCCCTCTCCCTGCTTCATCATTTTTATTACTCAATAAATAGGTATTGAACATCTCTAGATTGCTAGGAACACTGGGGATACAGAGTTGAAAAATATCATCCCTTTTTTATGGAATTTACAGACTAGTACATAAGTTGGATAAGAAAATGGTTGTTCTACAATCCAGGCATGGTAAAAAGTATGCATAGGTTAGGAAAGTTGGGGTATATGTTGGGTCAGGGGGATGATAAATACTGATGAAGAAAGGGAAAATCAAGGTTTAGATGATGAAGGAGGACTAAAGCATTGTGTCTATAGCTGTAGAGGTGATGATGTTAAAACCTTGGAGAACTCAAATCAGAGCTGTGTGTGTTGGCAGGGGTGATGGGAGATGACATTGGAAATGTAGAGACCATATTATGACATACCTTGAAGGTCTTCCTAAAATTTTGGATTTTAGACTGAAGCACCAGTAATCCCATAAGGGAGCATGGGATGGACATAAACAGATATATATGTTTGAAGAACTGCTCTCATCATTGTATGGGCTTTGCCTGACCTGAAATTTGCCAGACTGGTGACTTCAGGGGAACTAAAGAGAGGGGACAGAGGAAAATATTGAAGTAGTAGAAATCATTGCTAAACTTTGGTGATGCATGGGTGTGTTTACATGTGGCAGGGGGAGCAGTGACAAAATAGGGGAACCGTAGAATGATTCTCAGGTTTTTAAACCTTGACCACCTAGAGAATAGTGGTGCCATTCATGGAAGCAATCGTTTGACTGATTTTTTTTCATTTTCCTGTGGTATCCGAAGAAAATACGGACAGCATCGTAATGTGAATACCCAAATCCAAGCACTTGAGCGAGTAATTTTTTTTTCGAGTTCTTATCAAAGCTGAAAAATCTTCTAAGCACTCATGAAAGAAACAGCAGAGCCAAGACGACTTTGAACTCACTGCACATGATTCCTTTTATATAAGACATGCTTGACAAACATTAATTAAATCTCCCAGCACCTCTTTGAAGTAATGTAGGAAATATGTACAGGTGGGTAAACTGAGGCCCCAGGAACTAGAAGGAGAGCCTGAGGACATACTAGGGCAGGTGCAGCATTTGCAGAGACCCTCGTAAGAGGCCCCTGTTTCTCTGATGAGGACAGATATAGGTGCTTGTTTACAAGCAGAGGTCTTCCAGCAAATTCTGTAAACTAGGCAGGATGAGGCAGGTTGGCTATTGATTCCAAGGGCCACATTCTCTGACCTTAGACCTTGCAGCCTTGGGCCTAAGAGCATATCCTGTCTACTCATAACCCAGACCCACCATCTCCCTTCTGAAATCTACAGCTGTGTCATATCCCTTCGAATGCTTCCTTTGTCCTTGTAACTGACTGGTAGTCATGAGTGTCAGAAGGTGAAGGTGCTTGACTTCGTGGCCAAAAGAAGGAACCTGAGTCATTTTTGTCCCTGAGTTTCTGCTTGTCAGCTTTTCTGTGTTTTTGCAGATTGGACTCTTTGGTTCAGTGTGCAGGAGGCTTATTGCAGAGGAAGAGTCCAGCTGTGATACAGGCCCGTCAGCAGCTTTGGTCAAGCTTACAGGGGGTCTGGAGTTAAATGGCCCTTCGAAGCCGTCCCAAGTTGGTTACGATGCCTGGCCTTCGTACTTTCTTATGGATCAGTCACTGGACCTGGCTACCCTGGGTAGGGCTGCAGCTAAGCCAACACTTGAAGAGGTTGATGGCTGAAGGCTGTGCACAGTACAGATTAAGAACCTCATTTTCTGCTTGCAAAACTAGATGCATCCAAAAAGATAGTCCTTGACCAGTTATAGCTGCTGCCCAACTATTGATTCATTCTACTCAATTAGTTATTCTAACTATCTATCTATCTATCTATCTTACACCTATCTATCTGTCTATTTATCTATCTATCTATCTATTTTACCTATAGCACCTATGGTGCTAGATGGAATTAGGTGCATTTATAATGACAAAAGATAGTCAAAGTCCCTGTGCACAAGAAGGTCAGTCTAGTGAGGGAGACACAAAATTAATAGATGAACATAGAAACAAAATCAGCTCAGAAATAGCTAAATGCTTCAGGAAATAAGGGAATCAGATAGAGAGGAAATACCAAAAAATAAACATATGCACATATGTTGTTGACAAGAAAAAGATGGGAAGCACTTGCACCCTTAACCAGTGAGATAAAAGGTCTTCTTTCTGATAATGTAACAAGATATGCAGATCACCAGCAATTTAGGAGTTTACTATTTCTTATGGTAAATAATTGAAAACTGGTTTTATAGTGCAGTTGGCTTTCCTCTGGGCAAAGGGAGTGAATTAAAAATAATTACTCAGAGAAAACAGCATGTTTTTTTAAAAGGAAGATTTGGAATTGGATTGTAAACAATACGCTTTCTGCGTAACACATTGGTAACATCAAGTAACTATTTTTGCCCTTTTCACTAACTCTCTCTTTTTATTTTTGACATGTTCTTCTGAATCCATTGTCCTTTATTTTCTTATTAGAAGTTTAAAATTTTTTTTCCAGAAGCATTGCTCAAAGAAATCTTTGACTATGAACATATTCAATTGCTTTACTGAATGTAATGGCCCCTTGAAAATCCTGTTCTAGTTAAAATTTCTAAGGAATCCATTCAGAGATGAGAGACATCTAGGCATTTTGTTCATTAGCTTGGTTAACCATTGGTTTTCCATTTTATTTACTATATTTTCCTTATTCTCTATGATTTAAGTCTCTAAAAAAATTGGGCGGTTTGCATGAAAGGGGCTGTATCATAAATGCTTTTAAGATCTATATGATTTATACATACAGCACTCATGATTCATGTCTCAAATGGCCGTGTTGGTAGATTTTTTTATTAAATTCTTGATTTATGTGAAATAGATAAATATACGGATCATTCAGAACAAGGGTGTCTGTGTCTGGGGGTGGGGAGGGGAAGGACGAGAGGGATTTGGATGCATGAATAACTCCCTATTGGTTCTAATGGGATTTGCACAAGGAAGACTCCTGTATTCCAAGATACAATCTTTCTTCATTCTAACATGTGGTTAGGTATATGTTATTGATATCATAACTTTAATTTCTGAGCCATGTTAAATCGATACATGTTTTAGATGTTCTTCTTACGGAATGAAACATAAAAGAGCATGCCTTTCTTCTCCCTCTCCCCATGTTGTGTTTGGCAAAATACCTTGACATTCTAAAATGTCTTATCTACCTCTGATTTTAAATCATTTGAGGGCTGCACGATTCCCCATGTTTAATCAGTATTTACCATCATAGTAGCAGAAAATGAAACGAAGAGTGCTTCTTAACAATGAGAGCATTTCATAAAAGACGGTACTTAAATTGGATTTCCTGTAATAGTAATAAAACATTTTCAAGCTCACTCCCAGCTGAAGGAAAGTACTTTTACCCTGCTCAAATCTGGAGTTGTGTGAGAATGTGCATGTGCGTGTTTCAAATAACCAAACCAATAAGTCCTATTTCTCTGCTTATTATAATCAAGGGAACAACCCTTCTAATAAAATTGTGTTCAACAGTTCCTAAATTCCCTCCCTCATCCTAGCTCCACTTGGTATAATATAAAAGGCAATATATTTTGAACAAGGTTTTTTTTTTTTTTTTTTTTTTTCGGTATGCAGGCCTCTCATTGCTGTGGCCTCTCCCGTTGCGGAGCGCTGGCTCCGGATGCGCAGGCTCAGCGGCCATGGCTCACGGGCCCCGCC
>NC_041227.1:31577833-31640999 GCF_002837175.3 Physeter macrocephalus
CCCGCGGGACCCCCCCAGACCGGGGCGCGAACCCGGCTCCCCTGCATCGGCAGGCGGACGCGCAACCACCGCGCCACCAGGGAAGCCCCTGGAGGTATTTTTAATAAAACTTTTTCAGATGACTCTGTGTGGCAACACAAATTCATTTATGGTTTCCTATTAGCTCACCTTTATAAAGGTTTTAGTCTGTCTTATCTCGTGGGGTAAAAAGTCACCTTTTTTTTTTTTTTCACAATCAACATTTGTATTTCTATTGACTTAATCTCTCCATTTCTTACTGTTTCACATATAAGAACAAGGTTGTGGCAGAGGGAAAATTAGCTTGCTCATACCCCTGTGATATTAAGATTGACATTTTGTATGACTCTTACTATGCCCTGATATTTTTTATTATAAGGCCCTATATTAACTCTGGTGTTTATAAAGGTGGAGACAAAGTAGAGACAGGAGCTAACTCATGATTTGTTCGTATTAAAATAACTTCACGATTATTCTGTGTTATTCATGCAAAATGACTTCTTACGTAGATAAGTTGTTTCATGGATCATAACAGTGTTCTTCATTCAAGATGACGTATTATGTAGATAAGATGCTTCTGGGATGGTGAGAATTTGGAATGACTTCATCACAAGATAGACTTGTGGGAAGCATGATGTAAGCATGAGAGAAGGAATAGCCAAATTAAGAAGCAGTTGGATGAAACCCAACTGCAATCATTTTATGTTTCACCCTTTCTATTCTTTAAGGGCATGACATAGTCCAAGAGAGGGGAAAATTAGTTATTCAGGGAAACTTATTGCTTCTTAGACTTTCCACTAATTCTTCCACCTTTAGCCTCAACCTCAACCCAGAGTTAGTGGGGCTGGATTTGCATGGAGGTACCACTGGATCTGTTTGAGTCATGACTGTGTTTCAATTCTCCTCTTAATATTCTGTTTCTTGGGCTTGTGGACTATTGGAGGCACTAGATACCTGCACAAGACAGGCTATGGAGTTCGCAGGGTTCAGTGAAAAATGCAAGAGCAGAGCCTTTTGTTAAGAAATTATTAAGGATTTAAAGATGGTGACAATAAAGCATTAAACTACACATGGGGACCTTCTAAGTGTGGGGCCCTGTGTCTCTGTACAGGTTGTATACCCATGAAATCGGCCCTGCCTTCAGATACTTCTAGATGTGAGAGTGAAAGTAAGGGTAGAAAAAGGAATTTTGGCTAAATGTGTGTGTAAGGAGAAGTTGGACACTAAATTTCCATGTCTATCAGTACAGCTGAGCTGCTGTTCATCTCCCTCCCAAGCAGAAGGCTCAAGTTGAGCATTCAGGATCATGGCCTTTGATATCCTACTCGTTTGCTGCATGTGATGAATTGGTAAATTTATTTCTCAAAGCTCCAGATTTCTCATTTCTGAAATAATAGTTTAAAACAAATTTCCAAGATACCTAAAAACTAAGTTTAATATTTATAAAGCTATTCCAAAGCAAGAAAAAAAAATTTTAAAGCAATCATTTTAGGGTTTGAGGTAGCTTCTTAGAAAATTTTGGGCAAGAAGAAGTTCTTGGAATGTCTTATCATTAGCATTTTTCTCTAATGATGGTTTTGATTTCTCTCAAAAGGTAGCAGTGTATGGCAAAGCATGGCAGTTTGGAACACTCTGAGGTGCCACAGATCTGAAATGAATGCAGGCTCTGTCTCCTATTAGCTGTGTGATCTTGGGCAAGCAACTTACTTCACTGAAACTCCTGTAAATTGTGGTCAGTAATAGTACTTACATCAGAGGGTTATTGATGCGTTCAATAAGATAATACACAGATGGTACTTCTTGGGGTGTCTGGCATATAGTAAACATTCAGTAAATATAATTTGATGCGGAGGAAGAAGAAGGAGGAGGAGAAGGGGAAAGTGGTGGTGGTAATTATGGAAGCCAGAGTTGATAAAAAGATGAGAGCTGAATTGAAACCAATCTGTACTGGAATCTTCTTTCCCCACTATCTGTGAGAACTCGGGCAAGTAACTTAACCTCTTAGTGCCTGTATCAGTTAGTTATCACTGAGTAACAAACCTACCCAATACTCAGTGACTTAAAATAACGATCATTTATTTTTGCTCAAGTGACTACACAGGACTCAGCAGATTTAGGCTGGGCAGCTGTGCTTCAAGTTGAAGATCTAGCTGACATGGGTTACATGTTGACAGTTGGACTCAGGTCTGCTTTCCATGTCTGTTATACCACTTGAATTAGTAGTCTGGCTGGAGCGTAATATTTTCATGGCAACGATGGCAGCATGAGAAAAAAAGCTCCCTGTGCAAATCCATTTCAAGACTTTGCTCACTACGGCTGTGAATATCCCATTGACCAAAGCAAGTCACATGGCTGAGCCTAAAGACAAATGTCAAGGAAAACACACTCCACCTCTTGTGGGGAGAACTAATATGGTCAAGGGTATGGAGAGAGAGAAGGAAAAGTTCTAGGGCCAATAATTTTCTTATATGTAATATGTAGTTAATAAAATGACCTCCCTCATAGATTTGTTTTGAGGAATAAATGAGATAATCCATGTAAAGTATTTAGCACAGTGCAGGCATACAGTTAGCACTTAATAAATGTCAGCTATGTTGGTAATGATGACTCTGAACATTCTCTGACCCAAATACAATGAAGGATTTTAGATGAGAGAGGCAGGTGTAGGTGTGGGTAGTTGGGAAAGAGTTAGTGACAGAGGTTTCAGCTAGATCTTAGAAGATAGCAAACTTTGCAAGGAAAAAAAGGGAGAAGGGTGTTCCTGGATGGGGCAGAACAAAAGCAAATAGCCTAAGGGCAAAATAATGTGGATTTACAATGTTGATTTTGTTTAGTTTTAGGTGAATTACCCACCCTTTCATTCCAACACTAAAATTCTCGAGATAACTTGTCAGTCCCAATTTCACTGTTTGTTCGGAAAGAGAACAGAGTATATGTATATAATAAACCAACTGTAAACCTGTGTTCTCTGCTTGGAACTTCCTCAAGCATTTCCCTTCCCTGGGCAGGTGCTGCTTCCCATGGGTCTGCTTCCATCCTGAGTGGAAGGCTTATCCACAGGAATCCAGGACGCCAGAAACTGTGAAATACTCCTTGTGGGCTCAGTCCTGCCTTGGACCCTTTGAGAACGGCTACTGCTTATGCGTAAGGTTCCGGGGAGGGCCTTGAGTCTCTGTGAACTCTGTTCTTCATGACAGTGTGGATGTGAGACACAAGACCCTGTGAGCAATTAATACTGTGAGCTCTTCGATTCAAGCTTCCTGCATATGCCATCCCTGGCCCTCCAGCCCCACCAGCCTGCTGCCTTGATTGCACCATGGGGTCCTGAGGAATTAGTAGGGACAGAGAGCCTGCTGCTAACACAGCTAAATTGTCCAGGTCTGTTAGCGTCCTCCTCAGTAGCCACAGCCTGAAGAAACATGAAGGCCTTTCCTCCCCTCCTGGGTAACATATGTGCACTTGGAGGGTGTTCTTTGGAAGACAAATCTTTAGAAAAACCATACATAAAATCAAGCATGGAGCTGGAGCTTGGAACTCTTCATCAATGAGAAGAACATCTCTCCTCTGATCTCTCCCCACCCTACCCTAAGAAGGATGGTTTGAGAACCTCTCTTCAAGTGCCGATGGCTTTTACCTCTAGCCTTGCAAATCAATTTTGAGAAATCACTACCCAAAAAACCATTTTATCTGGTTATCCCAGTTGATATTGGTGCTCCCCAGAGTTATCCTGCCCTCACACTCCTTAAAAGATGCAAATTAAAGGAGCCGATGGGGGCAGCCTGCAGCTAGTTAATGCTCACGGCAGTGGATAGTGTGGTGTCCTGCCTAGACGCCCCTTCCAGGACCCAGGCGTTCATCCCCCAGCTGCCCGAAGTGTTGGCAGCTAACTTCCCTCAGCTGTGTACCTCTCTGGTCTTTTTGCCTGCAGATGGAGAGCGGCCTCACACCCAAGGTTATGCCCCCTTCCTCGGAGCAGCCCATATCCATGACTGGTGGATGTCAGCGTAAGATGGACAGCATCTCCAAGTGGGACAACTCAGAAGGACTGACTCAGCTTCAGAGCTGCCCTCCGGGCTGGCTAAGGCTTTTGCCGCATCTTATCTCCCTGAGCAGTCCTGTGCCCCCTCCCCCACATGTGTTAATACTGAGAACATGCTGCAATGACTCTACACAGATATCTTTCGAGAGTGGATTTCCTCAGAAGTCTGACCTATATGACCTCTGCCCACTGCCATGTGACTCTTGGCATGTTTTCACACCTTGGCTCATTTAATTTCCACAACACCATCCTGAGCCATTGAGGAAACTGAGGTTGGACAGTAACTTGCCCAAGATTCCTCTCTCGGTAACTGACAAAAATTTCTACCTTTCTCCAAATTCTGTAATCTGTGTGCTTCCTGACAGTTAAGAAGAGCACAGGCAGCTTAAAGTACAAAATAATGTGGATCATTTATCGAATGAATGACTAAATAAATGCAATGTCAAAGTAGACAGAAAGGGGGCTTCCCTGGTGGCGCAGTGGTTGCGCGTCCGCCTGCCGATGCAGGGGAACCGGGTAGTCGGATCGTAGCCATGTCGTTCCTTAGGAAGACAACAGAAAGATGCCCTGAAAAGAGAAACCTTGTGCATTAGCCTCCATCCCACATCCCCTGCCTGCCTTATGCACGCACACAGCTCAGCCTCCCCGCATCCCAAGTGCCGCCCGCTGCGTGATTTCCAGCTCATTGGTGCAGAGGCATCTGGAAGGTTGCGGTGCAGAGAGCAGGCTGGGGCCTCCTGAGGAGGCTGTGAGGAGGGGAGGACCCGACACGTCCTTTCTCCCCTTTTTTGGCTCATTGAACAATTACTAAGGGACAAACTACACAGAGCCTCCCTTTTAAGACAAAATGCACAAAATTGTGTAGCCCACTCTGCTTTTGCCTTTAAATCAGAATCCAAGTCATGTTTCAAACTAGAGATGTGCTTCCTTTCCACATTCTCTCTTTGTAGCCTTCTTACTAGAAATGAGGTGAGGCCAGAGGTGAGGGCTTCCCTGGTGGCGCAGTGGTTGCGCGTCCGCCTGCCGATGCAGGGGAACCGGGTTCGCGCCCCGGTCTGGGAGGATCCCACGTGCCGCGGAGAGGTTGGGCCCGTGAGCCATGGCCGCTGAGCCTGCGCGTTCGGAGCCTGTGCTCCGCAACGGGAGAGGCCACAACAGAGGGAGGCCCGCATACCGCAAAAAAAATAAAAAAGTAGACAGAAAGGAGGAGGGTGGTCAAAATCTCTTTGTAAGAGGACCAGGGGTGAGTAGCAGTGATCTGCTGTTGACTCAGACGTATCTGGGTGTGTCTGATGCATGGATACACGCTTGTATCCCTGGAGGAGAAAGCGATGGCACACTCACATGGGGGGTATTTGAGGAGAGTTTAGGGAAGGGGCTACTTACAAAAGTGTGGGCAAATTATAAGAGACCAAAAAGGGATGGCAAGTTCCTTAGGTCTAAGCAGGGCAGAGAGCCACTGCCACTTGCCGGACTGAAGAGGCCAGGAAGAGGAGCCCAAGTGCTGGGAGGGGGCTGCCTGACAGGAGCTGTTAGTGGAGGACTGTTCAAACCACAGACTGATGGAGAGCGAGCGGGCAAAGGAATACTCCCGTTTCTCCTCTCTCCTCCCTTCCATAGCCCACTGACCAAGCAGTACCAGCTGGAGGGTATGGGAGCTAATTTTTCAGTCCACACACACTGGAGTCTTGGGACACAAAGCAGGGTGGGCTGTGGAGGAGTCTGGCGGGGCAGGTAGAAGTTTCTGGCCCAGCACTGAAAAGAAGACACTGATTTCTAGAGACACTGAGATGAGGGCACCAAGAAACACTCACTTGATGGTCAGAGACCAAAACATGCCCCAAAGCTGGGGACTCTGCCTCCTCTCCATCTCAGTAAGAATGTGGACGAAAGAGACAGAGGCCTCGCCACAGCCCCTGAGGGCTGGCAAGTTAGGGAGTGCTGGGAAGCATCACCCTCGCCATGAATATCAGCTCCGGCAGACGCTAAATGTCACGGTCCTCAGTGGCTTCTCCAGCTGTGTTTATCAACAAGAGGGGCCAGGGAGGAAGACAGGTTCGGGGTATTTCTGAGTTTAACTGAAACAAATGTGGGGACTCAGAAATGACTGAGGAAAACTTGAGATGGAGTCTGCGATATACTGGGTTGCACAGGGGCATGAAAATTTGCCAGTAAAAGGAGACATTACAATTAATGTAATGCTTTTACACCCACAAGCTGGAGAAACCTGGGGAACAGTTTAAGCATAAAATCATGGAAATTTAGAGAAAGAGGAATCTGAAATCCAGGCCAGAAGCTCATTCATTCAGCACATACAAAGAGGGGCAGCTCATTCAGCAAATACATTTGGACACCTTTTCTTAGCCGGGTACACGCTGCTAGTGCTTCCTAAACTGGGGTCCACTGAACCACACGGGGTCTATGGATACAAGTCTTTCTTTGTGTCATGGACTGAGAAGGAAGCATTGCACATTTATTTTTACTAACCTCTACCTGAACATTGTTTCCTTCAATTATAAATGTAGGCAATAAAACACATTAGGAGTAATACAAGGATATATTCTTATAACATATTATGATTATTTATTAATATTATTGTGTATATTCATCATTACATACTTGAAAACACAGTAGTTTGTTTAATGTATTAATAAAGAAGCATATATATTGCTATACCACACTTTTTGGAAAATATTTTAATAATTATTTTACGATATAATTTGCTTCCTTTGTAATCCCATGCATTTTAGTTTATGCATTTAAAACATAATTTGGAGATGCGGTTCAAGGCTTCACCAGACTGCCAAAGGGATTCATGGCACCCAGACACTAAGGACCCCTGGGCAAGGTGCTACTTCAAGGTCTCTCTGCAATGTGGCGGACGCAGTCAGAATTACACACGTGACACACTGGGGGCATAAAACATGACAGGGTTAACCTACATGAGGAGTGGAGAAAGATTTGATGGGGGAGGTGACATCTAAACTAGTTTCAGAAGACAAGAACATGTCCACCAAGTGGGCAAAGCGCTGGGGTAAGGGCAGGAGAGGGCCAGGGAGGGAGGAGAAAAGAAAGGGAGGATTCTCGGCAAAGAATGCAAGGTGCTGAGGAATAAAAAAGCACCGTGTGGAAGTGGCAGTGGTGAGGGGCTGGGCAGGAGCCTGGCGAGAGAGTTTGAAGCATTTCTCTGAGCCCTTGGAGAGCTGTTAAAGACTCCGTGCTGGGCAGGACATGATCACATCCACATGTTGTGTTCAGAATCATCCCCAGCTGCTGTGTGGAGGTTGAAGAGGAATTGCAAGGATGGGAGATAAGTAGATACATTAGGTCCCCCTTGCCAGAATCTAGACCTGACATCATGAGAGACCTAGGTAAGGGTGTAGAGACCAACATGATGGACTCACTCAGAAGGCAGTGAATAAAGTTCCAGATCACACCAAAGCCTTCCTGCGACTCTCTTCTAAAGACTTTCTCTGACAGAAAGAGGATGTTTGGCCAACATGCAGAGTCTGAAGGTGCTGAGAGAGATTATGTCCGAGGAATAAGCCTCAGTGAGGGATGGGAGTTGGTGGAAAGATACTCCTGTACCTTCACCTCCAGGTGGGATTTTCTGAGGTATATTCAGCACAGCCTGTCAGAGGGCACTGACGGGTGTGAGCTCCAGCTGCCCACGGCGGTAACTTGCATCCTGCTTCCCCATACCCTCACTGTTCTTCCTGGGGTCACCTCTCAGATAAACTACTTGTCCCTCAACCTGGTCTCAAGGAAGCTTTAAGGGAACCCCAAACTAACAGAGACTTTCTCTCCAGACCCCAAACTAACAGTAGGTCTGGAGAGAAAGAACTGTGAAAGGAGGCAGTATTACAGAAACTGATCATTTATCCAATGTGAAAATGAAAGAGTAGGCGGTATCAAAGATGATGTCAATTTTCCTTTCTGCCTTGTGTGACTAATAGAAAGACATGCAATTCTCTGAGATTGGGATGGACAGGAGGAAGAACAAACTGGGGGGAAGGGCATCATTAACTCAGTGTGGACATGATGACTTTGATACTCTTGGAGCACTGGACATAAATGTCGAATAGGTGGTTGGAAATGCAGAGGCAGAGTTTATAGAAAGAGTTGGGTCGGTGGTGATGGCTTATTTGGAGTCATCAAGGATTTGGAGGAGATTTTGCCGAGAAAGTTTAGGAAACTAGAACCTTGATCTTTTAAACAGGACATTTGTGGAAGCTGCTATCGTCCAGGCTGGCCTTCTCCATCTTCTAATTCTGCTTCTGCCACCTGTGTCTAAGCACTGGCTGCTCTGACTTAGTGGAAAGCAGTTTCCTGCCAAAAATTCCTTCCAGTAATAGAAAGTCAAATTTTTTAAAAATTTTTTTCTGGGAGATGATCAACTGTAGGTATGTTGACGAGAGTGTATACCTCCCTGTTCCCTGTTTCAGTTTCTACAAAAGCAAATATTATTTGTAAGGTGATCATATTATTTATCATCCAAATCAAGACACTTTTGAGAATAAAGGGAAACACTGTTTTTAACTGTACCTTAGCAGTAGGTATAAATTGAGACGGTCTCAGACAAATGAAGACATATGGGTGCACTGATTATCTCATTAAGACCACATATCTTTCTAGAAGTATGTAGAAGTATCTAGAATGAGAGATAAAGAGGCAAGGACAGAAAGGGACAGAGAGTAGGAGAGGAAAAAAGAGGGAGAGAGGGAAGGAGAGAGAGAGAATGAGGATCAGTCATACATCTGTTTTGAGAGTCTTTTGTGACACAACTATCTGGAACATTCTTCCCTTTCTCTGCCTTTTTCTTTTGTATACATGTAGGGTTTATATTTTATCTTATTCAGCTTTTTATCTCCAGCCTATAGTCCAGTGCCCAGTATACACCAGACAGTCAATAAATGATTTTTAAATACATGAATTAGCAAATTTTTCTTTTGAAAATGTTCCTAAAAATTCCATTTCACAACCAGTCTGGCCCACATGGAAGTTTTCTTCTACAGTCATTTCTAGTTTTATCGCTCAATTGAATAGTTGAATCAATGTTCTATTGATCAGTTTAGGTATGGAAATTTGATCTCTGTTATTCTATTATACTGATCCTATTAAAATGTCTTAATATTGGTATTTTTTCTGTAAAATGGGATAATTACAGTGCTCACCTCATATGATTATTGTGATGATTAAATGAGCTAATAAGTACAAAGAACCTGGCCCATAGTAAGGGCTCATTTCATGTTAATTATTGTTATTGCTGTTTTTATTATCTCTTCTAAAAGAGGGATGGGGCCTTTACACTTATTGCTATTTGGGCAAAATATAGGGACTCCATTTTTTAATGACTTACAAACATGTTAACCCATATTCAATAAAATGGTTTCACCGAAGTAACTCAATTCTTCATATCTGGTACACTCATAAATAGCATTCAGTGAGTGAGCAGCGATATCAGATTTAAAAACTATTTTTTTCCTGAAACACTCTAATTTCAACATTTGAAGCTATGTTTCTGGAGTATTCAGTTATCTCTTCCCCTTAATATGAGAGAACATTGGCTGTAGCAAGATGGGTGGGGAAAAAAATGCCTGGAATTTAAATCAAAAACCTTCATCCAAACATATCTTCCATGAGTTTTTGAGAGTGAGGAAAACTCCTTTCACCATCATTATTAATGTTCTTTTCTGGGTTTCATAGCATAAGATTTAAAGTTAAAATGTGTCCTTCAATAGGTTGTATTGGCAGAATTTCTAACTTATCTAGAAATGTGAAGCTTAATTTAGTTAAGTGTGTCAAAAGGACACCTATAGTGGGGGTTATCTCCCTTCTTGAAGGAACTCTCTCCCGCTCATGTCAGAGCTTGAACTTAAAGACCTTGCATTCCTTGGTCTCTAGCTGAAAGTCCCTCAGACTAACTTTCTGCCCTTTCCCCTTTGAAGAGATTCTGAAACACATTCATCACCTGCCCCAGTCCTCTCATCTATAATGGAGGCAAATGCTGCATCCTGTTTTTTTTCTGACCCTTGCCATCCTTTCTTCTCCCTCTTGACTTCCTGGAATGGGGGAAATATTTTAATACCTGGGACATTGCTTCACTTTTGGTTCACTTAATCATGTCTTCTCATGGACATAGGATTCTCTTAGACTAGTGCTATCAGACAGAACTATTGTACAAAGATGGAAATGTTCTACATCTACAGTGTCCAAAATGGTAGCCACTAGGCACATGTGCTGCTGAGCATGTGAAATGTGGTTAGTGAAACTGAAAAGTTGAATTCTTAACCTAATTTTATTTTAATTTAATTAATTGAAATAACCATAGGGAGCTAGTGACTACCATATTGGACTGTGAACTTAGGATATCTTTTCCTTCAGAGATTTCATCCAAATTACAGTTCCTGGGGAAAACAAAAACAAAACCAAAAGTGAACAAAAATGCTATTTATTTATAGTCACAAGCACTGTTTAAACTATGTGTCTAGATGACCACAAAGAGACATTTGCTGGAATTGTGACGCATGCTGGGATTTTGGCTTAATTCAAAGTTTTCCCTTGACTTTGGTGATGCTGTTAATCTCTTGCCTTTTCTTCCATGTCTGTCATCTCTCCTTAGATAAATATCGCTAAGTTTTTTAATGTTGGAAGTCCTCAGGAGTGAGTCAGATTCTCTCCTTTTTTAGCTCCATATTCTGTTTCTAGGTTATCTTACTATGCCTATAACTTCAGTAATCTCTACATCAGTGACTCCTAAATTTGTATCTCCAATGCACACTTCTCTTTGGGGCTTTCTCAGACAGAGCATGTTCAAAACTGAATATGTGACTTCATCATTGAATGACACCAATCTAGCCGGGCAACCCAGAAATCCCCAAACCATCCTTGACACCTTCATCTCCTTGTATGAATTCCTGCATCTAAACCATCTCCAAGTCTAATTGATTTAACTCGGAAAATAGCTTTCAAATTCATTCACCTCCCTTCATCACCACTGTTGCCATCGTGATCCAAGTCCTGGATCTTTTGCTAGAGGTTTCCACATGACCATAGTTACATAGAATTTCTTTTGCGTTTTATAAGTTCATCATGCTCCTTTCAGTCATGGAGCCATTACAGTGTCTCTAGAATTAATACTGCCTGGAGTGCTCCCCAACTTCACCCCCAGCCACCCTGTCCTGCTCAATACCTGGTTGATCTCCCTGAGATTTTATTCAGGCCTTAGTTCAAATGTCACTTTTTAAGGATAATTTTTCTGATACCCTTGGCTATATCTGGACTGCATTATACACTTTCATATCACCAGGTACTTCCCCTTCTGAACATTTACCACAATTGTAATTAATTGTCTTTAATGTTGTCTCTGCTGCTAAAAAAAAGTAACTTCCATGAGGTCAGGAACCTGCTGGTCTTATTCATCACTCTATTCTTGGTGCTTGACTCAGTAGGTACACACAATAGGTGCTCAATCAATATATGTTGATTCCTTAGTTACACAACTGGAAGTTAAATATACACCCTTGTTGCCTGGGGTTAGTAAGCTGAAACATCACTCAGTATCTGGATCAGGAAATTGATGGGGAAATGAGTTTGGTAACTTGTCATTTGTATGTGATGTGAATTCTCAAAACAGTGAGTTTCTCTGTGAATAAAACAATAAGAAACTGGAATCTTGGAGTTTTCAAAACAAACTCTTGATGTAAACCTTTACACTTGTGTTATCGCAGCTGCAAACTTTCCAGCTGTTCTGTAATATTTTAAATGTGTTTCAAATTATTCATTTACTTCTTTGAGTAGTTCTTCTTGAGTACATTTTTGCTTTTTAAAAATTTTCAGTTAACTTACTAACATGACTCTAATTGTTATTATTCTGTAGAACAATGCTCTTTCAAGATTTCTTGCCAGAGACTCTCAACAAAGCCATTAACTGACCATGGTTACTGATTTCCAAAGAGTCATCTATACTTCAGGAATAATCTTTGGAATCAATTGTCTTTATTTACCTAGCATGACACCAATCTACTAACTCTATTATTCAAAAGTGGCACCTTTTCTATTTCCTTTGTTTTAGTTCCCAAGCATGAATTTGACAGTTTTCATGCAGGAAAGGAAAATGAACATTTCTGGACTTTTATGAGACTTTTTGTCTTTGCTTATTAATTGCTCCACTGACCTTGTAACTAGCTTCCTCTCTTTGATCTGATACTTTCTTATTTCGTGCTTGCAGATGTTTTAAAATGTTCCAATATTTTCCCCCTGGGTAAACTGGATGCTTTGTGGTAGCCGTTGACGTAGTTTGCTTGGCCACCAAGACTTAATTTGATAACTTCTCCTAACAAGTAGGACATTTAAACTAGGATGAGAAGGATTACCAGGCTACGCTAATCTAAATTTGAGATAGTCTTCATTGGATTGCCTAGCTAGTGAGTTACATCTTTTTTTGGAAGAAAGGGATTTCTGTGTGTAGTCTGCCAAACTCCTGATTTTACAAGTTCACAGTAAGTATTTGTACAAATTAAAGTCAATTTAAAATATAAATTACTGAAAGGAAACATAGGCTTTTAAAGAGCCAGATAATTGATTTTAAAAACTTAAATGTCTGCTTTCTTCAGAATATTTGAAACAAGTCATATGAAAGTTTGAAAAGTTAACCATGGAGTAAGCATCCAAGAAATTATTGAAGTATATAATTTAATTGAATTTAATAATTAAAAGTATGAAAAGGTCATAAAATATTTACACTCCTCAGTAATCAGTAACTATTTTGAATAGTCATTTTCTAAAGCCATGGAAAACTATGGTTCTCTTTAATTAACTAATTAAACTAAATAGTGTTTAACTTTTGTTTTTAGAAACACATCTTGTTTTTTTCATTTCTTAAAGCAAATTGTAATTTACTGTACTTTTATCAAGGGTCAGACTTTAATTATCACCATTAAGAAACAATCGAGAAATTCAATAAAATGATTTTTTACATTGAGGAGCAACTATCTATAGATGATAATAATACCAATAATAAGTAGTCACACATGTCTTCTGTAGGCAGAAGAAAAAATGTGAAATAAGACCAAATTATATCTAAAGCAAAGGTATAGGTTTTATATGCGCATGCTAAATAAAGAACTTCCCAGATACTAACCCAAATGGGCACCAAGGTCATAATCACAGGAATATTACAGTGTGAAGGTGGGAGGATTCAGGGCACCACATGGTGCAGCCACTCCAGAGCCTTCTCTGGAGGTGAGTGTTAGGTATCAAAGCTGTACACCCCCAAAGAGTAATTATTAAATTTGGGAACTCGATAGAAGGGACCATTCAAATTCTATGCCATAGTAACTTGAGCTGTTGTAAATTTTTGTGTTGTTTTCTGAGATGAATTTTATTTTTATTTCATATTGGACTATAGTTGATTCACAATGTTGTGTTAGTTTCAGGTGTAGAGCAAAGTGTTTTAATTATACATACACATATATTTATTCTTTTTCAAATTCTTTTCCCATTTAGCTTATTACAGAATATTGAGCAGAGTTCCCGGTGCTATACAATAGTTCCTTGTTGTAAATTTTGAATGGCTATAAAAAGTCGGTTATGATTTCTTTTCTCTATAAAATGTACCTGATTATGTCTCTGGGCACACGTTGTCCCCATTCAAGCAGATCTGTTCTTCTACACACCATCCGGAAGACTGCTATCCTACACGGGGATGGAGAACTCAGCTTTGCCTCTGGCGAAATCTCAGCTTGTCCCTTATGACCTTGGACAGGTCACTTAACCTCTCAGAAGTTTAACTTCCACATCTGTAAACCATAAGGATAATTACACCCAATTCTTCAGGTTCCTGTGTGGATTAAATGAGATACTGCACGATAGTGCTCCGTGAGTGCTGGATAAATGCTAACTGCTGTTACCTCCAGTATTCCCTCCGTGAACTTTGAGTGAGCCTTCTTGGTCAGGCCTTTCAGCCTTTACATCTCTTATTGCAATATTGTCACTAGAAAGGGGTGGAGCGTTAGCTTCAATAAGTCTGCATTTGCCACTCTGAGGGTCCTGTGTGCACAGCACCTGGACTTCTCAGAAGAAAAACCATTAGAACCAGATTTGCTGCTTCTGCTAGCAGAAGCAAAGCACTTTAACTTCATTAGCACAGCCCTGTCAATAGCTTTTCAAGTGGTCAGGACAGTAAAAGTTCTATTCAGCTTGGGGCTATTTTGCATTATCTTTAAGGGACACTTTCTACTTGGAGAGGCCACCTGCCTCTTAAAAGTTGAGAGGGTCTCTCTGCTCAATCCTGAGCTTCCACACAGCTGCTGAAGGCAGACACACATTCCTAGCATTTGGCATCACAAAGGGGCTCAAAGGCTGGGCAAGAACCTTGCTGTCATTTTATCAACCTCTTGCCTATTTTTCCCCAGACTTCCCCCAAATTTTCATTAGGGCTCAAGCTGGAACAAGGAAACACAATACTATCAGAATATGCAGTAGTATTGTTTTTATTAAGCTTTTTATTTGAGATGACTGCAGATTCACATGCAGTCATCAGAAATAATAGAAATCCTGTGTACTCCCTAACTTGCAACTTTGACTCAATTTCCCCCAATAGTAACATCTTGAAAAACTAAAGTACAATATCCAGAATATTGAAATTGAAAAAAACAAGATACAGAAAAATTCCATCACCACATCCCTGTCCCACTTCACCCCTCCTCCATCCCTGACCTCTGGCAACCTCTATTCTGTTTTCTATTTCTATAATTTTGTCATTTCAAGAATATTATAAAGGTGGACTCATACAGTGTATAACTTTTTGGTATTGTCTTTTTCCATTCAGCATAATGCCCTGGAGATTCATCCACTAGATTGTGTATCTGTACCTTGTTGCTTTTCATTGCTGAGTAGTATTCCCTGGTATGAATATATCATGGTTTGTTTAATCATTCACCCACTGAAGTACATCTGGGTTGTTTCCAATTTTAAGCTAATATGAATAAATCTTCCATGAATAGCCATATACTGTTTTTACATGACCCTTAGTTTTAATTTCCCTGCAATAAATGTCCAATTGCAGGCTTGTATTGTAGTTGCATGTTTAGTTTTATACGAAACTGCCTACCTGTTTTCCACAGTGACTCTACCATGGTATATTCTACGAACAGTGTAGAATGGATCTAGTATAATCTGCCTCCTCTCCAGTATTTGGTATTGTTACTGTTATTTAGTTTGGCTATTCTGACAGGTGTGAAGTGATATCTCACTGTGGTTTTAATTTGCATTTCCTCAATGGCTAATGACACTGAATATTATTTTGCAATAGTCTTTTGCAGATGGTATAATTTAAGAGCTGGAAAGAACTGGACAGATCCATTTCAGTGATTGAGCCCCAAATAATGTATTTGGATGAGAGTCAGGTCCCATTGAGAGAGAGAGAGAGAGAGAGAGAGAGGCACTTTGCTCTGAACTCAGGTCTCCTAAATCCCAGCCCAGTGATGTTTACACCAGATCCTATCTCTAGGACACATCAGGGACGATTTGCTTGCTCTGATTATGTGGTAAGGCTGATTAAGAATGTATATAAGTAGGGCTTCCCTGGTGGAGCAGTGGTTGAGAATCTGCCTGCCAGTGCAGGGGACACGGGTTCTGAGCCCTGGTCTGGGAAGATCCCACATGCCGCAGAGCAACTAGGCCCGTGAGCCACAACTACTGAGCCTGCGCGTCTGGAGCCTGTGCTCTGCAACAAGAGAGGCCGCGATAGTGAGAGGCCCGCGCATCGCGATGAAGAGTGGCCCCTGCTCGCCGCAACTAGAGAAAGCTCACGCACAGAAACGAAGACCCAACACAGCCAAAAATAAATAAATAAATAAAATAAAATAAAATAAAAAGAATGTATATAAGTTTAAAAAAAAAGAATGTATACAAGTAATCCAGCAATTGCAACTGTGTAGTATTTAGCACATATCTGCCATCTACTAAGAACTCAATCAATAAGTGAATTTATGTCTATATCTATGTCTATATCTCACCTTATTGTGGGAGCTAACATTTTTCCTTTCTTTAAAGTAGGCATTTTATTTCCTGCCTTACACTTTCAGAGCAGGAAATAAAGAAAATAGGATTAAAAAAAAAAAAAAAACATTTCAAATATTGTCAAAAATAGAGAGAAAGAACAAACATGTCTGTTCAATCTATCCTGTAGGTGTCATTGTGGGTTACTAGGGTTAGTAATGGGGAGAGAGGGGGGATCTTGTGGACCCAGGAGTTCATCCTCCTGATTTGCAGATGAGGACACAGGAGCTCACAGAAATGAAGTCCCCTCTCAGGAGCTGCTCAGGAGGGGCTCGGAGGAGCTGGAACTGAAGATGTTTCCCAGCAGGGAACCCAGTGCCCCTGACTGAGCCCCTGCCATGTTCTCATACAGGACAGGGACACTGGAGACCCAGGGCTCTGTTTACCATGAAGGCCTTTTGGGGGTGGGAGGGGAGGTGAAGAGAGTTGGGAAATTGTAGTCACTCCCGGGGGTCAAAATTAGCCCATGTAGCTTGACTCCTTCTAGCTCAAGGAATGTCATCACTTGTTCAGCTTTGCTGAGAGAACAACTCTTTTCATTTGGATATAAAAATGCTCAGCCCTCTGATGACCACATCTAAAGCCAGTTGCCACCCAGGCCCCAGGCTGTGCCGATCCAGATGGCAGATTGAGTAAAAGGAATTCAAAAATGTGCTTAAGACAAAAAGAAAGGGGTAAACAAGGCATGTATGTAATTCAGAAAGAAGATGCTTCGAAGTTAGGAGGTGATCACCACAGGGAAAGAAGCAAGCTTTCGCCCTGGGAGGGGGTTTCCAGCCTCTGAAGCTTTGTGAAATACGTCACAGAAGCAGCAACAACCCAAGGAAATGAGGGATGGCCAGAGGCTGAGGGAAATGTCCTTGTTTGGGGATCTCTGAAAGATGTGGTTTTGAGCATCTGTATCTGACTATGAGCCAGTGTGGACTTTCTCCGGGTGCTGCTGGAGGAGATGGTATGAGTCCCGGAGAATCACCTGCCATCACTATCTTCCTGGAGAAAGCAGCACCGCAAAGCTCTTATCCCACACAATTCATTCCTTGATAACAATTGTGTTTGTCCCTTCATGTCCTGAAGCAAAAGTAGCAGATGTAATAGCTGTTGAAAAAAAAATTAACTGGTATGATGACTGATTTATAGCTTTGTCATACTATAAATTATAACAGGAGATGGAGGGAAGGGCTTTTTGGAAGCACTGCTTTTCTGCAGAAGTACAAAGCCCTTGCTTCTTTTCCAGTTATTGTTAATTTGCTAAAAATAAGGTCTGTGAAATATGTAAACATCACCCTCCCCCCCATATGGAAACTGTGAATTATTCAGATAGTGGCTCTAGGTAGGCAGGAAAGAGTTGGATGTTGGCCTAAGGCCTTCTGTTCCTGTCCCTGACTGGCTCTGAGCTTGTCAAAACCGCTCTTCAATCACCTGGCTAATAGTACAGTGTATTTCAGTGACTGAACCGGTCACATAATTAGAAGCATTCTCCTCTAGCTGGAAAGAAGTCTGCTGGTACATTCTTCTAAATGAAAGAAACCCGACTAGTTGTGCCAGGTTATATAATTTAATGTAGAAACTGTAGAAGGAGCCCTTGAAAAAGTGTGATGGTGCATTCATTTTTGGTACAATATTAAGCACTCGAGCAGAAAGTTTCTCCTTTAACTCCCAGCCAAGGCTCATCGCTGTTGTGTAAATGAACTCAGTGCAGCCAAAGGCCCCAGCTGGTTGACAGGACGGAGCCAGTGGCGACCTGAATGCGTGGGGTCTATTTGCACTTGCTCGTCACATCTTGGGCAAACCAGCACTGACGTCCAATGCGGGAGGCGAACATTTCTGCTCTCATCATTGTTATAAGCCCAGTTTTTTTAAAACCTGGTCTTTATTTGCTCTTTAAACAACAACAGCAAAAATCTGATGGTAGATCCCTCCAACCTCATTGAATCCAAAACGGCATCTCCCTCCCTTGTTCTCTCTCCCTGGCCGCTCCTTTATTTTTCCTCTTCTCTTTTTCTCTTTCATCTGGCTTCTCCACCCAAAAAGCCAAGGGAAGTGAGGTAACAATAACTTTGTTGCATTTCACCTGGCCCACCCAGAGAAAAGCTATTTCTAGGCAAGTGCGGAAAACCCAAACCTTGTGGAACTCACCCGGCCCTCTAATCTAACATCCTCTGTGTGCTGCAGAGTCTAATGTTTAATTTGAAAAACAATCCGAAAATAGCATGAAAGGAAACGTGGAATTTGCATAGCTATATATATGTTTAAGATAGTCTTTTTCAAAAACACTGTGTTTGAGAGCTGGCCCTCAAACTTGAAGTTGCCCGAATTTCATAGACTCCTCTGAGATAAGGAGTGTAATTTTCACTTGAGTGATGGTTGATTTTCTGCACAGACCTCTTCGTCCTCTTCATGCTAAGGAGACTGATCTCAAACCCTGTCCTGCTGTAAAGCTAAAAGCTGACATTCGGAACTGTGTGCTGACTAATGCTAAATAGCAATGACAATGAAGACAGGGTGATTTCTAATGTTGGATTGTCATATTTTAAGAGTCTTATTAAAATCTCCTTGTTTTTCTTTCCTTTTATTTCTACCTTTCTCTCTCTCTCTCTCTGCTATTTTCTTGACCTTTTTCTTTTCCCTTTTTTTGAATAAAAATTTTCTGCATCTTCTTTATTTTCAGTGTAAATTGCACCAACACCTCATTTTTGTAGGCAAAGCCTTGGTTTGGTTTAATCCAGATACCTGCAGATGGACTTTTTTCACTGTCAAGCCCTTTGGAGGCTGACTTCTATTTCCAAAACTCTAAGTTTAATAGCTGGAGAAGAATAACAAAAATCTGCCTTTTCAGGTTTCCTAGAGATTCAGTCATAATCAAGGTGCCTTTTAAAACAATCTTACTGACAGGTGCTAGAAATCCAGGTGTGAAGCATAAGCTCCTCACTTAGAAAGGGTTGCTCTGCAGGTCAGGGTGCAGGGCAGAGAGGGTGCAGAACTCATGCGGTGAAAACATTTAAGGGAGAGTAATAACCAGTGTGTAGATCTTTACAAAAGGGGTTCTTATCTTGGGATCCATCAGCAGATCCATGGGTAGCAGTTAGAGTGTCCGTGACCTTAGATAGGAAAAAAGTTACTTCTTTCTGTTTCCTAGGCTTTAGTTGAAATATAACTTTTCCATCAATTATCAATATGGACAAATCCCCATGGTACAATAATATCAGCCCTCTGTCACACATCACATTACAGCTAGTTGTCACAGGTATCTCAAACTGTCCTTTATGCTTGTATCACTACTTTGAAATTGTAGTAAAGATTAGACCCACTACTAGATCTTTCTATTTAACAATTACTTTAACACAGTTACAAATATTATTATAACTATTTCAATATAATTGTTTTCCTTAATAATCTTATGCATTTTACTCAATGCATTCAAAATCATTGTTCTGAGAAGCAGTCAGCGGATTGTCAAATGACTCCCTGGCACAATAAAGGTTAAGAATCTTGGTTTGGAGATTAAATGATTCTTCCAACTAGACATTTTGTGGTTCTAGATTTTGGGCAAGTGGGGGGCTATAGAAAGTAGCAGAGAGGGGACCTTGGAATTTGTCTTGGGCCTAGCAGAGCTGCTGCTTACCTCTGTTGGGCCGGTGTCCAGAGCTAAACATCCAAATAACCCTCCTAAAATGCAGAGAAACAGAAAACAGCCTGTGCTAGGCAGCAGATGTGGGGAAAATAACAAAACAAAGCAAAACACAACTAAAAACCCCACTGAGGGATTAACAGATACACACTACTACATATAAAATAGATGAATAACAGAGGCTTACTGTATAGCACAGAGACCTATATTCAGTATCTTGTAATAACCTATAATGGAAAAGAATCTGAAAAAGAATACATATATTTGTATATATATAAAATACATATATATGTATTATATAATAATGTATATAATATATATATAACTGAATCACTTTGTTGCACACCTGAAACTAATACAACATCATGGATCAACTATACTTCAATAAAAAAAGAGTGAGAAAACCCACTGAAAGTCTTATAGCACAAAGGGTTTCTTATCATTTCTTCCCTTTTTTGCACGTATTTTTCCTGGTGCAGATCCCCAAACTCCCTTTTTTTAAGCAGTTTTAGATATGCTAGAAGATACCCATCCCCTTTGATGTTACTTTGCATAAGCATTTGCAGGCAAAGCAGCTTTTACAGAACTCTCACTCACTCACAAGTTGTCCTGCCTGACTCTTTACTAATATTGCAACAATGACAAAAGGCCAGCTTGCTACAAGAGTTAGTATTATCTGCAGGTATGAGGTTGGTTTATTTGTAAGACCTACCTCAGCAGGGGCCAGGGATGTAAGTTGATAGCCATTGTGTGTGTTAAATTAACTCAGGGAGTTACTGACTGACATAAAGTGAATTTAATGAGACAAAGTTTCCCCAGCGTTTCTGGTAAAAAATTCTCATCAGAATAAAATTGAGAAGAGGTGGTCTTGTCAGGAAAAGCTATTTTTTTTTGCTTCTATTATACCTTCTGATTCTGGAAAGTGGTGGAAAGGAGAGCAAGGAAGGAAGAACGTGGGCAGCAAAGGTGGGCAGTGAAGTTTATGGGGGCCAAGGGACAGGAACAAACTCTGCAGTCACAGAATAGGTTCAAATTCCAGCTCTACAACTTTACTGGCTGTGTGATCTTGGGCTTGTTGCTTAACTTCTCTGAGCTTCAGTTGTCCATCTATAAAATAGAAAAAATTATAGCCCCAGCTTATAGAGTTATTGTGAGAATTCGATGACATAGGATGTGCAAGATATTTGGCGCCGTGCCTGGCATCATGTAATGAGAACTTAATAGTGGATAGCTCCCGCAGGGGTGGTGCTGAGATGGGGTGAGTATGTCAGCAGGAACGAGAGACAAGCGTATGTGCAGCTGCTATCTTGACCCACCTGCTGGGTTTGTCTGTAATCAACTAGCCAGTACTGTTCCACTGGGAAGGGGTGTTCTCTACACTGGACTGCCAGCAGCCTGGCCTCCTTCCTTTACTATTAATAATCTTGGTTGCCTTATTGAATGACTGGCTTGTCTCAGTTTTTCTAACTTAAAAATCAGGGTCTTAATGACAGTTAATATCCACCTATCTCACAAGCTGGATGAACTAGTATACATGTGAAGTCATGGTATTTTTCAAAGTCAAGATAGTGACTCCACTACTCCCACAATGAGGGTGTGAGCAGTGAGGTAAATGTATATATAGATGCCTATCTGTACCTGGTTTTTTTCTATGTAGACTACCTAGTTAATGTTTTAAATGGGATAATCATTTAACTGATAAATGTCATGTGAAAGTCTTGTAAACAGCAAGAATTATTTAAGCCAGCACTTTATAATTTTTATTAGTGTTGTTCAAAATAAAAATAATTTGGTCATTGGGAAATTGCCCTCTGGAATCCTTTGGCCCTCTGTCAGGGAAGAACTTAAGTCTGTCAAAGGGTATGAGATCTCTAAGTTCTCATCCTGGATGATAACTAAGGAACCAGGTATGTTCCTGAATGATTTAGAATCTCATCTTCCTCTTCTGTGGGATAAGAATATCCTGGACTTGATCTATGATCAGCATTCTTAATAACCATTCTTGGAATATGGTGTTAAAAAGTGGTTGATGGAGGGTATAGCAGATAAAATTTTGAGTAGTCCTGCAAATACTCCTTGCTTCTTCCAATACCCAGTGATATAAACCTCATTCGTTAAAAAACAAACAAACAAACAAAAAACAAACCAAAAAAACACCTCTCTTAAATCTATTTATGTCTTAGTTAGGACTTTTTAAAAAGTTCAGAGGGTGGTTAGAAATGCTCATAATGGTCTCTCACCTCCTACAGTGGTACGTCTGACCTGGAAAAACTTGAAAATGAAGGCTGCCTTGTCTCTAAACTTGTGTGCTTATTTAAGTCAATAAATATTTTACACATGTTATCATTTAGAGCCTAGATTACGCTGTTCTTTATTTATTAAAGGAGTTCATCAACAAAAAGCGTAGCTCATCTACTCTGGGACTGAATCATTCGTCTGGTTTGATGGTGGGGAGAGAAACGTCATAGGGAGATTCGATTTGCCATATTACTGTGTGCAAAACTGGCTAAGGTACTGGAAGGAAAACAAAGGGAATTAAGATACGATTCTGTCTTTAGGAAGAAAATGATCAACTGTTGTCTAAAAGGCTGTCAGTACCTCCTCCAACCAGTGAGAAGAAACCAACTGGCTGCTGATGCTGTGATCTTCACTTGCCTGCATCCGTGTTGGCCTCTGGAGCAACAGTGCGGCATAGGTATCCAGGCCCGTGGGATGATTCACCCAGTACTAATTTCATGATGGTTATTATTAATAGTACTAGGCTAGTTTGCATTGATAATTCTTGATTCAAAGTGATATTGTGCCTGTTTTAAAAATAGAGTGATAACTTATTTGGCAGAGTAACTCTTGAGAAGTCACAAAGGCAGAGCAACTCTTGAGAAGTCACAAAGGCAGAGCTCTTTACAAAACTGGCCAATATCCAGGCTTGGTTTGAAAACCATGCTTTGAGGGAGGCTCATTTCTTGTGCTTGGCCAGAACAGCTCAGAGATGCTGAATTATAATTTGCTGCTTTTCAATCCAAGATTTGGCTATACATTTAGATTAGTTTATGCAAAATTGGCAGAGGTTGAATTCTAGCTTTTTTTAGTGTCTTAAGTCTGATCATTTCCCTCTGGTTAGTGTGGAGAGAACTAAAGCCTTCTGTTCTGACCAAACAACCACAACCTAAATAGGCCAAGACACTAGGAAAATACCAGGGCAAGTGAAATGAGGAGTGCCGTTTAGAGCAGCCAAGCTGAGGCATGGAGCTCAAACCAATGCTGGGGCAGCCTGAGCAATGTCTCCAGAGGCCTGATGCACTTTGCATATGAAGCTCTAAAGTAGGGGTGGCTTACATAAAGTCAGGAAAAATTCAAGTACTAAATAGCTCTGTTTCTTATGATCTAGTGTTATTTTTGCTTCTGTGTACCACTTTGGGAACTGTGTTATTTTTCCCTGGGGACCCATTCCTTCCTCCCTTTCAGTCCCTGAGGTTTGGATGGAACTGACTCGCTTTCCACCTCCATCAGCCCATACCTGGGCTGGGATGGTTACATAACACATACCTGACCCATTAGACCAATAGTCAGATCGATCATGATCTACCATCCAATTAGGGAGATTTAGACCTAGGTGTTTTGCTAGAGATTTTAGAAAAGAGGTCCGGTCCTTCTTCTAGATATGTAGATAACTAGATGTAGAAATACTTTTACCAATGTGGATATACTGGTAGAAGGCAAACCTAGCACTCCTGGAGACCATCTTTGTTATCACATGGAGGGAGCTTGTCTGAGAATGAAGCCAAACCAGAGGAAAGCAGAGTTGAGAGACAGTAAAGGTATACCATTTGCATATCATTAAATGAGGATCTAAGTCAAGCTTTACCTAAAGTGACAGGTGTAATTAACTGATTTATTTTTACTCAGGACAATTTGAGTTAGGTTTCTGTTATTTGCAATGGAAAGTGCTCTGATTAGTATACTGTCTTTTGTAGATCCTGTGTATCAGTCAGCTATTGCCACAATAATGCTGTATAACAAAATACCTAAAAAAGAGACATCCAACAATAGTCATTTCTTTTTCTTTTTTTTTAGTCATTTCTTTCTCATGTATTTGTGAGTTAGCTGGGATTGGGTTAGTCTAAACTGGGTTGGATTGGGCTTTGTTCCAAGCTTCAGTTTGGATCAAGTCTACCCCATGAATCTCTCATTCTCTTTGGACAGGTGGCTATTTAGTGTATGTTGCTCTTCTCATGGTGACTGACAGAAATGCCAGATAGCAGTCCCAACTACATAAGCACAGTCTGAGCCTCTGGTATGTCCTGTTCACTAACATTGCACTGGCCAAAACAAGTAATTTGATCAAATCAAATGTCAAAATGGGGAAAGGCAATTCGATTGGAGGTGCAAAGCAGAGAGTGAATATTTAGTGAACAATAATCTAATCTACTACAGTCTGAATTTATACCAAAGGCAATAAGGACTGCCTATTATCAAATCATGTGATTTTAAAGCTACAGGGCTATGAATATAGTGATAAATGAATGATGTACAATATTTTAAATAAGTTAATGTAACAAATGGTGATTGATATTTTTAAGCACTGAGCACTGTGTTTTCCTGAAAGATTCAATCTTCTGATTGTTTCTAATATGGAGGATGTTGAAATTAGTTTTGAAATGAGTAGAACATCATACAGGTGTCTCTTTCTGACCAAAATATTATTTCAGTCATATATGATACATGTAGCTATCAAATGACTTAGGAATTCAATAAGAATTTAGTTTAATTTTGAAATTTTACATCACACAGTGTGCAAATATTGTGAACCCCAACAGTCTACAATTAAAGGACAATATCTGAATGCATAATAATAATGGCTGTCATTCTTTTAAGTATCTCCTAGTTTCAAGTACTTTGCTAAATGAGGCTCACTGATGTTAAGTAATGAGGCCAAATTCTGATAAGGGCCAGAGAAAAGACATCTACCTGGGTCTCTGTTGTGTTAGGACTTGAGCCTTTATTTTACTACATCATAGGGAGTCTAGATAGGACAATGAAGATGAGTTGGTGGCAATTCTAGAAAATGCCACTGCACTGATAAATGAAGCCATTGCTCCACTCCTGCTTCGAGGCAGGAGGTTGGATTAGGCAAAGAGAGGTTTGGTTAGAGAAGATGACTGAGGGCAGCAGCTTGGTACGATGGTGAAGAGCATAAGATCTTAGGAGGCTCGCCTGGGGTAGTTTTCTGCCTTGTACCAGGCGGAAGACAGTTGTCCTGACCTACAAATTCATTGTGGGGAGTTAATGTCGTACTGCATGAAAAGATCTTTATATAACCTGTGGCCGAGGCAGCACAGTTGTAAAATCCAGTCAAAAAACAAAAACAGACTAGCTCTCCATCCTGGTGATTCTATAACTTTCTTGGGTAAAACAGAGGCTGAACCTGGTAATCTCTTGAAGTCACTTTTGATCCTTGTGGTGGTATTTAGATTTGGGGACTTTTCTAACAACCTGAAAAAAATTTAAAGGGTGGCAACGTCCTTGGTTTTGTGTGAGTAACAACAGTTGGTATCCAGGCTGCCTAAATGATCACAGTTGGGCAGAAAAAGTTCCTGAGAAAGCAGAAACTTTGTCAAATTCCACTTCACTATCTTGATGCAAAGTTTTATAGTTAAAATCTTTGGATGGAAAATAGGATTTTTTTTTAAATCTTTACTCTGAGTTGAGACGACATTGGACTGAGGGTGGAGTGTGAAGTAGTTGGAGTCTGTAATAGAGTCTCCTTCCACTCGCGAAAATGAAGAGGAAAAAATATCTCCTCAGAATTTGTCATGTCTGCTCTACTATATAACAGTTTATGGGTGATAAAGTGGATGATGGCCATAATAACATCTAGAATGCAGTTAATACACGACTATGATTCTGTTTATAAGGCACTTTTCAAACTAGGTAAGCCCAACTTGAAAATAATTGCATAGGAGGGGTGGTTCCAGACACGTGAGGGCACGATTCTCCATTCTCACTTGAGCGTGGAGACAACTAGGTCTAGGGCATGTGCCCACTTCTCTCGGGCTGTGAAGGGGGAGGAAATCTTGATGTATTTTTGTAAGTCTTCTTCTCCTCTTCTATTTTTAGGGTGGGAGGGTGGCTTCCCTGCTGGATAAAGATCTGAGCAAACATACAGGATTGGGAAAGGCCCAGAAAACGGAGTCAGGCACCTCCCTCTGGCAAAATCCTGAGTGAATAGATGGGGGCCTGAGTGGCAGCAAGCAGGTGACCTGTCAGAACATGAAATGAGAGGACTTCCAAAGTCCTGGCCTTGCCCAGAGGATATCTTGCCTCTCATTTCTAAACGTTAGTTCTGAGGACCCTGAAGGGGAGTGGTGCATTACTCCCAAGAGATCTGCTTACAAAGGGAGCAATGAGGTTCAGCCCTCAACTATTTTGAGTATCATAGGCACCGCGACATGACCACACCATGCTATTATTTTTGTGACTCCAGGAACTCATTTGACCTAGCTTTCTCTCAGTTTTTTTTTTTTTTTCATTTGAAGAAATATAGGTGATGGGTTAAATCAGTAGCTTTAAAATTGTGAGCCTCAGGGCTCTGGCAGTCCTTAGAAACCTCAGAAGATCTCAACAGCCCCCTCAGATTTGGCAGACAAGTAGGGAAAGCGAGAAGGACTCCACTCCCTACACAGCCCCCTTCACTTAGAATTCTTTCTCTTTTGGGGTTTTTTGGATGACTCTGAACAACTTCTGTCCTTAACCATTTGGAGGCCACTGTGCTAACTGGTCCTGAAACTCCCCTCTAGCTCTGTGGTCCTTCGTGACCCTGAGCATCGGAGTCAGGTTCAGAGTTTATTTGTTCTCAGGAGAATGTTCTCAGGAGTTCTCATACTCCAGTGTTATGAGTATCACAAGTGGTCCTGGGATAAAAGAAACAAAAAGATAAGATACCTGCCCTCAAGGATTTTACTGTCTAATGAAGAGAAAGAGAGGCAAATCCATCATTGATTAAATGGAGTCTTAAGCCAAGAAGAGAGAGAACAGAGAGTGGATTGCTCAAGTCTAGCTGAGAGGGCCAGAGAAAGCTTCAAAGAGAAGAAGGCCTCTGAGCTGGACTTGACAGGTAGAGAGGCATTGTACAGGAAGGTGTGTATGATCTGACGGTGTAATTCAGATCTGTCCATTCTCTCCTTGAAATATTATGAGCGATTCCCAATGTACCTAGAATACAAGCCAAACCCTTTCATAGAGCTACCAGGCCATTACGATGTGCCCCTGACTTCCTCAGACTCTGCTCCTGGTCTCCTCCAGGCTCATCATCCTCTCATCTCCACTCTTCTACACTCCATGCTCATTCCCACCAGTGGCTTTCACCTTTGCTGTTCCCTCTGGCTGAAATGCTTTTCCCTCAGAGTCTTCAGTAATGACTCCTCCTCGTACTCTGGTGTCAGAATAAATGCAGCAGCCCCTTGTCAACATTTCCAGTTTTCCTTCTCTGATTCCTTCTGGGATTGATCATAACTTGCTGGCCCCTTGAGGTTAGAGAACGCTGGATGACGTGTTTTGGTGAATGCAGTGGAAGTGGAAGTAACACTTGCAACTTCCAGGCAGAATCATTTTCTTTCCAGTTTGAAACTTTACAATGTTTTATTCTTCTGTGATTGGGACACTGAGAGACTCTCCTAGACCCATGGGACACTCTGCCTAAGTGAGAAATTCTAAATGTTTATTGATTTTAGCCATTGACATTTTAGAGATTGCTATCCTGACTGATATAGATCTTTCCTAACTGCCACTCTTAAAGTTGCCCCTCCCCCTTGACTACAAATTACTTTCTATCTATATTTACTTTTTTCATTGCACTTATCTGAAATTATGCTGCTTGCACATGTATTTGTTATTGATCTCTCTCCATGAAAATATAAAATTCATGAGAAGAGTGTCTTACGTGTCTTGTTTTATATCCTCAGTCATTAGACAAGTCCCTGTTACAAAGTCCCTCAAGAACAAATGAACACAAAGTGTATCTGTGCCACAAGGGGACCGTGTGACTAATCTCCAGAGAAAGGAAACATATTTAGAAAAGCATGTATGAGAAAGCTTGAATCAATGGACCCTCTCCCCAAATTAAGAAAACATGTATAAGGAATATAGTTACTTATATGGTCTTGGTCAATCTCAATTTTCTAAATCTTAGACTCCAAAACATTAACAATTATGAAAGAATATGGGATTTAACCTAAAATCTTATTATTTATTGGTAAAGAAGTTAGATGTAAATTTTCTGCTGGGTTACAATGCAGAATTCCAGTAGAGTGAACTCCAGAGCTTTTTATTATTTGTTTTGAAAGTAAGCTTTATTAAAGTTTACTATTCTAGGTAGTGTGGCAGAAAAACTATGATGGTAACAGGTATTATATGATTTTTCTTTAAGATCTGAGAATTGAAAACTAAATCTTGTTTTTTTTCAGAGAACTGAAACCTAAATCTTAGTTTGTTTCACTTGCATTGGCATTATCTCCAATATATTCCTTGAAAAATGAATTACGTAAAAGAGCACATAAATAGGAGAGCTGAGAAGTTCAGCTGGGTAAAATATTGGTTATAAAAATTTCAAAACTCATTGAGTAACCTATAGATGTAGGAGAAATTTTATTTTAAGAAGTGTTAAATTGTCTATATGACAAGAAAATTATTTTGAAATGAAGTATTTTGCTCAGATGGTATTGAATTACTAACTTTTCTGAAACTATAAGGACATTTTGAAGCCTACGAAGTCTGTTAAGATGATTAGAACTTCTAATGCAGCACAAAATTGTTTCTAGCTGATTTCTCAACAGTAAGTTTTGGATGAGGATCTTAAAGATGACCCTTCCCTCTTAGGAAGATGTACTGGAGATGTTAACTTCGGATTTATCTGACTTTACAAGCTGAGTTCCCTTTAGATCATTGTCTTCCATTGGAGGTCTTACAACATAAGGGACAACCCACTTTCACTTGTATTAAGAAATTTTGAGATGATTAAAACCCTGTGGAGTCAATGAAATTAAATAATTTGCACCATTGCCCAGGGAAAGCTCAATATTGTCGAGATGATTGTCTTAAGAGGAAGTCTTAAACCCAGGGTGAAGAAGGATGTCATTGTACTTTTCATAACTGCAAGCACTCCCAAGGGAGATCCTTTGTTCCAGTACAAACTTTGGGCATCTTTGGCATGTCTTTCTCTCATATCATCATTCTCATTTGTCAACAAGAAGCTGTATAACATGGCACTGCTGTCAGTTTCTGTTGATAGTCAGACCTGCTTACGTTTTTACCCATAACAGAGGTAAACTGTGGAAACTATCTCCTCTTTGCTTATCTGATCCTCTTTCTGCATTAGTGAAATTTCCAGTCTTTTTTTCCATCAAACATGTAAACCACTGCTGAAAAGAGTGAAATTAACTTCAGGCACTTTAAAATACCCAAGGGCATGGGGAAGGTCCATGTGCATATTGGACAGGAAGGGATTCAGGGCTTGGCTCAAAGACAGTGGTCAAACTTATTATTTTCTTTTATAGGATTCTTTACGTGAAGGTGTTGTTTTTCTTTAAGATGACCTTTGCCGCAAATGGTAGAGAAGAGAAATCCTGCCCAAGGGAACTTAGATTCTGAGAGCTTCACAAGAGAGTGTGTAGCCATGCACGTGAGTAATTACACAGGCTGTGCAGAGTGTAGGCAGACCATTTCATGAGAATATTGCCTTGTTTGTGAAGGCAGGTATGGATGTTCTCTGTGGTAACTTGGCAACCAAAGAGATAAAGAGGGGGTAAAACATGAGCTAGTTATGGCAGCTGAGGGTGTTATATTCTTAGACACATTCGAAAGTTTTCCCAGGGTTTTTCACCTTCGTTGGTGGTGGCCCAAAGCCACTGCTGTAGGGATAGGCCTATGTGCACATGTTCTTATCAAATGACCTTGCTCCAGCGGCTAACATTCATTGGACCGAAAATGACCTATGATCCAAGCTGAGCCAATCATGTTTTCCTCAAATCTGAACTAAGATACACAGGAACTAAAAGCAGTGAATATCAGATGCTGTCATGTGCTATCCAAAGCCCTGGGACCTTACCATGGCAGAGCACTATGGCTACCTGTCCCAAAGTTTGAAGGTTTTTCTGGTAGCCAAAGGCAGCTTTGTCCATGGTTACAGCAGGCCAGAAGCATCAGACAATTGATGCCCTGAGGAAGTGCTCTTGCCCAATGACTTATAGGAGTTGATGTATAAACATCTCAGCAATTTTGCCCTTTGGCTGGAGGAGCTCTGACGTGCATGTTTTACACTGATTTCCAGAGTTTCCCAGCAAGACTAAGTTCTAGTCACCCACAATAGTGACTGGCTTGATACACATGCCTTTGGTTGTCTTCTCTTTCCCGTCTCACTTCCCCACATCCTCATCAATATTTTTGGGGATCACCTCTCAAATAAAATACTGTTTCAGAGTCCACCTCTGAGGAAACCTAAATTAAGAAAGAAGCAATAAGTTCAGGTAGATTGAGCTCAGTGTTGGGTTATAGCAACCCCAAGTCACATATGTTCAAGTTGAATTTCTGGGGGAAATAAAATTTAAAAAAATTCCCAAACTAGTTTGCATAGCTGAGAGATGGGTAGAGGTTGAGATGAGAGACCATACAATAAAAAGGAGAGAGCCTTCCAGTCAGCCAGCAGACTGCCTGATAACCTCCTAACATTTGAGTTCTGTGAGGTTCTAAATACCTTCTTTTCTTGAGATAGCTCGAGGCATATCTGTTTCTTGCTGTCTAAATATCTCTGAATGGGACAAAAGTCAACAATCAACTATGGGAGAAGATGCTGGGTCAAGAAAATGTGTTTGTGAGGAAATGTTGGTATGCCGTCCATGTACTGAATGCAAGGAGTATACGAAACACTAGTGCTGAGAGCTTAATGTGGAAGGACCCAGATCTGAAGGAACTGGTGCAGGAGGTGAAAAAATTAAGCTGTGATAGGAAAAATAATGATTTATTATAAACTTGGAATATAATAGCGGAGAAAAAAAAGCTAATCATGGTTTAAAAAGAGGCACTAGTTAGTATTCTTAGAGCCTAAGTCAAAAGTGGACTAGAGATGCAATCGAGAACCCTGGTGTCCCCTGGAGTCTCATGTTGGGGTCTTTTAATCCCTGCTTTTCAGTTTCTACAAGAGGTGGGATTGTGCAGGGCTCTGAGTTTTGTATTTTTGCTTTTTAAACAGATGCTCACACTCAGCCTAATGAGAGGGGGACATTAAGAAGATGGAGTTAGAGGACAGGCTTGAGAAGGACATTGTTCAGCCAGTGTGGGGCCAGAACAATTCTAGTGCTAAATGGAAGTTATCAATTCAGTGAGTATCAAGGATGATTGGGAAGAAATGATTGAAGCCTCTGGGTGATCAGCAATAGGGGGAAAATTAGGGGCAAGCCTCTCACCACAAGGGGGTTCCCCTGAAGATAAATGATACTTGAATTAAATAAGTAAAAATTGAAGGACATCTAGGGAAATAAAAGGAAAAGTGTAAGAATGTGAGAATGGCAGAGAAAAATCAAATATGGAGAATGTCCTTGGTTAAGTTCTTTAATAGAACTTTCCAAAACCCGGTTGGTCATGACAGATTTTTCCCTTTGTCAATTCTTCCTTTGCCTTTGCCCATCCCATGCCTCCTCCCCAACATGTCCATTTAGAATTTAAAATTTTTCAAAAATTTTCCAGGGCTTCCCTGGTGGCGCAGTGGTTGAGAGACTGCCTGCCGATGCAGGGGATACGGGTTCGTGCGCCGGTCCGGGAAGATCCCAGCGGAGCGGCTGGGCCCGTGAGCCACGGCCGCTGAGCCTGTGCGTCCGGAGCCTGTGCTCTGCAACGGGAGAGGCCACAAAAGTGAGAGGCCCGCATACCACACACAAAAAAAATCTTCCAAAGACAGCATTTTATAGAATTTTTCCTTTAGAATACACAAATGGATTTAAAAACACTTCAAAAGGAACTAAATTAAGGGGTCCTGATGAGTAGTCCTATTGGTCTGTTTCCAGAGGAGAGTAAGAGGAAAAGAAGAGAGAGTGACAAAGGCTACTTTTGGTATCTGATGCCAGTTAGGCCAATGCCATAGCCAACCTTACAATGTTTTAAGAAGAAGAGGAGGAAACAGTACTTTCCTTTCTTTAATTTCTAATTTTCATTTTGAAATGAGTATATATTCACAGGAAGTTTCAAAGAAATGTACAGGAGGGGTCCCCAGCACCCTTTACCCAGCCTCTCCCAATGTTAACATCTTATATAACTATAGTAAATATCAAAACCAGGAAATTGACATTTCACCAGTTGTACATGCATTCGTGATGTGCGTGTGTGTGTGTGTGTGTATGTGTGTAGTTCTATGCAGTTTTAACACATGTGTAGCTTCTTGTAATCACCACCAGAATCAAGATACACAGGTCTTTCTTCCTTGTGCTTCCCCTTTATAACCATCTCTCCTACCCCCATTCCAAACCCCTGGCAACCACTAATCTGTCCTTCATTTCTATAAGTTTTTAATTTCAAGAATGTTATATAAATGGAATTTTATAGTAACTAACCTTTATATGATTGACTGTTTCCTTTCAGTATAATTTCCTGAGGTGGATCCAAGTTGTTGGTTGTGTTAGTAGTATGTGTTTCTTTTTTTGCTGAATAATATTCCGTAGTATGGGTGTATCACACTTTGTTTAATCAGTCACCCATTAAAAGATATCTATTTATTTTATGAATAAAGTTGTTATGAACTTTCATATACAAATTTCTGCAAGAACATAATTTTTCATTTCTCTGGGATAAACACAAGATTGCAATTGCTAGGGTGTATGGTAAGACCATTTTTAGTTTCTAATAGGTGTTTATTGATATCTCATTCTAGTTTTAATTTGCATTTATCTAATGGCTAATGATGTTGAATTTTCTTTTCATGTGCATATTTGTTATCTGTATATCCTTTTATATAAAAAATCTGTTCATGTCTCTTTCTCATTTTCTAATTGGATTATTTGGTTTTGAATATTTTACTTTAAAATGATTTTTTTATGACTTCACCATTGTTTATGTCCACTTCCCCCCTTTATTCTAAGTTCAACCACTCTGTGAAATGAGTAAGAATGTCTGTCCTCATTTTACAGATAGATTAAACCCCAATGAGTCTTCTTTATGTATCTAAAAACTGTGATGTAATGAGTTAAAAGGGAGCCCTGTTGTATATTGAATTCATTCAAACTCTAATGTTTGACTAAGCAGGGAATGTCTAGAATTAACTAGATGTACCAGATTGAAAAGTAAATGACTAAGAACAACAATAAAGCTGAGGAAAACTAGCAATGCCTTTTAGGGTATCTCTTGTAAAAATCTTATATTTGAAATCTGAAAAGATACATTCTGAGATATCTGCCATTTTACAAGGAAGTTTCATATATGGTGACCACTGCTATATTTTGATTAACTTCTACCAACTAATGTTAAGTTTTCTCTTTATCTTGAATATTTTTTGTTATTCCTTGATTTCTATCAGGATTACTGAGATTTCTTCATTTCTATAATTGACTTCTTCATTTATTTCCTCTTCCTTTAGTTTGGATGTTATACATTTTTTTTTTTCATTTTGCTGTGGTTACCCTTGTATTTTGCACATGTTTTATTCATGTGATAAGTCTAGAGTTACCAATATCTCAATTGCCATCCAGAACAACACAAGGAACTAAGAACAATACTGATCAACTCACACCCATCTTCCCTGTCTTTGTTGTTTAGTCTCTCCTTGAGTTCAAGTGCCTTTAAGTTAGAAAGTGTATAGTTATTGTTTTTTGCATTGTTGTATGTTTACCAATTTGTATCTTGCATCCTGCTTTTTAATCTGAGTTCATTGCCCTTTTCTATTTCTAGAGTTTCCATTTAGTGCTTCTTAAAGTATATGTGTTCTTTATTCATAGAATGTCTCTTTTTTCAGTATACTTATTTGTTGTTTCTACTTCTGGCTCTTTAAACACTTTAAACACACTTATTCTATAGACTTTTAGATTGTTTTATAATATTTCATTTTTAGGGTGCTAATTATCTTGTTTGTTAATTCCAGTGACTCTCCCAAATAATGCTTAATTTCCTCTTTTGATTTATACTTTTTAATAGTGAACCCATCTTTCAGAGACACCATGGGTTGTAGATGTTTCCTTATGTCAGCCAGGGGCCCAGCAGCTTCATGGTTTAGGCCAGTACCCTGGACTGGATTCTACCAATTTGCCTGGATATAAATTGAAATCTTACACTTGCACATGTCCTAGATTTGTGGTTTTAATATCACCTTGAGCCTTGATTTCCACTAAGAGCCTAAGATAGACAAAAAAATTTTATTACTATTTTTCTAGGCTAGCAGACAGAATTTTTCTAGTATTCTGTTCATTTAAAAAGTGATAAATGATTATCAACTTATCATGGTGTACTTAAGAAGGCAGATATGAAAATAAGCAGTAGACCATTTGATTAATATCTTGTATTTATATAACATTTATTTATGCTCCCTGAGTTCAGAGACAAAATCTTATTTTCTTTCTGTATAAATAATTATCACCAATTGAGGACCTATTTTGTTTCAGATATTATTCTGGGTACATTACATATATTGATGTTCACCTTTATATCATATACTCAAAATGGTTGTACTTCTCCCCATTTAGTAGATTAAAAAATTGAAATTCAAAAGGACATATATCATGCTTGCATGCACATACTTTGCTCACTTCTCACAGAAAATGTACTGAGCAATGGAAACAACATATCACAGCATTTTAAATAAAAATTTGTCATACATTATATTACTTTGGTATTATCCAACTGAAGTTCTACAGAACAGGAATTTTGTAAGATGCTGTATAAGAATAAAAAAAGATTCCCTGTTCAAAAAAATGTGGAAAGGCTAAAACTACCATTATTTATTTGATTTTCTGAATTCTTACACATCTTTTGTAGATTTCTGATGTGCACATTAAATGCAGCAACCCCAAATTTCTTATTTTTTCAAAATGTAACACTTATAACATTTCCTGAATGTAGCACTTTAAAGAACTCATTATGCTACGTTTTTCCCCATTCTTTCTATTCTCAAAACTACCCTGTTATACTGAAAGCACAAGCTGATATTTGGTAGACAAATTATAAAAATGAGGGTAAAAGATGCAAGATTAGACAGTGATAATCCTTGAATGAAAATCTAGGACTCCAGACAGCTAATTTAGTGCTAATTATGCTGTCAATGCTTATCAATAATATCTATGAATATAAGACATAAAAATGTCAGCTTTTTAAAATGTTCCACTGAGTTTTCCTTATATGTTGTAAGGATTTAGGATAGTTGTGGGGAATTACAGATTAAAGTTTGAAGAGATTGTGGTTGACTATATTTCCAAATTTGGCCACCATATTATGCTGCTTTATAATGTGACTTTGAGCAGTGGGGTCTATGTTTCTTCCCCTTGAATCTATGAGCATTTGACTAAGGTGAAAGTGATGATCTGTGACTTCTAAGTCTTGTTCATAAAGGTGCTAGAACTTTTTCCTGGTTCCACTGGGATGCTAGCTCTTGGATTCCAGCTGCCATTGCAACAGCATGAGAAACCCTCACCAGGCACTTCCTACTGAGAACAGACAACCCTCAGAACTGTGGGAGGATAACAAAATGATTTTTGTTGTTTTCTGCTACTAGGTTTGGGATAGTTTGTCACACATTAAGGGCAACTATTAAAAAATCAAAATCCTCAGTGCAGATGGTTGCATAGATCAACTGAGAAGCTACTCTAATAAGATCCTCATACCACTTAGGACCTTGGGAAATAGGGAGCATATAAGTAGATTATAGAATTAATTAAGAGACATTTTGAAACTTTTCCCCTTGATTCTAAAAATGGTACACATGTTTAGTGTAGAAGACATGAAAAATTCAGGAATGTACATGAAGAAATTTTTTTAAATTTAAATGTGGACAATATTATAGATACCAGTTTATATTGTGATTTCCTCACTTACTATTTCTCTGATTTTCAATAATCTCCTACAGTATCATGTGTAATGGCTATTCATTGTTATGTAGGTCCTAAAATGACAATATCATGTTTAATACTCTTATAGATTTCTTCTTTCAACAAACATGTTTGAGCTCTTTCTATGGGGCAGGTGATAGTATGGATACCAGGTACAGTTTAGTGGATATGGTCCTGGCCATCACGGAGGAACTGGGCAATAAACACTCAAACAAAAACATAAATAAGCAACTACAATGGGCAAAATTATTGTGAAGTGACTGCACTGAATGTTGGGTTGTATAATTAATGGGGAAAGCATACGGTGACATAAAGCTGAGTTTGATGGATGAGAAGGAAGGGCTATTTGAAGTTATGGGGCAAAGCGTTTGAGGAAGAGGTACTTGGAAATGTGAAGGTTCTAACGTGGCCCGTGAAGTGGATGAAGTTAGTGGGCAGGGTGGCTACTGTGGGGGAGGAGGAGTGGGCAGGGGCTTATAGCATAGTTCAGTTATGTTGGACATCCAACAATAGTCACTATTTTCACAATGCTGCAGGAAACATTATTATACATAAATTATGTATCTGTTTCCTGCATATTCCTGTTTCTATAGCATAAGTTACTGGAAGTGAAACTGATGAGCCAAAGAGCTTGCCTTTTTTATGGCTTTGATACATGGGGTTCTCTAGAACTTTTATCCAAATTTAACTTTAGCTTCCTTCCCTCCCTTTCTCCCTCTTTCCTTTTCTTCATTCCTTCCTTTCTATCTCTTTTTTCCTCTTCTTCTTCCTCTTCATCATCTTTATCTTTTAGTCTTCATTAGAAGAAATTTTAATAAGATTAACTTTACAGTTCATTTAAGAGGAGGAAAGGGGTTTGATAATATCACAGTGATATTGACATCTTTTAACTTTCCTTCTTTAAAATACCAGCCCTGTATTTAACATATATGAAACTTATGAATTACATGTGTGTAATTTTTTGTCATATATTCAACATATATGAAACTTATCTACTGATGGCCTTGGCCCTTTCTCCTACCTTTTTTTGGTCTTTGTCTTCATTTTTGTTTCTCCTGGTTTATTTCCTGCTGACATTGAATTGTGGGTACCTTTGAATAGAAATGTCTTGGGGACCTTGGGGGCTGTGGGTTCTCAATGCCACACACATGGACTTGGGTTGTGCTTTTTCAACTGATCCCTAGAAGTTACAGTTTTATAGGCCATGCACATATTTTTGGAGATGGCCTGGACAATCCTGCTTGTGCAAAAGATATGTAAATGTGTCTTAGAGTCCCCACAAGAATATGTGCTAAAATTCCAGAAAGGAACGTCTCAAGGAGATAGGAAAGAAGAACAGGAGGCTTTTGAGTCACAGTTGATCTTTTGGCATGTTTGCAAAATTGTCTGCTATCTAGCTAAGCTTCCTCTCAAACAAATTATTGCGTCTCCACAATGAATGGGATAAACATTTCACATTGGAAATGTTTGCAGGTGAAGCAAACAATACTTGGAAGGGAGTAGACAAACTTAGGGACTGTTTGCTGAAATGTTTGGAAAGCATTTGCCATTGTAGGCAAATTCAGTGTCTGACCTGTATTGTTGATTCTTGTGAGCAGATGGGGAGGAGCGGAGGCTTCTAAATGCGAAATCAAAGAAACAAAAAGGGGAGGTGTGTATTCTGTTGAGCATTGCACACATGTAATGGATTCCTTCAAAATTAATTGTTTAATTCTGAGGTGAAGGTTTTGTTTCGATTTTGGTTTTGTTTTTTAAATAAATGCAGGAGTTGTATGTCAGTGTGAAAACCCCTGATGTTTCCTATGATTATATACTGGGATTTATTAACAAATAGTGTTTTCACTTGACAGAAAAATATTCTTTGCTGAAAATTCAGGCCAGTGAAAAATTAATGGGTCAGCATTGACTTAGGTCAAATTCATGAATTAGAAATCAGGGCCCTTTCCTCAAGACACTTTACTGCCATCTGCCGGAAAATCATCAAAGTAAAAATACAAACCAATGATGACTCTGTCATGGATGGAGCCCTCTATGGTTGTGCAAAGCATAACTTGCATGGTCATACACAGTAGCCTTGTAGGGGATATTCCAGACTTAATTAAATCATCTGGTAGAAGTTTATGTGCAACAAATAGTGACAGGAATACTGTCTATTGATATGAGTTTTGAATTAAGAGGGTTGGATTTCCCTGCAGATCCAGCCTGTAGGTAACATCATTCCATCTTTGTGGGGTGCTAATGATTTGAAATGAATTGCTCATAATTTTTCCATATTAAAATATTGACTTCTATGAAAACTACTGTGAGAAAGAGTAAAGGATTATTAGGGGTCCGGCAGGGGTTGTCTCTGCCCACACCCTTGCAGAAGCTTTGGGTTGTGCTGGCCAATATCTGTGCTAAGAATATGTAAACTGTAGTGTCGGCAGCAGGATGGGAAGTCTCCAGGAAGACAGCCACGGCTAACCATTTTTTTTTCCTTTACCAAATGCTGGGCTCCAGGTAGATCTGAAAATGGGGCCTGGTTTAATTAGGCAGAACTTTCAGGAAGCCAAGTAACAAATGACAACTTAATTAAATATAATTAAGACATTTTAGACCTTCTTGAGGGCTCTTTCAGCAGGGCGATGATTGCAGCACAGGGAGGCCACAAGGAAAAGAAAGGCAAGGTGCTTTCATTTTCTTTTTTCTTACTTTTAGGTCTCAGCTCTTTTTTTCCTCTTCACTATTGGAAATGCAGCTGGATCCCATTTATAATCCATTTTCGCATTTGTTTGAATTAAAATCCCAGATTGTTGTGCTTTCAAGGTTGAATGTGTGCAGCAGCCAACGTTTCTCCAGCCATTTCAGGAGTTACTGGATAACTGGGCTCCAGGAAGGGAAACTATGCCACACATTTGAGCCACAGGGAGGAGAGAGAGAAAATAGACCCAAACCAAAAATTTCTGACATCGCTGTTGTTTGGAGAGATTGTTCTGCTCAGAACATGTGCTGTCTACTTAAGACTCTAATTATTCTAAATAATTAGAATAAATTGGCTCTAATACCTATGTTTTATTATTTGATATTAAAGAGCAAGCCATTTTCAAAAGAAATTCGTAATGCAATCAAAATATTAACAACAAACTCTATCCATAGAAAGACTTGGGCTTGGAAGTACCTATGCTTTCTACACTTCCACCTGAATTCTAATCTGAGTGCTGCCGTGTGCTCTCCCCAGGTCTTTTCCAGTATCCTGTTTATGTCTAAATCCAATAGTCCAGCCATGCCAGCTTGTTACCACATGGAAAACTCCATTGCTCAGAGAAAGTTATGAATCCCTATATTCTTTATGCTTTAAGATCCACCATGACATCTCAAAGTAATTGCCAGGTAAACCCACCAGATGGTTTTGGGGGAACACGCAATAGACTTATAATTTCCATTAGCATAATATTGTTACCTCACCAATGTGGTGTCCTGTCTTCGTGGAAAGTTTATGAGCCAGAAATAAAATAATACTCATGGGGACCCATGAGGACATTTGAAAAAGTACTAGCGAGGTTAATGAGATCTCAGGTCTCTTCAGCTCCTAACAGAAATGTTCTTACTTCAGCTGAGCTCAGTGGTCTGGGATGGCACATGGCAGACGCAAAGCAGACTGAAGAGGGAGAAAGAAAGGTTCATTTCCAGTCCCAGCTCTGCTGCTACACTTCAAATTAGGATCGAGGCTCTGATCTGGTTTCAGATTGCCTGAGTTTTGGTTCTGGTTCCATTCTTTACTTTCTGGAGGACCTTGGGCATGTTACCTAAGCTCTCTATGCTCCAGTTTTTTCATCTGCAAAATGGATATAATAATAGTACCTCAATCAATGTTTGTCATGAAGGATGAGGTAATTCTCACAAAAGTGCTTAGAATAGTGCCAGATGTAGTAAACACACAGTGAATATTAACAATTATTATTTCTATTTTTAGGATTATAGGATGTTAAACAAGTCATCTGACTGTGCTAGACCTCAGTTTCCTTGACAGTCAAATGAGAAAGGTTGGCTTAACTCTGGAATCCTGTGATTCTATGAGCTATAATCTTGATAAAGTTAAAAACCACTCTGTTTTGAAATATGAATATGAGTTTTGCTCTTTGAGACCTATCATCAGACTTTGGAAATCAGATGTATTGTACAATGGGTATTAACTATTTGAGTAAGAGTTCAGAGGAAAGGTTATTGAGAAGAGGCTTCTATGTAGGGGACAGAAGAGGTGGTGGGTCTCTTTGCCTGGTACTAACATGCTTGGGAGATTATTAGGTCTTGCTTGTCTGGGGGTCATAGAGAGGAGAAGAGGTGATTAGTTTTTAAAGGGGCTTAAAATGGATTGTTCAAATTGGTCATCTTTAGTCATGAGAGGCAAGAACACATCCTTCTCCTTCGACATGGAAGTAGCATCTTTCATTTTGATCTTTTGTCTGCAGAAAAGGGGAGGACCTCTTGGAAATACCGGGAAATAAATCAGGTGGTTGCTACTCCTGGGCTGGATAAATCTTTTGAGCCCTGCCAGTTGCCTATGTCTTGTAGTGCAAGTAACATATGCCCCTTGTTTGCACAAGGATTATTTTAGTTTCTAGTTGTCTGACCATAATCAATCAAAGTAGTTGATTATGCTCTGGGGATGCAATTGAACAATACATTAGGCATTGACTCCTCTGTCTTCTATGCACAGAGCAATTGTTCTTTACTCCTTTAAGGAAGAGAAAGTGCCCTTTTGCCTCTCATGTCACTTCGATACACAAGTTCTCTGTCCTGTTATTTGTAGTTACCCTGGTGAAGAACACAAACGGTCTTGCCATTTGCATTAGGGCAGCCATCTTGAGGAAGACTTTGAGCTTCAAATCTTTACACTATTGGGATGGATGGAGCCAAACTCCCTTGCAAAAAAGTCTCTTGGTATGGGGTAAAAACACAATTGATATCCCTGTTCTCTGTCAAAATTGCCCTTCTCCTCTTGTCCAGTGGCCGGACTCTGCAGGCACATGGCATGTCACAGCCAACATAGAAAGAACTTTCTTCCAAAACCCCAATTCCCAGGAAAGAAACCCATTTATATATGAGGTAAAAGTCATTAAAGTTTCTTTTAAGCACACTGCCTGGTTTCTTTAAGGGCAATGTCGATCACTTCCTATTTTATTTATAGGCCATATGTAATTCATGTGGATAACTTACGTAACTTTAAACCAGCTAATTTGGTATAAATTGTATTTCTGTCTTTAGCTACAAGTGCAATACTCAAGAATCTCCTATTTTGAGTCACCGTCAGCTTTTCAGGATTTGCAGTTAGTACATGTGGTTCCATTCAGGTTAAACACTCAGCCCCATGAAATTCAAGCAGTTCATTTCCTATTCAAACAAGCTAAATACAAGAGACAAAATGAAGATAAATTCCTCAATGGACCAAGATAAGCTGGTTGGGTAAGGGGAAAGATAATTAGTCAGTCTTAAGCCAACTCTGACTCTTCCAGGTTTTATCTTTGCAGCTCTTGGTGATGGACCTCTGTCTCTGAAGCTTAGTGATATCTATCTTTCTCCCACACCTGGGGCATTTCAGTAACAAGTTGATGGTGGCTGTAAATGCCCACCTAATAGTCTTTTCATTGTGTGCACATCCCTGGGTATGATGGGAGGCAGGACAAAAGGTGTGGAAAAATTGGCCTTAGGGAGAAGCAAGATGGGGGTTCTCTTTGTGAGAAAACACTAATAACATGAAAGTTTCTAACTGAAATGCTTGGTGGGAAGCAGACTTAAAACCAATGCCCTCCAATGTTTCACATGACGGTATTGCTACATAGGTTTTGGAGGATGATAGTAAATCAATTCTTTTTTTTAAAATGTACAAAATATATAAATTTCAGTTTCATGGTTCCCTGCCTTTTTTATGTTGCACAATGAAATCTTCAAGTGGAAGAGGCCTCTTGATTGACTTGTAAGAATGGTCCAAATGATTGAATAAATAGAAACTGCATCCACAGTGTGTAGTCTCCTCAAAGAATTACTCAAGACCAGGAGGTTTTAAATGTTTTTGTTTCCAGAAGGACTGTTGATATGTGCAGGTGGACATGGTAAAAACATGGCTGAAATTTGAAATACTTAGGGCTACATAATTGAGTATATTCCAGAATCTGAGGCCTAAGGCTTCCAGCTGCATCCTTCATCTATTTTGCAAAATATAAATCTTGTGATAAGGCACAATGTCCCATGTTTCCAGATGTGGGAAGGTAAGCAAGTTATATACATATATAATTACATTTTAGAAAATTTGCATCCTTCATAGAATCTAAGAAGACATGCTTTCCATGAAGCTGGCATATAGCCTGATAATTAAAAGCAACTGTTACAAGGAAACGGAGGTATGGTAAGGTAGAATTACAAGTCAAAACAAAGCAGATCAGAAGTAATAGTCAAAGGGATGTATATTGAGGATGAGAGTTTCCAGAACAATAGAAATCATCATTTTCCTTCTCATGAATAACTATAATGTTCTGGGAAAAATCAGTGCAAAGGGGCCCACACTAGTTTCACCCTGTCAAATGTGAGAGGACTTTAAAGAATTCTTCAAGCATCCAGATATGGAAAAGATATAAAAGGACAACTTTATATAAAATTCAAGATTGTGTCAGTCATCTGATTGTTACACTAAATGCCAGAAGATAATTGTGAGCAATGGATAGCTTACACAAGAAGAAAGTAAAACTATGAAAATAGGTCTATTATTACTTTACAATAATCAAATAACTTAAAATTAAGGTAAGTTAGCTGTAGTATAGCCATCTGAAATCTATTTTATGGCATGGGAGAAAGAAAAGCAATGCTGAGATTTTTAAAAGCTTGTTGCAGCATAAAAGCCATTTATGTAAAAATTGAAAACATAAAATAATACAATATATGGTTTTGAATTCATATACATGAGATAAAAATAGAAAAACATACATCAAATACATACTAATTTACAACAATACTTCCACCGGAGAAAGGGGGAAGAGGAGGAGAGGATTGAGGAGGGGGGTAAAAAGGATTTCACTTTTGACTGTAATGTTTTATTTTTAAAAATATCTAAAGCACATATGACCCAATTGTGTTCATTTTGGGACGGCAGATAAACAAAATTTGTTACAAATTTTGTAATCGCTTGTAATTTTTTATATTTGTCCTTAATTTTAAAAAGAAAAACATTTATAACAAAATTGAGATATCACTTACCACACTACAAGCAAATAGTATATGTGTGTGTGTGTAAATATGTATATGTGTGTACTGTACACACACACACGAAGATGACATAACATTCAATATTAATGAGGGTTAGGTTAAGGAAGCTATGGTCTCCAACACTTTGAGAGAGTCTATCTTAGCAGAGGACATCTCAGAAGTCTTAACCCCTGGGACTTTAGGCCTTTATCTTAAGGAAATGGTAAATGTTTAGCAGAAACAAAATTTTTCATTGTATTTTAATTAATGCTTCTTTTGCCCATATAGCAGATATTAACTGAGCATCTACTATGTTCATGGAACTATCTCAACATGCAAAGTCAGTCCCAGCTCTCAGAAAGTTAATGCCATGTTTATAACAAGGAAAAATTTGAATTCGAAACCAAGAAAGTACTGAAAAATAATTGGTTGGCTTATTACAATGTGACTCTATATATTGTAAAATAACTTTGCCATTTAAAATAATTTTACAAATAAAAAAATTTAGGGCTTCCCTGCTGGCGCAGTGGTTGAGAATCCGCCTGCCGATGCAGGGGATGAAATAAAAATAAAAAAAATAAATAAATAAATAAATTTAAAGATATTTATAATGACTTTCCTAGTGAATTCTATGAAATAGTTTATATCCTGGGACCATTCTGGTCAATTTAGCATATCTACTAATACACTTACTTGTATGTTTACTAAGTATGTATAGAAAACATGCTATTGGTGGTTATTTGGTAGGATGTTGTGAAATTTCTGGGTTTTTTTTACATCTACGTTTTCTAATTTCTTTGATAATAAACATAAATGTTATAATAATAAATACCTTTCCAAATTAAATACAGAATTATTATAGCACATGACTCTTAAGCAGGAAAATATCTGTAATTAATAATAGCCATACTTCATCTTTAAATAATAAATTTAAACCTATGGAATCAATTTCCAGAAAAATGCTCAATTTAATATCTGCCATACAAATTGTATATTTAATCATTTTATCTTATTTGGGGGCAAAACATATAAAAGTTTTGAATTATACACATCCTTTGACCCAGCTATTACATCTTTAAGGGTTTACCCAACAGATACACTTGCATGTGCATGTAAATGGTCTTCATTTCAGCACTGTTTCTTATCAAGTTAAGCATTGTTTTTATTGACATAAATTACGTGAAATTAAACAGGAGTTTCTAAGTATATTTTTTTACTGCAAAAGATATAACTTTATAATTTAACTTTCTTTCATAAAATGCTATATATTTAAGGTGTATGACATGATTTTATATATCCCTCTATATACATATATAGTAAAATAATTACTATGGTCAAGCTAGTTAACATATAATCCGCCCACATTGTTACCATTTGTGTGTGTGTGTGTGGGTGTGTGTGATGAGAGTACCTGAAATTTACTATCTTAGTAAATCTTCAGGATTCAGTAATTATTAACTACAGTCATCATGCTGTACATGCGATCTATAGACTTATGCATCCTACATAACTACAACTTTGTACCATTTGACCAACATCTCCCCATTTCCCTCACCTCCCTGCCACCCATCCTTTGTAACCACTGTTCTACTCTCTGCTTCTATGTATTTGACTTTTTTAGATTCCACATATAAATTTGATCATGCAATTTTTTACTTTCTGTATGGCTTGTTTCACTTAGTATAATGACTTCCAGGTTCATCCATGTTGTGTTCTTCTATTTTTAACATTTCATTAGACATACATATATGCACACATATATACATACCATTATATACACATACATATATAATGTCTTTATCCATTCATCTGTCAATGGACACTTAGATTGTTTCCATAATATCTTGGCCATTGTGATTAACATTTCAGCATTATTTGAAATAGCAAAAGCTAAAAATAATATAAATATCCATTGATTAAGGGATTAATTAAATACAGGCTACATAATGGAATGTTTTGCATCAATACAGTGAATGAGGCAGTTCCGTATCAACTGATATGGAGATATAGTGTATTAACTTACTCGTCTTACGTATGTATGCATGAAGGATTCATAAGAATCTGTTTTTGGTGAGAATGAGGTAAAGAGATTTTATACTTTATATTTTGTACCATATGGTATCTTTAAATTCAGTTTTTGTTTCCATGGTTTACAATGAAAATCTTTTAAAATATATTTGAAAAATAATCTGAAATAAAAAATACAATTAGTCTCTCTCTTCCCATGTATTGATGGCTTAAAACACATATACCTTTCATTTTAAATAGTACTAAAACTCCATTCAAAGATATTTTGTAATTAACCACTTTCACTTTGTGTAATAAACACTCTGAGACAGCAATCGGACAACATTCATAAGGATAATTAATACCTTTTCCTCTGTAAATTTGAGAATAGGAACTATTTACACATTTGAATTCTAACCTGTGACATTTTTGTTCCCGTGGTTCATCTTTGAGATGAGTGCATGAACATTTTGAAAAACTGGTTTATTCAACAATTTGGGGTGAAATTCAACAGAAAATTCTGTTTACATCACTCCTCAGCAGATTCTTGTTCACAGCTGAGTGTGCAAACTAGAAATCTTTGGGCCATATATAGCTTACATATGGCTCTACTTTTTGGCTCAGCACAGCACTTAACATAAAACTGAAAGAAATTGCAATTCATTGCCAATGAGCTAACATTTTAAAATTGGGAGTTTTCTCATAAAAATCTGTTGTTTTCTCTCATCCTGAAAAATTAAATCTTATAATACTGGACCTATATTCCCACTGGGAAACAGTTGGCTGGAGGTGAAGAGCAGCTGTTTCCTTTAGTTTGGACATGCAGAAAACTCTCCTATTTTCCATAGTCTCCACGACTCCCTATTACTTAAACCCTGTCAGTATCATTCATTTGTGTTTTTTTCTTGGCCCTTTATGTAGCCCAAGTTTACAGCCCATGGATTAAAAGAAGAATCTGGACACAAGGGGAAAGTAGCCCTGACAGGAGTTAAAAAAATACTTGTAAAACTTAGAAAATTAAAATAGTGTGGTACCGAAGCATGAATAGACATATTACCCAATGGAAAAGAATAGTAAGCATGGAACAGACACAGGTACATATGGAAATTTAATGCCTTATTGCTACTTAGGAAAAAAATATATGTATACTAACCCATATATACAAAAACATGTGTATCTATTTCTGTATCTACCCATCTGTATATGTTTATGTAAAACCATGAACTTATACTGATACCTCTGATTTCACACACCACCACAGTGTTCATTCTGGCAACTTTTAAAAAACCTAACAAAATAAAAAGTTGAAAACCACTCTTAAATTAATCAGTCTCTTGAAAGTTGGTTTTTTAAACTATGTTTAAAAAATTCAGGAAAGGAATTATTGATGGGAAAGGATAGTAATATAAAATCAGAAAGAATGCATTGCTGGTATTTTTTTTTTAATGGGTAAATTGAAATTATCTTTCAAATCACAAGGGAAAATAACTTAATTATTTAAATAAAAACAGATGGAGGAAAGGTGAGCAAAAGAAAAGACTAGAATACTAAGAAGTTCTCAAGTTGAAAGGGATAAAAAAATAGGTGTAAATGTGACTGATTTGAAGGATTTATTTTGAACGATCAAGTTCAGCTGGGCTGAAGAAATTGGTTTCTGTATTTTCCAAAAAGCTGTCTTGTCATCTCTCTTATTGAAGTGGACATAAAGCTAAATAAAAATAAAGATCAGTGTTTGTTTGATAAAATTCCGAAACGGCGGCTGGATCCCAGAACCACATGATATTTTAAAGATGTCAGAGTTTGGCCTTCGTGCATGGCAGTTGGCTGTGAATGTTCACCTTTAACTCTGGGGCTGTAAGTAGATCACAAAGTTCATTTTTATTGTTTAAATTTCTTTCATTCCTCTGTTGCTGCTCAATTGTGTAAGTAAAGCAGGTTTTATCACACTTTGCAAGTTCATCACTTTTAATTCTATTCCTACCACGCTAGATTAAATTTAAGGGTCACTGAAGTCAGGAGCCACTGACCTTTGCCCTCTTAATGGTTCTCACCATTAATACTTGACCCTAAAAGCTATGTATACAATAAACTATATTTATAGGTGTGGAGGGAAGGGAAAAGCAGAAACAAAAGTGGGTCGAATGATTATTTATTTTGCCATGCTCTTCAGAGATTAGGAATGTTCACACAGTCTATACTTCAGTTGGTGAACTTGGACTGGCTGCCTTTTATGGTGTCTGAATAGAAAGTTGGGATGAATGCACATGGGGGTAACCCTCAAAATGACACCCTTGCTTATCTCAATCACTCTGGGATTGCTGACCCTTTACCTTCATTAGGTACTAACTTGAGATCTCTCTTTCTGGTTTTCTTTGCATATGACGGAAGGAAAATAAAAGACATATTTAAGATGATCCTTCTCAGAAAGAAAAAAAATATTCAAACAGTTTATTTTGGAAGATTAGAATTGTGAAAACTCTGAGAAAATTAGGAATTTTGTGAAATGTCTGTAATTATTCCATCTGATGGAAGAGAATGCAAAGAAGAAGTCTTTATGATGGAAATCTCCAGCATTCTGTTCCCATTAACTTTGGATATTTTTCTCCATTCAGAAACGTTTAGAGTTGGTTTTCTTTTCCTTAAAATTTGGAGAAAATGAATGACATTTTTTTTTGCTTCTTTTGCTTTCCTTTACTTTTTAATATATCTAGTTTCCAGGACATTTTGTTATTTGCATGATTAATTAAAAGCTGTTCTTTTTTTTTTTTTTGGTGAGCATAGCATCTGGGCTGAGCAAGGGAATTCATTTCCTGAAAACAGAACTTTCAGGGCATCCATGCTGCCTTTCAGTTCTCAGATTTACAGAAAACTTGGCTTTCAATGGCCCATGTGTGTGTGTGTGTGCATGTGTGTGCACATAAATACACATAAAATATGCAGTATTAAGAGTCACTTAAAGATACAAATATTATGAAAGAGGACAAAGTTCACTATTAATTTACGAACAGCAGCATTCTACTACCCAATCGTTAAAACTTTTGGGGGAGTGACCATTCAAAATCTTTTCTAAGCTTGGGATAATTATTTTGGCAATATAACAAGCTATCCGATAGGAATGTATGGTGATTAAGGTAAAGAATTTTCCTTGGTCACAGATTGATGGAGAGTCCTGGGCTTATAAAATACTCTATTTCCTCCATTAATTGGGCCCGTGTGGAGTTGTAACCAAGTAGCTGAAACAAATAAAACATAAGGAATATTGGTTCCTTTTAAAATATTTCACTTAATTTGTGGAAGAGGTTTGAACTCCTTAAACATGCACAATCCCCCCAGCTCCATGCCCCAAGTTCCTTTGCCCTGTGCCCAGCCCCTTCCTCCTCTGAAGCATTCTTGCAATGCCCACAGCAATGTTATCCCCTCTTCCCAGTGAGGGAGGCTCCTCTAGCTACCCCCTAATTTGGGGGTGTAGGTAGAAAGGAAAGCAGAGAATGCAAATCTAGTCTTGAGGCCCTGTAAACCTCTCCTCTTTCACCTGGAAGTAAAGCTAGGAGTTGATTCCTTCTTATTGTGGTCTCTGTGATCACTGTCACCTTTACATGCCTCTGAATACTTTGGTGAACGTTCCTCATGCTTTGATGAGGATTCTTTGCATGAAAGAAAGGTTTTATGAGAGGATATATGTCCCCTGCACACTAAAGCAGGCAATCAATGGATTAGTACAGAAAAGCTGCAGAGCAAGCAGAATGAGGAAAAACGGCAAGAGAGAGAGTGTGTGGGTACGTGTGTGAGTGGAAGGCTTGCACGTTTCCTTGTGCTGGTTTATTGCCTCTGTCCATTTGCCAGGATATTGAAGTCCACTCTGAAGCAAATACCCTTAAATCACATACACAGGGAGCAAAGTTTTCTACCCACTTCCTGTTTTTTCTTTCCCATTTTGTGAGAGAAGCCACAGAAAAGGACATGTACTGTTCCCCTTATTGTGGACACAAAAAATATGCTAGGAGGTGAAACAGGTCACAGATCAGTTTTAGTACATTATTTTCTCCCATCATTATCTACATTGTACAGCCACATTAAGTCAAAAGACACGCAGTTATTTAGGGCCTTTGGGCAGTGTTACAAAGCAAGCTAAAAACCTTGATGAGTGGAATTACCTCTGGGTCCTATAAATTCTGGTTGGAAATTATTTAAGACTATTTCGTAAGTAACACTGCATATTTTCAGCTCCTCCAAATATCAACATAGTGATGGATTCACTCATCTTTTCCTTTCATTACATGTTGGGTGTGTGAGATCATTCCCCATCTATTCTTCTCTTCTAGGGAATCAACATATCAAGGATTTGCCTCCAAACACCTTCTGTAAGAGTCAGGGTTTTGAGTTTAATGAATCAGGCTTTTCCTGTTAAGTTGAGTCAGACTTTATTTCTGTCGCCATACAGTCTTTTGGGTTTAGCTCTTCAAATTTAAGGATGCATGGAAAATAAGGCTATTTACTTTCAATGTGATTCGTTTCTAAGTTTTTCTCAATATCTCTCTCCTTCTCTCTCTTTCTCTCTCCAGTGTGCTGTGAAGGAAGAACCTAGTTATAAATGTGTTATGCCCAGTGCATACTGAATGCATCTATTTTTAGGGTCTAATATTTCCTTTTCATGGTAACGTTATAATCTTAATGTACAGAGAACAAGCAAGGAGACTGTATGAGGTAGATCAAGACTTCTTTATTCAGTAAGGAGCTGAGCTTCTCACCTAGAAGTATGGTGGCCATTTATATGGCCAGAATTTTTTAAAATAATAAGCTTATGAATTAAGGATATAATTTTGATTATTTAAAAGAAATCTTTGAACAAATATTCACCATTAATTCTTTATTTTTATTGTGATACAATATAAAATCGGTAATATAAAATTTACCATTTTAAGCATTTTTAAGTATACGATCAGTAGTATTAAAGTATATTCACAAAGCTGTGCAACTATCACTGTTATCCATTTCCAGAAATTTTTCATCATTTCTAAAGAGAAACTTTGTACCCATTAAATGATAAACCCTTACATCCCCATGCCCTTGGAAATGGGCAACGACCCTTCTCCTTTTTCCCTCTGAATTTGCCCATTCTAGGTACCTAGTATAAGTGGAATTTACAGTACAGTAAGTCCCCTACATAAGAATGAGTTCCATTCCTAGACAGTGTTTGTAAGTCCAACAAAGTTAGCCTAGGTACCCAACTAACACAATAGGCTATATAGTACTGTACTGTAATAGATTTATAATACTTTTCACAGAAATAATACATAAAAAACAAACACAAAAAATAAAGAAAACATTTTTTATCTTACAGTACAGTACCTTGAAATGTACAGTAGTACAGTACAACAGCTGGCATCCAGCGACTGATCAAGTGAACAGGCAAGAAGAGTCACTGACTGGAGGAGAGAGAGGAGGTGGGAGATGGTAGAGCTGAAGGATCATCAGCAATAGGAGACGGAGGGCAAGCTGCAATTTCACTCATGCCTGACGCTGATGGAACGCAAGTTCGCATCTTTGAAGGTTTGCAACTTGAAGGTTCGTATGTAGGGGACTTACCGTATTTATTTTCTGACTTATTTCACTTATAATATTTTCACATTTCATCCATGTTGTATCATGTATCAGAACTTCTTTTCTTTTATGGTTAAATAATATTCCATTGTATGCATCTATCACACTGTGTGCATATACATCCATTCTGTTGATGGATATTTGGGTTGTTTTACCTTTCGGTTATTGTAAATAATTCTGATATGAACATTGGTATACAAGTACTTGAGTCCCTACTTTCACTTCTTTTGGGCATACAGTATACCCAAAAGTGGAAATGCTGTATCATATGGTATTTCTATGTTTAATTTTTTTGAGAAAACACCAAACTGTTTTACACAGCAACTGTACCATTTTACATTCCCACCAGCAGTGCACAAGGGTTCATCTTTGTCAATACTTATTGTTTTCTGTTTCTGTTTTATAGTAGCTATCCTAATGGGTATGAAATGGTGTCTCATCAAGATTTTGATTTTGATTTCTCTAATCACTAGAGATGTCGAACATCTTTTCATGTGTTTATTGACCATTTGTATATCATCTTTGGAAAAAGGTCTGTTCAGGTCCTTTGCCCATTTTTGAATTGGGTTGTTTGTTTCTTTATTTTTTGAGTTGTAGGTGTTCTTTATGTATTCTGACCTTTGATTCTTCCTAGTCATAAGTTTCCATGCTACATCTAAATGCATTTTTTAAAGAAGTTATTTTACTATGTCTTTAGGTTATTTTATATATGTATATTTATAGGTAAATTTTGTAGATATATGCACATATATGTATCTATACATAAAATACACATATATACACACAGATGCATATCAATTCAAAAGATTTAGTGAGTTTCAAGCTTAAATAATTGCAAATTTAACTAAAAACATCATTTAGACATTTAATTATTTAAATTTCATTTATACTTGTTTATTTCATGAATTTCAGAAAATTAATTTTAAATTTAATTTTTTGTTTCATTTTACCATCCTCAATTAGAGTACATAAAGCAAAAATACATAAACAACAAGAAGCAAATTTCTCCTTTCTTGGATTAACTCTTGGCCATTTCCAATATGTTCCAAAGTGAAAAGTGCAGTAACTTGTATTAACCTTAATCCAGATGGAACTCAGTAGTTAGTCTCTTGGTCTCTGGAATCAGTCTGCTTGTGTTGGAATGACCCTGCCATTTACTATGTGTGATTTTGGTCTGTTCAACCTCTCTAAACCTCACTTTCCTCATCGGAAGTAGGAATAATAATAGGCTGTTGTTGGGATCAAAAAGTGATCTGCACAGTTCTTAGTCCTTAAGAAGAGCCCAGTTGGTGTTGGAGAGTGCTTTGATTCTCAAAAGGAGTTCACAACCCCCAGAGATGATTTCCTAGACTTAAAGATGGAAGGCATAGCTCGGATTTTACCAGGGTATTGCTAGTTGATCATCAGAACCCCCTAGAGGTCAAGAAGTGGGTAAGCAATTTCCATGGTTTGAGACCCCTATACATTTGAAAATGAGGCAATGCCAATTCAGGGTCACAGAAATTATGGGATGTTTAAATGTTTTTGTTTAAGAAATTAACACAACACACATACACATGGGCACACACAAACACAATGGCTATACATGACTTCACTTGATGATAATTTCAAAAGTCTAAATTTATAAGCATTACTAAATGGGAGTCATAGGCCAAGGGCCCTCCTTGAAAGCTCCTTTTGCCTGCTACCACAGTCCCCTGATGATCCCTGGTAATCATATAAAAATAAAAGATCTTGAGAGTTTAAAGCCCAAAGAAATATGACTATTACTTAGGTCAGTGGATTCTAGACTCTGATATTCATCTGTTTTCATCAATTTGAAAACAGATGAAAGTGGAACTTCTGTGGCTGAGGTAGGAGGGGTGCCTTGAGACTGCCTTGCCCACCAGCCTCTCTCTCGGAGGATTTGGAGACCCAAGAATAATGCATGGCTTCATAGAACAAGCTTGGAAACCATTTCTTTAGTCTGATTTTATTTTATAGATGTCCTCCTCTGGCCTACATTGTAAAAACTGGGTATTGAGAAGGAGTGGTGCAAAAAGGGAGAAACTGTGAATTAATGACAATAGTGTCTGAAATTAAATTGAAACACTAAGCACAGAGAGTGACCAGTTGTAGTGCTTTATGTAAATTAATCGTAAAACACATCTAAAGTCAAACATGTCTGAAAGAATGAACATGTGCCCACCAACACGGATAGGTCTGTAGTACACAATTATTTTAAATAGTTTTAAATTGTTCTTTTCCATTTCTTTCTCCTTCTCCTCCTCCTTCCCCTCTCCTCTTTTCCTTTCTTCTTCTTTTTCTCCTCTTTCTTTAAATATTCTTTTACAAACTATCCATGTCAGATTTTATTACCTTTAGCTAAAGGTGGTTGTAAGAATACAGAGCAAAGACAAAATATACTTATCTTCATGCCGTGTAACAGCATATGACAACATCATACGAAATCTACAGATGGAGTTATCATAGCTGTGAAAAACTTCACAGACTACATTTTCCTTAGGCATTTATTCATTTTTGTATGATGAATGGATGTGAGAAGTCATCCTTAGAGAACATAATGGTCTCTGATTATGTACTTATGACACGGAAAGATGTCATGTGATGAAGTGTTTACAACGTGTAATGAGGTTGTGTAACAACCTCATTACAGCCCGCAATTACATTGACTAATTCCTTATAAAAATACTCAACAATATGCTTTCCCCATGCATGCACTTGATATCACAGCAGTTTACTAACCGATGCCTCTAAGCTGCAAAATCAAGAAGCTTGGATGACTCAATACTGTTTCCTCTCCAAGGCATATATAAAAGATCCTGGGTGTTGAGTTAGAGTGCTGCACAAATCACCTCTTATTGGAGGTGACTGAAGTAACTAATATAATGCGTATGTGTCAAATATTCTTATGGGTTGGAGAACTTGAGAGGCAGATTTACACCTAAAATAAGCATTCTTAATATATATACACTTTTGTTGTAGTGAAGGAAGAAGTATGCACACCTGTGCTCTCACATCCAGGGCAATGTTAGTACCTGCTCTTCCACTTTGGTCCTTTAATTATCTAGAATGACCCCTCCTCTTATTTCAATAATTAATGAGGAATATGACTCAAATGAGGTCCCCCAATGTTGAATATGGGACAGAACGCACCTGTGAATAATCTGTATTATATGGGACTACAAAGATTAATTTGGCTTCTGGGAGCAGGAGCTGTTAATGGGCTGGGGGTTGGGGTGTAGACTCTGAAATGAGACCCTGAACCTCTTGTCAGGAAATGAGCTCCTAGATGTGAGTGAGAAAATGCTGTATCTATCCCGCAGATATGTGAGACTACGAGGGAAAATGAGGAAATAGGATCAGGAAGAGATAAAGAGAAATATGATGTAGAAATATCAACTACTGAATTTTCATCAGAGTGTGAATGAGCAGTTGAAAGGGGTTCTAATCTGAGGAAACTGAATGGTTCTTAGACTAACAGAAATATTAATTTAAGTACATTAAACAGAAAGAAAGACAAAGCAGGGTTGAAATACTTAGTTTATAAATATTTTTAAGTGTGTTGTAGAGACTAATTTTAGAGTGAGTAAAAACTATTCAAAATTTGGTGAAATTTCATCATGTCAAAAAAGGGCTTGCTTCTTTGAGATAGTGAATTCTAATGGGATTTTAACATCACGAGAATATGGCTGACCCCTTGTAAGAAGACTAAATAATGTAACATTGACAGGAAGTGAATATGACCAGGTGATATCATCATTTTTTCTATTTACATAAATCTTTACAATTTCTAAAACACTTTACATAACTCAATCAAACTTCAGAACAGTCCAGCACATGGGCTGGAGGAAACGTGTTTGATTTTATTTTCCAAAGTTAGAATGTAAGACTCTGAGAAGTTAAATAATCACTTCAAAGTCTTAGAATGAATTAACAAGGAGGTCATGGACTCTCTTTCCTCATCCGAAACAGTTCCTGAGAAAAAAAAAATCATCATTTCCTCATGGCTGGTGAGGCCTACGGCCAACCTAACATACAAAGTAGAGGCACACATGGAGATGCTGCGACACAGAGCGTTAGGGCTTTGCTGTTCTCATCTTGCTCTACAGCCAAAATAGTTAATATGGAAGCAAAACCACAGAACTGAAAGAGAAGACCTGCCACCAAAACAGCATTGAAGCTGAATGCCAGGGTCAAGAGCCTGCCAGCTATGCGTGTCCTTTTAGGTGGTTTCATGGAACAGAAACTTCTTATTGGCCTCATCACTTGACACAAGGTTTAAGTCTTCGCCAGGAAAGAATTTATTTCCACAATGCCAGCAATGTAATTGCTTATTTAAAGAGTGATTACCCTACTCCTCTGTGTCCTGCTGGTTTCCTCTGGTCTCAAACCTCCAAAAAACTTTAAAAAGAACTCTGCATAAAGGGGAGCAACTGGATTTGAAAGATAAATTGGATTTGAAGACTAACAAGTTTCTGTCAGGGCAATTTAGTTGAAATGCTCTGGCTATTAGTTTGTCTGTTTCTGCCATGAAGTTGTATTAAGTCATTTTACTTTGGTTAGTTCCACGAAATGAGGAATAGGATTCACACAGAAGGAACCATAGAGGGACCACTGGTGGTTCCCTGACCAAGTTACCATCATGTATTTTAGTCTGGGTTATATGCTTCATAATAAATGAGTGGATGGGTCTTGTTGACATCTTATGGGGGCGGGACAGTGTCTTAGATGGGGAAGGCAGGGATATCAGTGCTCTAGGCTTAGATTTGCTTCCTGATACTCCAGGTCACAGTTATAGAATCAGCCTTTGGTTTGCTGAGAGGGAGCAGGAATTTTGTAATTAGTTTCTTTTCTTCTGTTGCCAAGCAATGAGGAGCAGTGAGATCTGCTGCAGTGACCAATTATCCAACATGGTGGTAGAGAAGACTTCATGAGAAGAGAAATAAAGTTCAAAGAGCATTGACGGTATCTGTGGTTAGCAAGGCAATGGAGGGAAAAGATTCACTGATTCACTGACAAACTCACATTCTAGAAAATAATTTCTTTTTAGCAAAAACTCAAGTAGGCTCTTCCTGATTTTAAATGTCATCTCAAATTTGTTTTATTTTCCATTTGAATCTCAAAGGAAATTAATAGAACTTCTCTTTTCCATTTATATTGGAGTATAAGGAATTAAAAACAACATATTTGACATTGACTTTTGACTGTCACCCTCACCTTAAACTTCAGAAGGATATTCAATTTCCTCTTCAAAGCCAACATCCAATTCTGACAACTGCAGGATGTTTCACTATCACTGCACCATATCCAGTAAATGTGGAATTTTGAGTTATGAAAACAATAGTTTTCTATGGTTACATTTGTAGCACCCTTAAAAGGAATAAATGTGGAAAAACTTTGAACCTGTATGAATTATGAGAGTCTCAAATATGGCCCTGCCTTAAGAATGTCAAGATAGAAAGTAGAAGAAAAAAAGATGACTCAAATTAATAGAAATTACTGTTATAAAACAATATTTAAGATTGGATTTTAATTTGTCCAAAATATTTATTAAGAATCTTTTTGCATACCAGATGATAGATTCCAATTAAAAACAATCAAAAGCAACGTTTGAGAACTGCAGTCTATACTGCCAATACACAGGGAAATATGATTACATCATTTATTTTTCCCTTAACTGGAATGATATAAACCAACATCTGCTTCTTTATCTCTGTGGCGCCTCCAAGGTCAAACTGAGTATTGAGTGACTTCTATAATGTACTTGCAGAATCCAGTATTTTCATGATAGACACAAGAAGAATCTGTTTTGTCTTGACTTTGCAGAGTGAAGTGTGTCTCCGGGGGCTGAGTTGCTGTTGGGCCATATAAAATTATCCTCCATTGTCAGGGCCTTGCTGTTGGGCTCACAATACTTCCCAATTCCAGCAAATAAAATTCTTATACTGCTTTACCACAGTGTAAAACATGCAGAATGCTTTTCTCATTATCTTATTTTACACTTATGTTTGTTATTATTTCCTTGTTATGGAAGAGTAACTGAGGTTCAAAAAAACTAAGTAACTTCTTTAAAAATTCACAATTAACACATGGTATACCGAGGAGTGGAGTGCATTTATGCTTTTGGACTTCCTACACACCTCTTTGCATGCACATAATACAAGTGTACCCTATACTTTATTTCTATGTCAGCTTGCTCTCATTAGTTTTTTATTATTCATCTTATTAAGAAATGCCTCTTTGAGAAACAGATAAAAGCAACATTGTTGTGGTAGAACATTTGACTGGCTGAAGAAGTAATGTTAAAGTTATCTTAACTGAATCTTGAATCAATTACCTGTAACATTCAGCTATTTTCCTTGGAAGAGGTTTCAGAATCTAAAAACTTACTTTTGATCATTCACATCAAGGTAAGTAGAATAGTTGAGAGGGTTTTCTTCTTTCATTTGTTTGTCATAAAGGCAATAAAATTGTATCCCATCGTGTTTTTCTGTTTTATTCCGGAAAAAAAAAAGATTAGAGGAAAAAAGGAAATGGTTTGTGTTTCAAAGATGAATAAAAACTTGGATCTTACAGCAGATTAAACCTCCAACACTGGTGAAGGAAAGAGGTCTCCTCACTTCTGGTGGACGTTGTTTGTCAGCCTTATTTTCCAACCTCAGGGCATGGCCTCTCGATGTGACCTGCTGAAGATAGGGGGAGTGGGGGAGAGATAGGCCAGAGGGCAGAGAAATCACACACCCAGGACGTGAAGTGAAATGAAGCTTTCTAAGTCCAAGGGTCTGCCTTTTTTACAGGTCACTGAGCACAGGGCAGTTGCCACAAGGAAAATAAAATTTGCATCAGGCACAACATAAGTATTTTTAATTAAAAAAAAAAGTAGAAGAAAAAAAAGAGGCTAGAATCCAGAGTTCTAAGTAACATCAAGAGTGTAATTTTTTTCAGTTTAACATTTTCATGCATTTTATTTTAAGCTGAATGCTTGTTTGAGTGAGTATTAAAAGTGTTACCATAGTTAGTGTCTATCAGTCCACAAAAATTAGGTAAAAAGTCATCAAGATTTTTGTGAGACATTTAAGGCAAACTCAGTTTGGAATGGCTTCCTGACTTTTTTATTATTTTTGAGGAAGTAGACTCTAATCAGACAGGTAGTGCCCTAATAGAAAGAAACATGTACCACTGGAGGATGAAGCATATATTTTTTTTTTTTGCCCAGGCTTTATTGCAGTAATTAGATTTACCATAATCAATAAAATGTGTGAGCCAATTTTATTGAAGTGTCAATTTCCCATTGCATAATTTCCCTCGGGAACTTTAATTTTTAATTCAAAAAGAAAAATGGAAGATTTACCATACAGACACCAATGAATGTGTGAGGTTAAGGAGAGCACAAGACCACTTACAGAAATCAAAGTGGGACTTAGAACAATTTCCTTACCACTCCTTCCCACATCCCTTGGCTGACCATTAATTTTATAGAAGAATGAGATCTTGAAATGGTCAGGATATAGAGATCTCTGCCTAGTTTGCAGAGAGATATATTGGACACTAAGATTTGATGACTTTTACTCCATCATCTCCACCAGTCAAGAGCACTCAGGGGTGGAGAATATTATGGTTGGCTTACAAAGGTTGAACAATAAAAGGAAGTGAGTCCATGAGTCTGACTTTGGGCAGTTTACAACCATACATACCCCAGTATTTGGAATGGAATGTGAGTCCTCATGGACTTAAAAAATAAGGCTGGAAGCCCTATTAATGAAGATGAAGATATTTATTGGCAGCATGCAGATTTTTTTTTGTAATGGTTATATGATGCATGGGTTAAACTGATTGCAAAAATACCCTTGACTCTCCACCCTTCCTTACATCCAGGCATTTCAGAACATGAATTTGTAGCTCCTCACATCAAGAGAGGAGTCTGTTTTCCCAACCCTTGAGTCTGGATTGACTTTGTGACTTGTTTTGAACAAAAGAATGCAGTGGAAGTGAGGGTGTGCCAGTTCCAAGGCTAGGCTTCAAAAGACCTTGTGAACTTTCACAAAATGAAGGATTACAATGCAGTATTCACTGGGCTTAAGGGCCAGAGAGAAACTTAGAGATGTCAAAATAGGGCCATGATGACATTTCTTTGGGGCTTGTGGCATCCTGTCTTAAAGAACCACATGCAGTTTTCCCCACATGCTCGCTTCCTGTTCTGACGGCACGGAGTTGATATATCCTTAGAGCTAGAAGAGATCATAAAGGTGATCTAATCTGATCCAACACCCTCATTTTACAGATGAGGAAATAGATGGAGAGCATTTATAAAGTTTTCTTAAGTTCACGTGGAAAGTGTTTTATCTTGCCTGTGGTCGTGCAGGTGCACGTTGCACATGTGCGTGGGGATGAGTGATATGAAATATGAGATGCTGCTGATTAAAACAAATAAAAACAGAACCCTAATCCTCTGAGAGCTGCTGATCCATCCTATCCTGGATTTTGTTGAACTTCAGGTGGTACTTTATCTAGAAATTCCAAGTGTTAGATCTTGAGTCTAATTTACCTCTTTGGTAAAAATGGAAATGGAGAGTTATTCCCAAGGGTATCCTAGTTGCCAGTGCCATAGTCCCATCATGCTACCTAGAAGGAGCAAGCAGCCTATAGGTTGACCATTCACAGAAGATACCAGAGTCCAGCGGCTCCAAATGCCACCTGCTTCCACTGTGATAAATTATTTTTTGTGTCTAATCCTGTTTCCCATTTCTTCTTCCATGGAGAACAGGATCAGGTGCTTGCTGATCACTATGGGGAAAGCCCTTTAGGTCATAAAAGCTTTTCATTGTCCTTTAAATACTCCCTTCTCCAAGCTAAAAAGGACAAGCTGGACATATTATTTTCTTTCTCTTTAGAGTCACATCCTTGGTAGCATCTCTCCAACATTGATCTCTGTGGGAATCAGCAAGAATTAAATAAGAATTTGACTTACACCAAGTACACTCAGAGGAACGTTCCATGATTCCCATGTGCATATTCTAATATGCTATTTCTTTTTAAAGTGCAGAAACATGGCTGACATATGTTTCACTTATGGAAATACCTTTTAGTTTGCAACTGAAAGATAAGTTCATGAATTTAAGACACCATTGAGGTGTGTGTCTACAAATAAATTTTTTCTCTGTTCACCACTGTACATCTTATTTATTGTTAAAGTTAAAATTTATGAGCTTTTGATCCTTACCATTAATTCAGACTCAATTTAAAAGTCATCTTAAATTTCTTTGTGCAGATATTATGACCACAGCAGAGAATTATAAACAAAGCAATTACCACCGTAATACATAAGTTGATTTTTTTTTCTTCACATCCTAGACAAAGGAATGCATAATTTTTTGTCTAGCTGTAATCATGCTGCCGTTTAAAATCTAACAGAGGGACAGGTGTTTTCCCATGATGGTGGTTGGGAAATAGGGATCTCAAGCTAGTTTCCTTGAGTGCCCAGTATCCTCAAATGAAGGCGAAGTGAAACTTTTCCTTCCACATTCCATCTCTCACTCTAGAACCCTCTCTCACTCTAGAAGCTCAAGGCTCTAGTATTCAGGTACAGTCCAGCTGGCATGCTGGCCTCTGTCAAAGGGAAATTCTCATTTGGCATCCATGAAAAGCTCAGCAGGACTAGGTGCTGATGAGATGCACCACTGGGAAATCCACTGCAGCACAGACTGTGGGTCTGTGGACACTGATTCAGCTCTCCCATAGATCCTGGGGTCTTGAACAATGTTTTCTCATCCATGTTTTGTTTTTTGAATATATGAAACATTTCTTAAAAATATGTACAAGCGAGAGGCAGAATCAGAATGTAAATTAGTAAGAGCTGAGAAAGCAAAAAAAAGAAAAAGAAAAGAAATCAGTGGAAAATCAATGGAATGTATATAACATCCAGGAATGACACTAATTTAATAAAATGTAACAACTTCTTCCCAAATGCAAAGCAATTGATCAAGAAAATAACAATTCTTGATACATATCCAAAACAAATTATCTCAAGAGTCCCCCGAAAAATTTGAAATGCCCAATTTCAGGAAGAACATCACTTCTTACAGACCCTTGTCGCCCGAAGTGTGTTTCTTGGACCAACGGCACTGACCTCACCTCAGAGCTTGTTAAAAATGCAGAATCACATTTTTTAAAGTGTGAGATGCCCTGGACCAGAACATTCCTAAATTAGATACACTTCTTCCTGAGACTTGATTTCTCAGCAACTTTTGGAGGCATATGCTGATGGAACCTTGATGAAAAACACTTTATGAATTTTGTTAGTGTGGCTTCCTCCACAGGTCAAAGGTGAACCATTTCTGTGAATGGTCTTCCAGTCCTTCAGACAATCTCCACAAAGACAGCTTCTCACAGGCAAGATTTTATATATTGAACAACAGTGATTTTCCACCTGCATTTTCTGTTAAGGACCTGGATTGTACTTACACTTTTGGGGTCCTAATCATAATGGAGAGCCTAACAAGGACATTAGTGTATAAAGAAGGACTTTCCAACTCCAGCACAGAGGAAGGAAGGGCCAAGATTCTTCTTAGAGAAGTGTTTCCCAAAATCTGGATGGGGAACCATGGATGGTTCATAAAATTAATATAGTGGGTCACAACCAACATGCAAAAATAAAACAGAATAAGAACAGAAATAAATGGAGTGAAATAGATAATATAATACTTGTAATAAAGGGAAGTTTTGTTTTGTTAAACTTATGTTTCAATTATACATATACATGTATGTGTGTACCAAGTGTCAAAGTAAAATGCAGGGGTTTTGTTTTGTTTTTGTTTTTTCTGCATTGGCTACCAGTCAAAAGTTTGAAAATCATTGCTTTAGAATACACCTTAGAATACACACTTAAGGAAAAACACACAAGGGAGGTTCACTCCCTGTGAAATGCCAAGAGGAAAAATGTCTTAATTTCCAGTAGTCCTAGGCTATATTTTATATCAAAATTTGAGATGAAAATTCATAATATTATGTGTTATGATTTCTACAAAAACCAATATTCACAATTTATACAAGGATCATAAAAGGAAATCCACCATTAGCACGTTTCCTCTGGCACGTGGGTGCCTGGTTTAGTTTTTGGAAATATGAGATTTTGAGCATGAAATAGAATTTTGGAAATGTTGCCCTTGATTCCTGAACTGCAATAGCCATCCATTATTTGGACATTCTTCTGACAAAAGTGTCATGTCCAATTTATAAGAAGAAAGTCAGATTTAAGACTTCCCCCATAAAACCTCTTGGGCATGAAATCTCTTCTACAAATCAACATTTTATTAATTGAGTGTAAACGGATTGGAAACATACTTATTGAGTTTACCATCTGATTCACATGGGCTTGCCACATTTGGCAAAAGCCAAAATTTGAAGAGAACAGGCAGAGAATTCCCTTTTACCATACTGAGGTTCTTTCTCATAAAAATAAAGTGGAATAACTTAAGCCTACATCTTTGAATTCTTATATCAAAATGTCCTAAGATATGCAATTTGTTCGGATTTTCATTCTGTTCACTTTAAAACAGCAGTTTTACAGAAATACTTATGGGCCAAGAGCCCATGAGGTATTACGTTTATGCCTAGGAGCTTGTGCATAAAAAGTTGTTTTCAAAAATAAAGTAATAACGTATTAGGTATTATCAGAATCAGTCATTATGCTCTAACTTACCTGAGTATAACTTAAGCTTCATTGGCTTTCCCTGAGCTATAATATTTGCAGTAGTCATTTTCTCTCCTTTTCTCAAAAGCTCATTGGTTTTGTTTTTGTGAATATTCTATATTAATATACATGAATGTGTTTTACATATGTCCTTACACATATCTAAAATCATTCCTAAAATAATTCATATATATTTTCAATTGGTCAAAATTAGTAGAGATATTTTATAGATTTGATTTTTTTAACAGTTAATAACTTTAGAACAGTTTCCAGAGGTTAGATAATATAGTCAAGTCTTTTTTTTTTGCATTATATGTAGCTAGGTGACATCAGAACAATTTTTATGGAATATACACACAAGTGATATTAAAACAGTTTCAGTCATTATTGATCAGTTAAACTGAATGCTGCCAGAGGAACTTTCCTGATGGCTCATGGGAGGGGACACTTTGGCTGAACTATGAGTGATGCAAAAACACAACCAGTAAAAAGAGGAACATTAAAACAATCTGAAAGCTTTTGACAAAATTCAACACTCATTTATGATAAAAACCCTGCAGAAAGTAGGCATAGAGGGAACTTTCCTCAACATAATAAAGGCCATATATGACAAACCCACAGACAACATCGTCCTCAATGGTGAAAAACTGAAACCATTTCCACTAAGATCAGGAACAAGACAAGGTTGCCCACTCTCACCACTCTTATTCAACATAGTTTTGGAAGTTCTAGCCACAGCAATCAGAGAAAAAAAAGAAATAAAAGGAATCCAAATAGGAAAAGAAGAAGTAAAGCTGTCACTGTTTGCAGATGACAAGATACTATACATA
>NC_041227.1:31641895-31642214 GCF_002837175.3 Physeter macrocephalus
ATCTCCAAAATTTATAAGCAACTCATGCAGCTCAATAATAAAAAAACAAACAACCCAATCCAAAAATGGGCCAAAGATCTAAACAGACATTTCTCTAGAGAACATATACAGATTGCCAACAAACGCATGAAAGAATGCTCAACATCATTAATCATTAGAGAAATGCAAATCAAAACTACAATGAGATATCATCTCACACCGGTCAGAATGGCCATCATCAAAAAATCTAGAAACAATAAATGCTGGAGAGGGTGTAGAGAAAAGGGAACACTCTTGCACTGCTGGTGGGAATGTAAATTGATACAGCCACTATGGAGAA
>NC_041227.1:31642224-31643104 GCF_002837175.3 Physeter macrocephalus
AAGAAGATGTGGCACACATATACAATGGAATATTACTCAGCCATAAAAAGAAATGAAATTGAGTTATTTGTAGTGAGGTGGATGGACCTAGAGTCTGTCATACAGAGTGAAGTAAGTCAGAAGGAGAAAAACAAATACCATATTCTAACACATATATATGGAATCTAAGAAAAAAAAAAGTGGTCATGAAGAACCTAGGGGTAAGATGGGAATAAAGACACAGACCTACTAGAGAATGGATTTGAGGATATGGGGAGGGGGAAGGGTAAGCTGTGACAAAGTGAGAGAGTGGCATGGACACATATACACTACCAAACATAAAATAGATAGCTAGTGGGAAGCACACGCATAGCACAGGGAGATCAGCTAGGTGCTTTGTGACCACCTAGAGGGGTGGGATAGGGAGGGTGGGAGGGAGGGAGATGCAAGAGGGAAGAGATATGGGAACATATGTATATGTATAACTGATTCACTTTGTTGTAAAGCAGAAACTAACACACCAGTGTAAACCAATTATACTCCAATAAAGATGTTAAAAAAAAAAAAAAAAGAAAATCTGATTTGGGGTTTACATGATACAGAAATTCCAAGAGAACCAAAGAGTAATTGAACACCTAAAACAGAGAAGGCTGTCTGATTATCTGGTCACTGTGTAAAATTATTTAAGCTACTTACAGTAGCTTTTTTGGGGATGGATCTAGAGATTATCATACTAAGTGAAGTAAGCCAGACAGAGAAAGACAAATATCATATGATATCGCTTATATGTGGAATCTTAAAAAAAATGATACAAATGAACTTATATACAAAACAGAAATAGACCCACAGACATAGAAAACAAACTTACAGTTACCAAAGGGGAAAGGGGGGGAGGGAGGGA
>NC_041227.1:31643236-31680936 GCF_002837175.3 Physeter macrocephalus
TGTACAGTGCAGAGAACTATACTCAGTATTTTGTAATAACCTATAAGGGAAAAGAATCTGAAAAAATATATATATGTATGTAAAACTGAATCACTTTGCTGTACACCTGAAAATAACACAACATTGTAAATCAACTATAATTCAATTTAAAAAAACACATGCATCAGAACTTTAGCATCTAGGCAAAGAACATACAAACACTTCTGTACTTTGGCAGGACAAAAAAAGTTATGGTACTACAAAACTTTGTGAAGTCAGAAGCCTAAAACAGTCAGCAGTAATCCCTTCTAGTAGATTTGCAAATGAATTATGTTTACTATATTAGAAGAAAAATTACCTTTCTGATTAGGATTGAAGGGAGTGTTATGCAATAAGGATGAAGAGTTGACTCAAGATAAATGCCAGTTTTTTTTTTAGTGTAGGGTGTGTGTGTGTGTGTGTGTGTGTGTGTGTGCGTGTGCGTGTGTGTGTGTGTGTGTGTGTCAAAGGACCACACAATCTTCTGGGTTTCCCCTAAAGAGAAGTTTAATTTAGTTAAGTGTCTGAGTTAAATTGGGATGCCTATACTTCATGGACCAATGAGATATAATTGTGCCTGGGCCACAGTGGATAATTTTCAGGTTTAAGTCTCCTTTGAGTGTTTGGATGCATTGGTGATTATAATTTCCGCTCACAGCTGAAAGGTTGAAAGTTCCGATGAACAATTCATTCATTGTCTTGTTCACATCTGGGTTAATGTTTCCTTCTTGGAAAACTCTGTACCATTCTGTTCTTTGCTTCTTGCCACAAGATAGCCATGCCAATTTCCCTCTGTTTACTTGGAAGCTCTTGAGGCTGATGTACTGATGCTAGCCACAAATTAATGGAATTCTTTCCAGCTGCAATGCTTTCAGATAGTCAAACAATAAGCCAAAAGCACTGAACTGTTTTGGCTGTTTCTCTCTGAACTATGTGCCATTCTCAGAGATGATGTAAACACAATTACTAGTTAGCATTTAAAATATTTCAAAAAATACTAGATAAAACTGTTATGGAAAACAGTGGGTCAAAAAAACCTTTTTTTTTGTAATCTGAAGCCAGAGGGCATGTCATCTCAGAAGAGGGAGTATTTGAGAAGGAAAAACACAAAGTAAGTGCTCATACTAAACAAAATGGTACAGCGGTCAAGAGCTCAAGTTGGGAATCCAGTTTCCTTCTTGGGTTTATCTCTGTGTTGGCAGAGTTACCAGCCCCCTTTCAGGCCTGCTGTGAGGTTACCCTTTGGGAAAGGGCTCTGGGTTGAGGCGATGCTGTGACAGGCTTCCAGTGTCCATCTTGAAATGGAGGGTTGAGTCTAATACCAGATTACCTGGTTAATCTGAAAACAGAACATCCGGTGAATTTAGCCATTTTGTTCAGATGTAAAGGAGTCAGAAAAATACATGGACAGCTGAATAAGTCTGGGTGTTATGGCCTTAAGTTGAAAGAACAGTGGACTGCTATGGCCGAAGTGGTAAACTTTGGAATAATAATTTTTGACCCTTGGGTCTTAAAATTCCCGTTGGCTCTCTCCATAGCTTGTGCCTAATTGGCAATTCTCACTATATTCTTCAGATCAGATTGAGCCTAAAATTAATTTGACTATCAGTTAGGTTTCTTTGAATAAATCAAAACCTTTACTATTTTTGGAGAAGTCTGATTCAATAAGTATGACTTTGACCCTACAACTGCCTGAGGAGATGTGTGAAATATTCATGCTGGATTGCCCACCCCCATAGATACAGATTTAATTGCTTTGGGGTGAGACTTGAGTTATGGGTATTTTAATAGCTTCTCAGATGATTGTAATGTCCAGAAAAGATGAGAAACTATTGGTCTAAAGAGAACCACAAACAACTGAAATATAGATGTAGTTGAAAGACCATTTAAACAAAGAGCTTTAACTTACTTTCCTTGTATGTATGCTGTGTGTATATTTTAAAATTTTATTGTAGCCTCTCTTTACATCCTTCCTCTCAAAGTCACCTTTCTGTCAAGAAATAGCATAAGATTTAGGTGCAAATGTACTTGGCAAATGATTTTTACTGTAGAAATTTAAGTTGAAAACTTTACTAAGAAGTTGAAAATGCAAGATATATGGATACAAACATTTTAGAAGAGCAAGGAGACTGGCGTGTACATGATTTTCTCCAGATTCACCAACTTCACTAAATTACGTAGCTTAGTGCTATATATGTCTGTTAGCAGAGGTAGGGAATGGGACAAAAAGACAAAACAAGTATGTGCTCCGGTTCTGCATTGAAAGAAATGATTAACCTTTTGCAAGGAGGAGATAAGATATACACATGAAATAATTAGGCAGAAATCAAATATAAATCCTCTAGAATAGAAATGAAATTGTAGCAAAATTTATAGCACAATTTAAAATTTGCTCTTGAGTTCATATTCTTTCCGTTAGTGTTATTGATTGAGGAGGGAAGCAAAATATGCTTGACTCTATGAAAAACCGGAAGTTTAAGAAATTCAAATTTCTACATTAACAGAAGAAAATAATCACCATACAAAAGCTCTAGGAAAAGGAAAAAAAAAACAGTGGGCACATGCAAAGCATGGATGAATATGATAGTTGGTGGAAAGTGTAACAATCCTGAAATTTGATGATGTCCATCAATCTGGTCCTGTCTAAAATATCTGCTTGGCAGAAATTCTCCTCTCAAGCCCAAATCTGATGAAATCATATGGTTATAAATCAAGTCCAGAAATGGAAATCAGTCAATGGACCACATCTTCCCAATGGTTTTAAAAAACTCTATCCTGCCTTCCCAAGAAGAAATGTCTTGCTTATGAGAGAGCTGTCATTTTCAAATCTAAAGCATTATTCAAATCAACATTCTTTTCAGTAGCTACCTCAGCTTTTTAAGGCTGAGTCAAACCTTTAATTAAGGACCGTGAGAAAGTGAACACGATTTACAACTATTTCCTCAATAGCATAATCTAAGATCCTTCACTTCCTCTGAATAAAACGCATTCTCCTTTCCTTCAGTGGTGCCTCCTGAATGACAAAAATGTACTGATGTCATGACTTAAGTACATTCCAGTGAGAATTCATAAATGTATTCAAGTCTTCCTCAGTTCCTCAATCTCACTAAAGGTTTTGAATAATGACGGAAATGTGAATTGTCCTCCTTTCTACATCCTTAACTGTTCGTGACCTCTACAAAGGATTCCCCTCCACCAGAAACACACCCTCCCTGCCCTTCCTCCCCTTGGCAAGCTCCCACATGTCCTTCCAGATTTAGATCCTATTTAATCTCCTCTGTCAAGTTTCCCTCGGACTCACCCACCCCAGGACCGAGTTAGGTTTTTTGTACTTGGTACACAGCAAGCTATCATGATCCAAATTACACTTTACATTTTAATTATTTGTTAATGTGTCCATTGGCAACGCTGATTTTTCTGTTTTAGTGATAATCAAACTATGATACCAAGTTGCATTGGATTAGTCATCTTTTTAATTTAATTCATTTTTATGTAAGTAGCCCCTAGTCACTGTAGACAAAATAGAAACCAACAGAAACAAGAAGAAAAATATCATCTCTAATACTACCAACCAGAGATAGCTACTTATGACACTTGGTGTATTTCCTTCCAGAAGTTCATTGGATACTAATGAATTTAGGCTGTTTTCCTATATTTGCTCTTTTAAACAATATTTGATCAATATCCTTGTATGTACACCTGGGTATACTTCTTCAGTTATTTTCTTAAATGAAATGTTGAGATGAAAAGTGGTCGTGTCAAATCATATGACCTTTTTTGTCAAAACCTCCTATTTATATTCCAAACTAACGTCCAGAAAAATTGTTCCAATTTACTCTCCCTTTAGTGTATGAAAGTTCCCACATGCTATGAAGATATTGTTTATGTTTTATCTGAAGGGCAGAGAACATGTTTTATTCATTTTACATTTCCAGTGCCTGTAGCACTGTTTGGCCCAGTAGGCTGACATTTGTCAGAAGGATGGATGAATGGAAGGATGGATGGAAGGAAGAAAGGTGAATTTATTTTCACTGTCAAAGTATGTACCTCATCTCAGACTTTCAAACCAAAGTTTACTTAGAGAGCAACCTCTCAGAGAGCAGAATGAATATCTCGCTCTATTTCTTTACCTTTCTTGCAACTCTGCCTTGAGTTCACCTCACCGAGGACATAGTCCACTTTTTCTCCGTTTGGTTTGGGACTCAGCCCTGGTTTTATCCAATGGCCTACAGGTGGAAGTGACAATGAGGTCTCTAGCCTTGGCCTTCAGGCTCATGACACTTGCCTTCCTCCGTTTCCTACGCTGTCATGAGAAGCACATCCTTAAATCACAACTGCTCCTTTAGCTTCAGCTATGAAATAAGACAGAGGGAAAAGATCTGAGTAAGCCAGACTCTCATCCTGTAGCTGAATTGCCTCCACTGAACTGCCTCTGAAGCAGAATCTCCCTTGAAACCACAGGCTAAAAACAATTCTGCCTCAACCAAGCCCAGCCTAGATTAGCCAAGTCCTGGCTGATCTGCAGTTCTGTGTGAGCTGTGATCAATTATTGTTGCTTTAAGCTACTGAGCTTTGGGATGGTTTGTTACACAGTATTGTAGTTTTCCTGACACAATGCCCTCTTTGGCTACAGACCTCTCTCAAATCTGTTTTCCTTCTGAATTATCCAACTATGAAAAAATGAAGAAGACATCAGGGGTGACATTTTCTATTCTGTCACTTGGACTCGTGAACTCATGACATCATTCGGATATCAAGACATATGGACTGCATAGTGGAAAGAGCAGTGAGGTTCATGAAAGATATTGGTTCAAATCCTGCCTCAGTCCATGATAGCTGTGAGACACGCATTTCACTTAATGTGTCTGAATTTTAGTTTCCTCTTCTCTAAAGTGAAGGTAATAAGAGACCTGTCTCACGGTGCTATAGTGAAAATCAAAATACATCATACACAAAAAAGCTTCCTTAAATACTAGTCAATCTATCTGGTATTTCAAGCTTTCCTTGAAATTTGGTATTTAGTAATGTGCACTTAGTGCAGTTACACATTTGCATAATAGGTGAAATCATTTCTCACTCTCTCTTTCATTTTTTTAGAACTATTCCCATGACTCTTCTATAACTCAAGGCATTTTCTTGGCTTCATCCCAGAATATTCATCAACCAAAATATTGGTCAAACATTGGCTACTGACTTTAGTGACAGAGCCTAAATAATATAAAAGACAAGTAGTTATTGTGATTTTTATCTTGTACACAGCTGAGAAGTATCAGTTGCTAGTTTAAAAAGTTTTTTAAGTGCTGAATGTTCTTAAGGTGTTCAAAAGTAAATTCAACCACAAGAGACATCTGCAAAAAAAAATCTCATCTTTCATAAAATCCTGCTATTAAAAAAAATGCACAATTAATTCACTTGAGTCCTAAGACAAGTTGGGGGAGAAAAATCTTAAAGTATCAAAAATGTGACTTAAAAGTCATAGAATGTATTTCAAAATTTTAAATGTCTAAAAGGTGTTAAGTTATAGATGAACTGGTATTAGGGAAAGTGGCTTTTAGAAAAAGCAACCTAGAGCCAGGGCAAAAGGCATCACAGGCTAAGGTGCCTACAGCTTTGGTAATTCCACAGGCTAGAGAACAGGAGGGACCGGTGTTCAGGGGTCTGTAAATAGCCCAACAGGAGTTGAGCACAGAGATTACGTTGGGAAAAGCAGGAAGTGAAATCAAAGAAGGAGTTAAGGTATTGTAACTCATCCAGAGAGTAAATGGGAAACCTCTTAGGAATTTTGGGCAGACAAGTGGCTGAGACCATTCTGGCCATGCTGTGGAAAGTGGCCTAGAGAAGTGAGTCAGAGGTGGGAGCTGTGTGCAAGATTTCCTGATCGATCAGGTAACAGATGATGGTGCTGTGATGGAGAATGTGATCCAAAGGAATCCATTCAGGCTGAACGGGGACCTCTGCTGACTGTCTAAGAAATCTATCAAGAATGGAGACACTGAAAGAGGACCTTAACTAGTGCATGGAGCAAGGTGCCACCTCCAAAGAAATGGGGCTGAAAAGAGCTGGATAGGATAATCACTAAGCTCCAGAGAGAAATCCAGGCTGTGCCCACTGACTGGGGAAGGGACTCTTGGTTTACCACGAGGAGGGCTGAGTAAAGCAGGTTGCAGTCTTCAAGTCTCAGGCTGGGACAGGCGGGCATGAGAGCAAAGTGGCCGGTCTTCCCCATCTTCTGGGAGTCTTCCTGAGGCAGCAGGGTTGTCCAGTGCTTCTGGCAGCGTGCTGGGGTAGGCAGTACTGAGTGGCCATTAGGTTCAGAGAGAGATGGTTTATGGTACAATCAAGAACTATCCATACTTAAGGAATAATCATTTCCATTGTAACACAACTCCCTTATCATTTTAAAATAATATTCTTCCTCTCTTCTTCACATTGGATTTTTAGTTTGTCTATATTTTCTTAACTGAGTTTCAATTCAGAACTTTAATATTAGACCACATTTTCCAAAAATCTGATTCAGATTCTGGCTCAGGCAGGCAGCTGAATGATTTTAGATCCAGTGATTTTTATCCAACTATGAAGTGCATGGTATAGTTTTACATTCAACAAATTATTCTTTGGATTTGAATCATTATAATTGTTAAGTGTTCTTTTAAACAGGCACACATTTAAAATACACAACCATGTCTCTGTTTAAATGTGTAACCAAATTTAATTACTTTTACCCCAGCAATTTCAAAGAGTGTAAAATATAACATTCAAGCTTTCAGGCATTTTTACAAATAAATTTGGTTTAATTAAAATATGTTTAATGTTATAGAGTGGGAATTATAGATATCAAGAAATAGATGATTTTTACATTTAAGTATCTAGTTTAATGTGAAAAAAATCTTGGAGTTGTAAGCTCAACTATACCATGAAGAATATTTTATGTGGAAGATCTCATGGCTGATAAATAAGAGGTTAAGCCAAGCCCAGATTAGCCTCTTAATTCTCCCAGTTCTTTCAACAGCGTTTTTAAAAAACACTTTATTGTTTCATGCCTCAGTTTGTCCATTCAAAAAAGTAAAATTACTCCACAATGGTATTCTGAGGGCTAATTATAAATCTATAAATTAATGAAAGCAACTGTTAGATCTATTTAATAATATAGACTATATCTTAATTCATTTTTTATTACTGACACTATGGGATGCATAATTTGCCTTGTATGATTTTCAAAGCAATGGATAAAATGCATAATTGTGATAGATGGAAATGAAGTCTATTTTTATTGTTAAACTTATCCCAGAAACTTGTACTCAGACCAATTGAGGCCTGCTTGGTTTGCTAGAACTCACCGAGCATCCATACTGTAGTGCTCAACTCTGCATTTCTAGAAGTTTAAAATGCCAAGGGAAAATTTGTGGGAATCAGTTTAGTGTTTAATGGGTAACTGGTCAGGCTGTATATCCAGTAATCTCTTTTTTTCCTGCCCTCCTTTGAGTAATTTGTTGTCAGTAGTGTTTTGTTCATCTTCCTATTTTGAATCTATATTGATGGTATTTATCATCAAGGTAAAGAAATAGACATAATTTCAAAAGTTGGGGGCAATTTGGAGCAAATAGAGAAAAAAATTCAGCTTAATCCTATTTGAGGAAATAAAGAACCGAATGTTGTTTCAATCCAAGAATTAAGTTTCAAAGATGAGATTTAGAGAAAAAAACTGGGTCTCTAAAAGTCTGGGGGTGGTGATGGGCCAGGCTATCTTGTTGGAAAAAAGAAAGTGAAGAGTATAAAAGATGGTCTTGAAAGATAAGTGAGAAAGGGCTTGGACCTGAGTAAATGAGAACTTTTATTTACAAAGGTGGAATAAATAAAGCATTTTCTGGCATCTTCTTCTCTAGACTTTCTCAAAAAGAAAAAAAAAGAGGGTGGAAAACTCAATTTATGAATAAACTGGGACTTCTGGAACCCTAAATATGTAGTAGGCAGAGAAAAAGGCAAATGTTTGTATGTAGCAGATAGTAAGTGTATGAAGTAGGTGGAAATGACTTAGAAAAGAGGAAAATTAAATCAACATGACTTTGGGGCCAGGACTGGGAGATGGTTGTATGGAAGTTGATGTCACCCAGTCCAATTTCTTTGCAAATCAGAAAAGGGCCAAGGAATTGGTAGGAGGAAAAAAGGAAGTGTGAATTCGGGAGCTGGAAAGAATAAGATTTGCTTGAAAATCAGTTAAAGAAGTAGGCAACTTCTTAATCCTCACCTCTACCATTTGCAATAAAAAGACAAAATTCTCCCCACTCCCTATGCCTGCAAGGGACTGGAAGTTTATTCTCTAGAGAAATTGAACCAGAAAAATCTCAGAGATTAGGAATAAGGGGTCCAGAGGAGGATGAGCTTAGAGTGTTCTATTGATCATAATAGGTAAGTAAAAGTCTGCAAACCAAAAGGTGAGAAACAGCTTTCCTGCCTCTAGTCCTGGCCTTAGATATACCCCTTCCCAGACAGAATATTGGAGATTCACTTTTGAGAGCCAAACAATCCCCAGGAAGACCAGCAGATACGTATATTTGGCCTGCCAGATGATCTAGCCATCTTTTCATCTGGTCACCTTAGAGTCAACCTTACAAGTGCATAAACCCCATAAAAACACATAAATCTTCTATTCAACTATTTCGTGTTTTGCTGTAAAAATGTCAGCCATTTCAGAAAATCCTATTACAAAGAAGATAAAACCCAAAACAAACAGGAAAAAAGAAATCAGGGGAAGAAGAGGCAATACAGATAAGAGAAGAAAACATTAAAGAAATTATTATTAATCATCTCAAAAAGATATATGGAGATATTGTAACCACTGCATTTTAAAATGTTAAAAATAGAACAAAGAATAAGATCTTATGGAAATTAAAATAGGATAACTGAAGTTTTAAACCTTTAGTTGAAGTGTTGGCAGATGAAATTGAGGAAAATACCAAGAAAATAGAAATAAAAAGACAAGGAGATAAGTGGTGGGGCAAAAATTGTAAGAATATTGTCAGATTATTCCAGGTGATTTAACATTCAGCTAGTAAGTGTTTGAGAAAATGAGAACAGAGAAAATAGTGGAGACATTATTAATCAAATAGTATAAAATTATTTCTGAGAACTAAGGGCATTGAATTATCCCTCAAAGTATTCAACACAATGTACAAAAAGATTCACACCAGAGCCACATCATCATGATATTTTGAGAAACCAGAGATAAGGGGAAAATGGTCAAAACTTCAAGAGGTGAAAAAAAAAAAGAGATCATATAAAATAATTAGTCATAGGAATGGTATCAGATAGCAATAATGGAACCTAGAATGCAATGGGAAAACCCTTTAAAATTGTGAGCAAAAATTATTTTCAAACCATACTACTATACCCAGAAAAGTTATTCAATTGTCAGGACAGAATAAAGTCAATTTTAGACATGCAATGTGAAGACAAAGCAAGGAGAGATGCAGTCACAAGCCAGAGAATGCTGGCAGCCACCAGAAACTGGAAGGGGCAAGGAACAGATTCCCTGCTACAAGCTTCAGGGGCAGTGTGGCCCTGCCAACACCTTGATTTTCTATTTCTGGCCTCAAGAACTGTGAAAGAATAAATTTCTGTTGTTGTAAGAAATAAAGATTGTTGTCATTCATTAGGCAGACCTAGGAAATTGACATACACAATATGCACAATATTTTCTGTTGACTACCAAAAAGGATTGACTAATTCTCTCTCGGCCAGCTGTGGGAACTCAGGAGATATTTCACAAAGGTAGTAATGTTCAAAATGAATTTTGAAGAATTTTATGAGTTAAAAAAGTAAATAAGGACATTCAAGAAGAAGCAGAAAAGAGGGAGGGGATATGGGGATATATGTATACATATAGCTGATTCACTTTGTTATACAGCAGAAACTGACAGAACATTGTAAAGCAATTATACTCCAATAAACATGTTACACACACACACACACAAAAAAAAAAAAAAAAAAGAAGAAGCAGCAGCACAAATAAAGGCATAGGAAAGTGAAATGTAGTGGTTTCAGGGAACAGAAGGGAGTTCAGTGTCCCTGGGATGGAGACATTGAAAGGAATCCTGATGGATGGGTATGGAAAGTAAGATGCACATGCCATGAACGCCATGCTAGAACCCTTGATGTTGTCTGGTAGACAATGTTGATTAACCAAGGCTTTCTGGGCTAGGGATGGATGATGGCATATAGTCATGTGGGGCCCTGTAGGGACAGAACTGGGAACTAGGACGCCAGTTAAGAGAAGTTGGAAGTAGTCTGGCGAAAAGAGAGGATGAATGTGGCCATGGGTATAGAAAAAAGTTCAGGGTGAAGCTTGGTTGAATGTAGGCAGCGAGGGAGAAAACATTCAAGAATGACTTGGAAGATTAATTTCAGGGCCTGGGTGGAGAGAGAGTGATGTCGTAAAGACAGTTTGCAAATGTAGGAGAAGGAGTCATTCTTGATGAGCCATAAAGTCATCCCTATCATGCAGGGGGTATGGGTAAGGACCTGGGAAGCTGAACAATGGGTATCTCTGCAATTTATCAACTCAGTGACCTTGAGCACTTCACCTTTATGAGCTTCAGCCTCCTTAGCTGCAAATGGGGGTGGGGAGGAAGCAGTATTATTTACTTCACAAGGGTGTTGTGAAGATTTAAAGAGATAATGTCTGTGAGAGCACTGTCTAAAGGTTTCTTTTTGAAAACTAGATGAAGGTCAGCTATTTTTATAATAGGCTTCATTTGGGAAATGATAACCTTCTGGACATGCACGTGGCTAGTGCCACACAGATCTGGAACCAGAAGAGATGGCAGAGCTGCAGGTCCAGATTTGGGAGACTTTAGCAGCCAGCCTGGGGGTAAAGAAGTCCTTGGAAATTCTGTAGGGAAGGGAAGGGAAGGGAAGAGGGCTCCTGCAGAGCCCGAGGGATACCAGCTCTTTAGGTGTACTCAGAAAATGAAAGGAAGTGAAGAAAAGCAGCACAATGTTGGGAGACAATCAGAGGCTGGTGGAAAAATCTTCAAGAAGCGGGAGGGATGGTCATTGAGTCCATAGAGACAGAAGCAAGAGGTCTAAAGAGAAGTAGGCAACTGTGATTACGTAATAATGTGTAAGAAATCATTGGATGCCCTCTGTTTCTTTCAGAAGATAGGCTCTGGGGTTGATTTTATAGTGCAGCTCAATACCACCCACAGACTTGCCCTGAGTGGGCCTTGCAAGCCATATGTCCAGCAAGCCCATGACGAAGACCCAGTTTTTTCTCTTTTTGATTGAGGTGTAATTCACCTACAAAAAATTAACCATTTTTAAAAGTATAGTTCAGTAGGATTTATTTAGTACACTCACAATGTTGGGTCTAGTTCCGAAACATTTTCATCACTGCCAAAAGAAACCCCATGAAGCAGTCACTCTCATTTCTCCTTTCCCCCAGCACCTGGCAACCACAAATCTGTCTTCTATCTCTATGCATTTATCTAGATGATGTACCCAGAAAAACTGAAAACAGATACTCAAACACATTGTTATATATGAATGAAGATCTGATTTTGAATGGGCAACTTTTAAGGCTCTAGATATTCACCTTAAAAAGTGAGTCCTATAAAGATAAAGGCTGAGTGACCACAATTCTGGCTGAATTTATTAAGCTTGGTTTTTACTGAATCCCATAGTTCAAACTGCTCCCAGTGCCAAAAACAGAATCAGAGGATGACAATTGTTTCTGTAAATTAGCTGAATGAATGTGAAAGGTGAGTTCTGGGTTAGTTGTATCATCACTTTTAAGAAGAGAAGCACAGAATCTAAACATCATTGTTTTCAGGTTTTCCTTTTACACTTTTATAATCAGGGAAATTTTGCCCCTAAATGAATACTATCTGTAAATAATCCTCTCTAATTGTAGGCTTAAAATGTCTGGGCAAAACCAAAAATGACTCCCTACCCAAGGTTTAGTAACAGTTAAGGTATTTAAACAGGAGCAGCCTGAATAATGGTCCTCAGGTTTGATCTTAGTAAACCTGCAATTACTCATCTTCCCAGCTAGACTTTCCCTGGGCAAAGCGAAGGGCAACCAAAGTGCAATAATCGCTCAATGATGACTCAATATAAACAAAAACCTTATAATCCTTCTTTCAAATAGTGTGTGTTGTAGATAGAAAAAAGAAAGTCCCTCTTTGCTGGTGAATAAGAGTTTGCCCATCAGGTCTTCTCCAAGTCCAAGTTCCACTGCCTATGTCAAGCTGTTGAAAATTGCATATAAAACAAACAAAGCTTTACAAACTTTAGTGGAATAGTATGAAATACTAATTTTACAGGTGCATAAGAGCAAACTGCCGTTCCAAATACCAGAATGCCATTAAACATAATGTATTCCATATGCAGGGGCAGTTAATTTAATATTAAACCAATAAAACATTTACCAATGCCAGCGAAGTTTTTGGTTGTTGACAGCAGGCTAGGTGTCCCACAGCCATGCCGTCTTTCTGTTTGCAGGCCAATTTTACACAGCTGCTTTCTTCTGGAAATCATGCCTCATTTGAAGCCTTTGCAAGTATGACAAATAGCCTCTCTAAGCCTTAGTGACGGTGGGGAAGCTTGAAAATATTTAGAAGCATTTATTAGCTAGAATATGAAACAAGATTTAGTTCCACTACAGCCTCTGACTGTGTGGAGTCCTCATTATTAGAGGAAACGCTACCTGCTCTTGTGTGTGTATCTTTTGCAGGGCATTATATAAAATTATCACCCTGAGGGCAATCAGTGCTAAGTTCAAATTGCACTGCATAGAAATTCTAACACCAATCCATAAAATGGACAAAATTAGAATATAATCGACACTTTTAACTCAGTCACCTGGTGACATTGCTGATCTATTCTTGGCTACCATTCTAGGCATAGCAGATGTAAGACAGAGGTCCTCATTCAACGAGATTTGAATCACAGGAATTCAGGATTCATAGGAAAAGGTAAAGCAATACAAGAAAAGAAAAGCTAAGTGCTAACTGCATTGTTCATACAAGACTTTAGGTGTACAAAGCATACTGGGGCAAAATTAGTCAAGGAAGCCTACCCAGAAGCTGGAGTTTGGGATGGGTAACGGAGGAGTGTAAGGCATAGGAAACTCACAGCACATGGGGGTGGGGTGAGGTGTTCGTTGCACACAAAGATGGTATGTTTTGAGAAAACGTGGACCAGCATGGCTGAAGTGGGGAATTCATGGAGGTAGGTTGAAGGAGGCAAGTTTGGATACAGAGAATGTTTCTCATTACAGAGTCTCTTGAATGGGATTATAGATTTTTTTTTTTTTTTTGCTACAGGAAATGACAGTATGATGAGGACTTTGGGAACATGAAGGTGACTTAAGAAGGAAAAGTTTTGGGAAATTCCATTATGGTAGCCTCCTGGATTAACTGACATGGAGAGAATTGAAAAAGGCAAAATATGCTTAGAAGATTAAGTAATGAGAGACCTGCACTGGGTTGGAATTGGCAATGATAAAAAAGAATGGAATGTTTAGAGGAACATGTTGAAGGAAGTATTTATAGGGCCTGAGAACTTGCTGGGTGTAGAGAGTGACTGCAGGCAGGTCCAGGCCGATTCTAGGACTTTGAACCTAGGTAATTTGAAGAACAAAATAAGAAACCCAAAGAGGAAACTGACCTAGGTGAGGAAAAGATGAGATCAGTTTTAGGCATGTTGAGAAAATCCATGTGGAGATTTCCAGTAGGCCTTCGGGAAAGCAGACTGAAACTTAAAGTAAAAATAGATTCGGGTATTTTTACCCACAGGAGAGGTATTTGCTGAAGCTATGAAACTAGATGAGGTTTCTGAGGAAGACTGCAGAGAGAAAGCTGTAGCATATTAGAGGCAGAACTCCGTTTTGGTTTTTAGATTTTTGTCGGTAGAAGGACAAATGAAGCCAGGGAAATAAAAGGGTGAGCCAGGAACCAGGGGGAAGCCAAAGGTTTTGCTTCAGAGCATCTAATCAATAGAAATTACTGCATTGAGAACTGAGAAGTCATTGAATTTCCCAAGAAAATACCTCTGGGACACCATTGCTAGAATGGTGGGGAAAGGAACCAGTTTCTGGAGGTTGAGGAATGAGTGGCTGCTTTGATCATGGAATGAATATAAACTCCACTTTTGAGGAGTGAAAGTCAAAGAGAGAAATGACAGGCATTTTGTTGTAGTGGAAGCATCAAGGGTAACTGTTTTTGAGATAGGAGACATGAACTTACTTTTAGATAAGGGAGAAAGAAATTTAAAAAAAAGAAAATATTGAGGACATTAAATAGGATGGGTATCATCTTAGAAGGTAAAGAATCTAATATTAATAAAGTAGAATATAACTTCTACCAAGACAGGAGATAATTAAAAATGATGATTGAAAACTATAGGAAGAAATGGTTATATCCCAATTAGCAAGGTTATTTGGAAGAAGGAACTGAGTAACCATATGAACTAAATTTTCTCAGGAATATAGAAAGTATGATTGTCTATTAGCATTAAAAGGTGGTAAAAACTTAATCTCTGGTGAGGTTTAGTATAATCATTTTGGGAGATTTATTTGAACCAGGAGAGACAGTTTCCTCTCTACTGGGATTTGTTAGTAGCTTCCTGGTTCATGCTGTGTTGAGAAAGGTTTTGAGGTTTCATCCAGACTTGACCTTCATGATTGCCACGATGAATCACTGATGTCTGCTTTGAACATGGGGTTGGGGTGTGGCAGCTCCAGTGCTGGGAAGAAGGAAGACAACCATGAATGTGAAGAGTCCAGTTCCTTGGCAGATTTTGTTTCTTTGGATGACAGAGGGTTGGAAATGAGCAAAGGGGAAAGATAGGGTGAGGAAGACTAGGCTGATGTTATTCAGAGTGTGGACCAGCAGCGTGGGTGTCACCTGGGAGCTTGTTAGAAATGCATATCCCCAGGCTCCACTCCAGACCCATTGATTCCAACTCTTCATTTGAACAATATCCCAACTGATTCATAGGCATGGATTTTGTAAAGGGCATTTCTGGGTCCATGCTGAAATGACCAGCTGTGGGGTTCAGGTAGGTAGGCAGAAGAGTGCCTAAAGTCTAGGTTAGTGGTTCTCAAAGTGTGTTCCCCAGACAAACTGCATCCTTAGCACCTAGGAACTTGTTACAGATGCAAATTCTCTGGCCCCACCCCAGACCTACTGCATCAGAAACTCTGGGATTCGGACACTGGAATCTGTGTTTAACAAGCCCTCTTGGTGATTCCAGGTGCCCTAAAGTTTAAGAACCTACATTCTAGGTAATCTTGTGCTTACATGGGTCAAGAATAGATGGAAGAGATAAAGAAAGTTAGTTTAAAAGGTTGGAATCAAGGAGGTTGCTACAAGTTTACGGAACAAAAAATGAAAAAAGTAAAGTCACCAACAATACTATATACTGCTAAGAGCTCAACCAAATCAACCAAGAAAGAAGACAGTGGCCGTAGACAAAGCAAGCAGTTGTCCAGATGAATTTTCAGCAATTAGTGGGCAAAGCCTTCCCTTGAAGAAGTGCATAGTATAAGAGAAGCTGGCTTATGAGAACATAAAAGTACCATACAATGCCATTTGTGTATAGACACTGAAACTGCAAGGTAAGCAAGGCAGGTCCAGTTTGGGGTGTTTAAAAGGCTAATTGCAAATAATAACGATCCTGTTATCAAAGCAGGACTAGACCTTTAGCAAACTGCTACCTTTGTGTCAGTTATCGTATATCAAAGTAAAATGATTACATTGTTTTAGAAAATCTATTGCAATTCTAACTAATTATTTCATCTACTACTGGTGAGCCCTTCCTTACTAATCCAGAGATGTTTAAAATGGGGCTGATGGGGCTTTCCTGGTGGCGCAGTGGTTGAGAGTCCGCCTGCCGATGCAGGGTACACAGGTTCGTGCCCCAGTCCGGGAAGATACCACATGCCGCGGAGCGGCTGGGCCCGTGATCCATGGCCGCTGAGCCTGCGCATCCGGAGCCTGTGCTCCGCAACGGGAGAGGCCACAGCAGTGAGAGGCCCGCGTACCTAAATAAATAAATAAATAAATAAATAAATAAAATGGGGCTCATGGGCGCTGGTATCTTTGGAGTTGACACTATCAAAAAGAGCCAGCTGGTGTCCTCTGCTGCTGCATTGTTCCATGTAGCAGCCCCTAGCCACGTGCAGCTATTTCCATTTCAATTAGTACAATTAAATAACATTAAGAATTTTTCAGACAGACCAGCCACATTCCACATACTCAATAGTCACCTGTACTAAGTGGCTGCCATATTGGGCAACAAGGTTTACAAGACATTTCCATCATTACAGAAAGTTCTGTTGGTTAGGCTTTGAGCTTTTGATTCAAGATTCATAATACAGCCTTTTTCAGAATCCGGCTTTCCAAGGAGATGCTTTTCACTGGGGCTAAAAGCAGATCACAGATGGGAAAAGGGTGGGATTGGGGGCTAAAATTCTAGCTATTTCCACTTGCTCTGAATACGCAAATGTTTTCTAGTTTTAACTTCAACTACTAGAATGTGGAGACCTTCCTAAGGGAGCAAGAGATGACAGTTTTTATTCATTTTCTTCTTTATTTTTGTCATGGCAGAGGGAGGCCAAAAAATCACCAGGACAAGATGATTTTGGCTAACATCCCAGCACTCTTCATAATTTTATTTGCATAGTTTTGTTCCATTTTGTTTTTGTCAATGCCTGTCATCAAGAAGGTGGTATACTTACTTTTGTTTTTCTGTCTATCTGCCTATCTGTCTATCTATCTTTATATCTATGTATCTATCTATCTATCTATCTATCTACATCTTTTGCTGGAGCTCTAACAAGACAAATGAATTATAAGCAGAGACTCCGGTGAGTAGCCAGCAGAGGCCGATGCCTGGCTGATGTTGACTTTTCAGGTTTGATTTGAGGCCCTTGGAAATTTTCAGTTATTTTTAACTTGCCTTTCTTGAAAGCAGGCTAGAAAGATAACAGTATTCACCCACTGTTGCTACATAAATCTCTTTTGGGGGGGCTGTTTGGTACCTTTCCTTTGAGTGAGGTAAATATGCCAGAAAAGGGGAGTGGGAAAGACAGGAAATTATTGATTTGAAGCTAAAAACAGTGCCACCACCTTGAGTTAAGGGAGTCAGAGCTTAGGTGAAGAAACTTGAATTAACAAGAAAGTCTCTGGAAATATTCCTGCCTCCTGGTAAGATAGAGATACAAACCTCAGGGCTCAAACCTGTAAATCTAATGTTCTGAATTTATAATAAGAATGCACTTGATATCTATAGACATAATTTTTTTTAGCCAGAACAATGCCACATTTATAATACAGAGATATTGAGCTGTGAATAATCTGAAGTTATTCAGACTACAAATATATATATATATATATATATATGGATAGATGGATAGATAGATAGATAGATAGATATCAAGGAAGTCTAAGATTAGAAGAAGGATGTTGCCTTCGGAGGACTGTGAACTGCCCATGATGTTTAAGTCAGGGGTTTAAGGCAGCATTTCTTGTTTATCCTTCAATGCTGTTCCCTTTGGGCAAACCTCTGTGCCCGCTCTTGCCTATGTTCCCTGGAATAATTTTTTTCTCACCCTTTTCCTGGGAAGATAAAGTTCTAAACCTTTCTGATGAGACTTCAAACATCTCTATGAATCACTGTGAAGAGCTAAGAGGTTTTTTTCCGGGCAATTAGCCACATATAATTTTCCAAATTGCATGTTTAGCTCTGACGTGTGTGTCTCCAAAGTTGGTACACTATTTGTTTATTTGGTTCTGGACTCAGGGTAGAAAGGAGTCTGTCCTGATGCAGGTGACCCCTGTGAGTCACGTTTTGAGCAAATGTAGCCCAGAGAGATGCTGCTTCAATGGCAGGTCCTGCCCGGGCACTTTTCAGAACTTTATGAGAAATGGAAAGCTAGCTTTCTTCCTTTCTTCTTAATTCTCATCATTATTCTTTTCTTTAAAATACAAATATGAAATTGACATTGGACAAAGATTTTTTTAATGACATCCTCTCCAATTTCATGCCTTTACTAACATCAGTTGGTTTCAAGTCAGAGCCAGTGTAAGGCCATGCATGGGCAGAGTCCTTTTGAAGCCTGTTTGGCTCAGAATCTCTAGCCTCCATTTGGAGCACACTTGAATAAAACTTAATCCTGCTACCCAGCAAAATCTGGTCAGAGTCTGGGAAGCCCATTAAGCTTCTCTCTCTTTCTTCTAATTAAACATTTACTTAGTTTTTATTTTTCAGTGTCCTGATCCTCCTGGTGACAATGGCTTCATCAAAGATTAATTAGATAAACTTATCCATACTGACGTGGTAGCCACCTAACCTCTTAACTCCTGCCCCATAAATCTTAACTCAGTTCATACATCCATGTTCCAAAGAACCCTTAGGATTACCAGCAAGAGCAGGAGTCCCACCTAGCAGGTCATGGGAGGTGACAGGAGTGATGGCCTGGGAGTTCACCACTCTTTGCCAGGGAAATCCTACTGGTGGCTGCCTCCCTTACCCCAAGGCATCCAGGGACATCAGGAAGAGTTCATACCTGCTTGAGTGACTAACTGAAGATGGGGAAGGGAAATCAAGAGAACTTGATTTTTAGCCAATTAAAGATAACCCACATATTTTAGGCAAAAAAAAAAAAAATCACATTTGTCCAAATTTGCTCTTCACCCCATTAAAAACGTCCAATCTCTCATCATTCAGACCCAAAACCTCTCAGTCATTTTTAGTTCTACCACCTCTATATAACACTGCAAGATTAGGTTCTTTAGACCATACATCTGGTGATTCCCTTTTTCTAAAATGATTCCCTTCATCATGTTCTTTTAAAGTCCAAATTCCTTGGCATGATGGATAAGCATGCTTAATGCCATAACTCAAATACTCTTCTCAATCTTTCTTCTCTTTGTGCCTGTTGTGTATGCCCCTCACACACTCTCTTCCAAGAAGAGCTTTTTTTTTTTTTTTTTTTTTTTTTGCGGTACGCGGGCCTCTCACTGTTGTGGCCTCTCCCGTTGCGGAGCACAGGCTCCGGACGCACAGGCTCAGCGGCCATGGCTCACGGGCCCAGCCGCCCCGCGGCATGTGGGATCTTCCCGGACCGGGGCACGAACCCGTATCCCCTGCATCGGCAGGCGGATTCTCAACCACTGCACCACCAGGGAAGCCCCAAGAAGAGCTTTCTGAACTTGTCCTTTCAGGGCTGAACTTACTGACTTTTTTCTCTCTTTCAGGAGCACCTTCACCCTCTCTGCCTCCTGAGTCCTACCCCTCATTTAAGGTTCAGTTTAAATTTCATTTCCTTCATGAAGCTTTTTCCCAATCCCTACGGCTAGAAATCTTCCCTCTCTCATCTACTTATATCATTTGTTTAATTTTGCCTTTCACTGAATTGTTACCAAGCTAACAGCTTACTTACTCCATTACCTATTAGGAAAGAAATTAAGTCTGGTTTGTTTTTGTTTCTACATGGTGTATCTAGACACACTGCATATGGCAACTTTAAAAAAATATTTATTGAATTTAGTTCATCCAACAATTTTTTGTTGAACACCTATAGCACATCTTTCTATGTGACACATCAAATCACAACATTGCATCACAAAGAAGAAAAAGATGAAAGAAACAACGACTAGGTTTAGAAATCCGTGGTTGTAAGAATCCTAAAAGGAAATAGGTCCGGTAGAGTATGCATCAGGTGAACAATGATATAGGCTATTGAGTGGTGTCCCCACTATGGGGCCCTGGGCATGACTCTTTTATCCACACCACAGCTTCATTTCCCTGTATGTTACCCTAGAGTTCTCCTTATGGACCCAGCCATACATTTCTCATGACTACCTGCAAACTAGCCATGGCTGAATGGTGCTGTGAGAAGCAGCTAAACTAAATGCAGAAACAGAGGCACTTCTGGTATCTAATTCTTGTGTTATTGCTTCCATCTGGGTCTAAACACAGCAACAGAGTTTTTTGTTTGTTTGTCTGTTTTTAATAGCTGAAAGTTTGTACCTTTTGATCTCCTTCACCCATTTTGCCTACCCTCACTCCTCCACTTCTGGCAACCACCAATATGTTCTCTGTATCTATGAGTTTTTTAAGATTCCACATGTAGTGAGATCATAGTTTTGTCTCTTTATCTGACTTACTTCGCTCAGCATAATGCTCTCAATGTACATTCATGTTGTCGCAAACAGCAGCGTTTCCATCTTTTTTATGGCTGAATTATATATTATATATGTATATATGTGTGGGTGTGTGCATATATATCACATTTTCTTTATCTATTCATCCCTTGATGGATACTTAGGTTTTTTCCACATCTTGGCTATTGTGAATAATGTTGCAAGGAACATGAGAATGAAGATAATCTCTTCGAAGATAGTGTTTTCATCTCCTTTGAGTATATACCCAGGAGTGGAATTTCTGGATCATATGGTAGTCCTATTTTTAATTTTTTGAGGAAACTCCATACTGTTTTCCATAATAGCTGCACCAATTTACATTCCCACCAACAGTGCACACGGGTTCCTTTTTCTCCATATCCTCACCAACACCTGCTATTGCTTGTCTTTTTGATGATGGCCTTTCTGAAAGGTGTGAGGTGGTATCTCATTGTGGTTTTGATTTTCATTTCCCTGATAATTAGTGATATTGAGCATCCTTTCATGCACCTATTAGCCATCTATATGTCTTCTTTGGAAAAATGTCTATTCAGGTCCTCTGCCTATTTTAAAATCTGATAATTTGTTTTGTTGTTATTGAGTTGTACGAGTTCTTTATATATTTGCAGAACTATAATACAGCATCACAATCAGGCTATTGACATTGATATAATCCACTGAATTTATTCAGACTTCTTAGTTTTACTTGTAATAATGTGTAATAAGGTGTGTATAAGTGTGTACGTGTGCACATGCATGTGTATCAAGGTGTAAAGGCTTGTGCCTTCACCATTGCAGCCAAGATACAGGGCAACTTACATGTGGAATCTAAAAAATGATACAAACGAACTTATTTACAAAGAAGAAACAGACTCACAGACATAGAAAACAAATGTATGGTTACCAAAAGGGAAGGAGGAGGAGGGATAAATTAGGGGTATGGGATTAACAGATACACACTACTACATATAAAACAGATAAACAGATTTACTGTATAGCACAGGGAAATATATTCACTATCTTAACCTGTAGTGGAAAAGAATATAAAAACAAATATACATATATATATATAAAACTAAATCTGAAACTAGTGCAATATTGTAAATAAACTATAGTTCAATAAAAAAGTAAATAAATAAAAATAAATTTTAAAATTTGTACAGGATATCTCCATCACTATAGGGTTCCTCATGTTGTTCATGTTCTTAGATGATTGTTTGCTTTTTACTGTTGAGTTTGGAGAATTCTTTATATATTCTAGACACTGGCCCTTTGTTAATCCATAGTTTGCAAATATTCTCTCCCAGTCTGTAGCTTGTTTCCATCCTCTTAACTGGATCTTTTGTAGAGCAAAAGTTTTTAATTTTGATGAGGTCCTGTTTATCAAATTTTTTTCTTTCTTGGATTGTGTTTTTGGTGTCACCTAACTATTATTTGCCTAGTCCTAGATCCTGAAGATTTTCTCCAATGTTCTTTTCTAAAAGTTTTATAGCTTTATGTTTTACACTTAAGTCTATGATTAAGTTCTAGTTAATTTTTGTGTAAAGTCTGAAGTTTAGGTTGACTTCATTTATTGCCAACAGATGTCCAATTGCTCCATTGCTGTTTGTTGTAAACACCATCCTATGAATTGTTTTCATACTTTGTGAGAATTTAGATTTATTTGTGTGAATCTATTTCTGGATTCTCTACTTTGTTTTACTGGCCCACATGTCTATCCTGCTGTTAGAGCCACATTGTCTTGATTGCTGTGGTTCCAGAGTAAACAGTGGGCCCAGTGGTTGCTTCCACTCAACTCTCCTTTGTCAAGACTGTTTTAGCCATTCTAGGATCTGTGCCGTTTCACACAAATTTTAGAATAACCTTACCTTTATCTACAAAATATCTTGCAGGGATTTTGATGGGAATTCCATTAAACCTACATATCATTTGCGAAGAATTGACATCTTTACTATGTTGAGTTATCAAATCCATGAACATTTATTTAAACTGTGTTTTATTTCTCTTTATCAGCTTTTTGTAATTTTCAGCATACTGCTTCTGTATATGTTTTGTTAACTTTATACATAAACAGTTAATTTTCTTTGAAGTGGTTGCAAATGGGATTGTGTTTTTAATTCCTGTTTCCATGTATTCATTGGCACTATACAGAAATAGGATTGATTTGTGATTTTTGTGTATTGATCTTATGTTCAGTGATCTCACTGAAGTCATTAGTTCTAGGAAATTTTCGTAGATTCTTTCTGATTTTCTATGTAGATAATCATGTCATCTGCAAATAAGAACAGTTTTATTTCTTCCTTTCCAATCTATACACTTTATTTATTTATTTATTTTTGTCATCTTATTTCACTGGCTAGAACTTCCAGTACTATGTTGAGTAAGAATAATGGGGGCTGACATCTTTGCCTTGTTCCTGATTTAAGGAAGAACTTGCAGTCTTTTTTTTTTTAATTTTTATTGGAGTATAGTTGATTTACAATGGTGTGTGAATTTCAGGTATACAGTAAAGTGAATCAGTCTTTCACCATTAAATATCATATTAATGGTAGGTTGTTTTGTAGATGCTTTTTTTCAAGTTGAGGTAATTCCCCTGTATTCCTAACTTGCTGAGAATTTTTTATCATGAATGAGTGTTAGAGTTCATAGGATGCATTTTCTGTGTTAATTGATGTGATCTCATATGATTTTTCTTTAGCCTGTTCATATTGTGGGCTACATTGGTCTTCAAATGAATGATGAAACAGCCTTGTATACCTAGAGTAAATTCCACTTGGTCACAAAGTACAATTCTTTTTATACACTTTGGGTTTAATTTGCTGATATTTTGTTGAGGATTTTTGCTATATTCGTGAAGGCTATTGGTCTGTAGTTTTTTCGTTTTGTTTGGCTTTTGTTTTTCTTATTGTTTTTGTCCAGTTTTGATATCAATTTGGTTCATAATGTCTTATAAAAGGACTTGGAAAATATTTCTTCTTTTATTTTCTGGAAGATATTTTATAAATTTGATGTTAATTCTTTAAATGGTAACATTCTCCAGTAAAATCACCTGGGTCTGAAGATTTTCTTCAGGAGCTTTTCAATAAGAAATTTAATTTATTTAGTGGTTATAATACTATTGAAATGATCTGCTTTGTTTTTGTTAAGTTTTGGTATTAGTGTTTTTTAAGGAATTGCTCAATTTCTTCTAAGGTGTCAAATTTATGAGAGTAAAGTTCCTTATAATATTCACTTATTATCCTTTTAATAACTACAGGATCACTATAGGATCTATAGTTGTATTCCCTATTTCATCCCTGATATGGGTAGTGTGTATCTTCTCTCATTTTATTTCTGGCAGTCTTCCTAAAGGTTTATCAATTTTTAAATATTTTTAAAGAACCATTTTTGTTTCATCTTTTCCATAATTGTACCTATTTTCAATTTCATTAATTTTTATTCTTATCTTTATTACTTCCTTCCTTATGCTTGCTTTGGGTATATTTTTATCATCTCTTTCTAGGTTCTTGATGTGAAAACTTAATGATTTGAGATCTTTTCTCTTTCCTTATGAAAGCATTTAGTGCTATAAATTTGCCTCACAACACTGTACTAGGAGTATCTCACATTTTTATATATTTTATTTTCATGTTAACTCAGTTCTATGTATTTTTAATTTCCTTTGAGACTTCCTCCTTGACCCATGGATTATTTAGAAGGATGTTATTTAATATCTAAGTATTTATAGACTTTTTCTATTGTCATTCTATTATTTCTAGTTTTATTCCATTATCTTACAACATATTCTGTATGATTTTAATTTCTTTTAACTTGTTGAGGAGTAATTTATTACTTGGGATACAAACTATCTTGGTGAATATTCTATCTGTGCTTGAAAAAAATATATACTATGCTGTTGGGTAGATTGTGCCCTGTATTTCACTTAGATTCTGTTATTCATTTCTTCCATATCCTTACTTATTTTTCGTCTAATAGTTCTACCAGTTTCAGCTATATCAGTTTTTGCTTCATGTATTTTGAAATGCTTTTATTTGGTGGGTTCACATTTAGGATTGTTTTTTCTTCGGGTGTATTGATTCTTCTATCATTATGTAATGTCCTTTTGTGTCATTAGTAATTTTCTTTGGTCTAAAGTAAAATTCATCTCCTCCTACTTAAAAAAAATATTTGATTAGTATTTGCATGGCATATCTTTTCCCATCCTTTTACTAAACTCTAGCTATGTCATCATTTTTGAAGTGAGTTTTTTTTAGACATTACATTGTTGGATCATGATTTTTTTAAATCCACTCTGCCTTTTAATTGGTTTTAAGACTATTTACATTTAAGGTAATTATTGATATGTTAAAGTTCAAGCCTGACACTTTTTTTTCCCCATTTGTTTCTTCTGTTTCTTGTTCCTCTGCCTCACATTTCTTGCCTTCCTATGGGTTACTTAAATTTCCATTTTGTTTTATTTACGGTGTTTTGAGTTTGGCTGTATCTCTTTGAGTAGTTTTGTTACCGACCTGAGTTCTTGGACTTTTCAAGCAACAGAAATTCATAAGAGGCCAGATGAAAAATTCAGGCAAGGTTTTATTTATTGGGACTCGTGCTGCAGCATGACAGAGTGAGAACAAGTAACAGATGCCCTTGCTCACTCCCAGAGGTGGAGGGGTGAAGTGGTCTCTTAAATGGGATAAAGGCAGAGGCAGATCAATGGGTGAGACTGGAGGGGAGGCTTAGGTGGTCTGCTCACCCCCTTGGTGGTGCTGTGTGCAGGGATCATGTGCATACCCTGTTTTTGCTCCTGGCACCTCAGAAGTGGCAGTTGGGTTTTGGCCTTTTTATATCTTATTGCTCATAATTTGCTCCAACTGGGCATGCATGCAGTTATTTTTAGCCCCTTATAGTTTCTTTGTATTTTGTTGCTTGTGGAGACATTTGTCCAGGTGCAAGCATTCTAGTAAAGGATCCCAAGTCCCAGGTCCCAGCCTATCTCAGTTTTCTTAGTGATGTTCTGGGAACTACAACATATCTGACTTAACCAAAATCTACTGATATCAACATTTTACCACTTCAAGTGAAGTTTGGAAAACTTTCTTGCATTTCCTTTTCTATTTTCAATATTGTCTTGAGTATCAAATAGTATTACAAACTTGGATTCAATTATCAGATATCATTTGTAAAAGTCATAAACAGGAGTGTACTCTACATGCCCATGCCTCCACTCTTTCTGTACTTCTTCGTTCCTTCTTCATCTCCAAGATTCCTTCTTTCATGCTTGCCTTTCTTCTGGAAAAACTCCTGTTATCAATCTTTAAGGATACAACCAGCTAGTGACAATTTATTTTAGTTTTCCTTCACCTGAGAATGTTTTTATTTTCTCTTCATTTCTGAAAAAAAAAAAGTTTCACTGGGTATAGCATTTGTGGTTAATAGTTTTTTCCTTTAGCACTTGAAAAATGTTACATCACTTCCTTCTGGACTCCATGATTTCATGTAAGAAATTTGTCATTCAAATTGGTGTTTCTACAGGTAATACATCGTTTCTCTCTGGATGCTTTCAAGATCTTTTACTTTCTCTTAAGTTTCACAAGTTAAATTGTTTTGTCTTGGTGTGAATTTCTTAGGTTTTATCTTCTTTGGTGAGTCACTCACTTTCTTAAATCTGTACATGTGTCTTTCATCAAATTTGGAAGTTTTCAGCCTTTGTTTCTTCAAATGCCCTTTTAACCCCACTTTCATTCCCTTCTCATTTTGCAGCTCTGATTATACGAATGTTGTCTCATTTTTGTTGCTCCACAGGTCCTTGATACTCTGTTCTTTTTTTGTGGGGGAGGGGGGTCTAGCTCTTTTCTCTGTTTTTTGGATTGGGTAAATTTTATTGATTTGTCCTCATGTTCATAGATTCTATCTTCTTCTGTCTTCTCTCCTATTGAACCAATCCAGCCAGTTGTTGCTGTTGTTGTAATTTCAATTATTGTGCTTTCAGTTCTATAAGTTCCACTGGTTTTTGTTTGTTTTTTTTAACTTCTTTTCTTTGTTGACATTTATTTTTGCTTTGTTTTAAGAGAATTTGTAAGTGCTTGTTGAAGCATTTTTATGACAGCATATCAGATAATCCCAACATGTGCTTCATGTCAGTGTTGGCATCTTTTGGTTGTCTTTTCTAATTTGAGTTGTGATTTTTCTGTTTCTTGGTATGACAGATGAAATTTTCATTATGATCTGGACATTTTGGCTATTATGTTTGGAGAATCTGGGCCTTATTTACATATTTTATTTTAGTAGGCAGTCATCTTCTTTAGGTTTAGCATATAGGTCCACCTACTTTTGTGGGCTGTGGTTGCAATGATAATTTAATTTCCAGAGTCTTTGCAATCCTATTTTGGCTTGCTTGGTTTATCTGGTGCTTCTGGGGAACTGTCCCTTCTGGTACCTCAGGGTTATCCCCAGGCCAGGACACCTGGTCCTCTAGGTATGGAAAAGAAATTAAGCCTGAGGGACCAAGAGGTTTCCTGGTCAGGCACTTGTGAGACCTTCCTTACTGCTAATGTCCAGTTACCCCATTGTCTCCCTGAGGGGCAGGGGACTCTCAGGCCCATGAGACAAAGGTGTTATCCAGCTAGACCACTTGTGGTTAGATTCTCTTTGCTAGTAATGCACCTACCTCCCAATGTCTCTGGATGAATGAGGTGAGTCTCAAGGGACAAAGAGGCTTCCCAGACCAGGTGCTTGATGTATTGGGATACTCTTGTGCTGGTACCCTCCCTGTAGGGGACTGGGCTCTCCAGTCCAGCAGAGAAGGAGCATGGCTCCTGGGCCAGGCCATTAGTTTTGAGCAGGGCTTTCTGTGTACTTTTCTTACCAGTGGTGCTGAGCTTACATCATTTTATTGGAGGGCTTCCTGTTCAATCTGGTGGAGGAATGATTCTATGTGGGGTCACCTTCTGTTATTAGGTTGGGGGTCGAGAAATAGCGGACTTTGGTTGCCTTCTTCTCTTGGGTCAGTGGGGCAGGTATACCTAAGAGATGCCTTGCTCTTGTGCTGTCCCTTTGGTGATTGGGTTTCTCACCAGTCTTCCCTCCTCATTTCACCTCTCAGGGCTCTCCTTATGTGTTGCCTTGCATTATTTTTAGGGTTTATACCTGTATTTAGCAGGGAGGAGCAGGTAGAAACAAGTCTATCTCCTTTTGTCCAGGCCAGAACAGTCTCAGTATTTGTTGTAATATCTTAAGTAAAATACAAAAGTATTCCCTGCACAAATAACCTATATGGTTTTTTATTGCTTTATATTAGAAGTTTCTTTCTAATTTTTCTTTAGATAGGGTCACTTCTAAATGAAAATTTGTGACAAACAAGATTGAAACTCTTTTGAATATTCATCAGTTTTATACAGCCAATGCATATCCACTTTTCTCCCAATCGACACAGCAGTTATGATATCACTTTGAAAAGAGGGAAATGGCAGAGAAAAAAAATTCCCAGTAATAGTCTCCTTCCTTTTTCTTCTCCAGGCTGCAAATGTATAGATGATGTTCCTCACCATCTACCTGGACTGAAAGGCAAGCTTCCAGCCACACTGACAAAGCTCACAATCAGCTACAAACAGTCCTCTCGTTTTGATCCCTTCTTTGTCACAGTGTCTCTCTTCTCCATTTCCTGATCCTCCTAATCTTAGTACAGCAGTTTCTTATCAGGAAGAGCTTAAGGAAGAGCTTGCTTCAGGAGAAAGGATGCAGACAGAGCCTTGAGTGTCAGGTGAGAACTGGCTCAAGCCAGCTGTGTGGACGTCAGCCTTCTGTAAGACAAAAGGCCCTGCAGGTGAGGAAATGCCATGGACTTTATTGTTCAACTTTATAGGACAGAGTTGAAGTTCTCCTTCTTTACAGAGCACACAGTCAAAGGTCTGATTTGTTTGTTTGTTTAAGTACTAAGAATTTAAAGGAAAGTTTAAATCTTTGTTACCATGCTTTTGTGCTGCAATCAAAATGGCCTTTTCCCTCCTGGCCATCTTTATTTATTTATTTCTTAAATTTATTGAATATTTATATATTCTTTTTTCAGATTCTTTTCCATTATAGGAAATAATATATAGGTTATTATTAATAAATAATAATAAATAATATATAGGTTATTATAAGATATTGAATATAGTTCCCTGTGCTATACAGTAGGTCCTTGTTTTTTATCTATTTTATATATAGTGCTGTATATATCTTAATCCCAAACTCCTAATTTATCCCTCCCTGCCCTTTTTCCCTTTGGTAACCATAAGATTGTTTTTCATGTCTGTGAGTCTGTTTCCGTTTTGCAAATAAGTTCATTTGCATCATTTTTTTAAGATTCCACAAATAAGTGACATCATATGATATTTGTCTTTCTCTGTCTGACTTACTTCACTTAGTATGATAATCTCTAGGTCCATCCGTGTTGCTGCAAATGCTGGCCACCTTTAGATAACTAATGTTCATTGAGCGCCTATCATTTATCAACCAGAATTCTAACCACTACTCTACTATGCAGTGTAGGTCTGCCCATAATAACAATGGTGGTGACAGGAATCATAATGATATTGTGCTAATAATAGCCAGTGTTTATTCAGCACTTATACTACTCTAAATAATTGCTTTTTATGAATAAACTCACTTCATCTGCCTAACAATGCTAAGAGGTGGTAACTACTATTGTGCCTATTTTACAAATTAGGAAACTGAGGCAGTGATATTAATTAAGTTGACCAAGGTCACACAGCTGGTAGGCAGAAGGGCTGGGATTCAAACTTGGGCAGCGTGACATCAGAACATGCTCTCTCTTGGTCATTACTCTTCTGTAAAATAAAGGAGTCTGACCACACAACAACCACAGCAATAACAGTACAACAATAATACAGCAATAACTATGGCAACACGAGAAAGGACAATTAACTGAGTGCTTATTGTGGTTCAAAATTTGTGCCATGTGTTTGGCGTGCATTTCTGCATATAAACTTCATCACAGCCTATACAGGAAGAGCTATTCTTATCCTTACTTTATAGTGCTGCAGAGATGTCACATGACTTGCTGAATATCATTACTACTAATAAGTGGTGGAATCAAGATGGAGGTCTAGGCATTGTGCTTTTCTATGAGTTGGCAAAGCAAAATAAAACTGAACCTCTAAAATAATTATTTACTATTTGTGGAACTTTTGCCATAATTGAAATATGTATATTTTAAACCTCTACTTAGGAATATATTCCTAAAGATTGAAGGATCATTACCTCCTGAGCCATTTATCCAAAATTAGGACCATGGAAACGGAAGGCGGCTCCTTGTAAGATAATCAGAGACAGAGGTTGGTAGACTACACTGAGCTTGTCCTTCCCCAGATGCAAGATGGATTTGTTAGACTGTCAAATTAATGGAAGTTTGACACTTACATTAACCTGCCTCTGAACCTCGATCAAGCCTTTAGAAAACCTTAGACAGCAATTTTACTTTTAAGGTGCATTTTTCTTTATAAGTGGTTTATTTAAACTGGATTGCTCTTTCACTAGGGGTTTTAAAAAGAAAAAAGAAAACTGACGTAAATGATAGCACTATATCCACAAATACATACTTGCAAATCTTTCTATTCTAATTTCCAGAAAAAAACAGAGGCCTAAGATTAACAGAAAACATCGTTCTGTCATCCAAAGGCAACACAGTTAATGATCTGCTGAAGTGATTCACCTTTTCTCTTGAACCCCAAAGAGAACATTTTTAAATGAACTTTTCTAAAATTGCAAGTTTTGAAAACCTGTTTGTAGGTTTATATTTTATAAACAGAATGTTTGACTGAAGAAATATGCAGTTGAAACTTCAACGCAGCACAGTTTTTCTGTTAGATATGATGTAGTTCACAAGCAGTGTTTAGGTATTCAGACTTAATTATATGCATCAATCCAAACATGAAATTTCTTCTTCCTTTTTGAGATTTGGTTTAAAGTTATGATAAAATTAGCTAATTTTTAAAATTTTGGTGCCTTTCAATCATACAGTGAATTTTGATTGTGTGTCACACTTTTAAAAGTTGCTTTTAATCACATCTACCAAATCTATTCCTAAAAGAGATATATATTTCAATTTCAAAAGAACAATAATAATAGCCTGGAATGAATGGGGACATTTCATCATGTGATTCTTTAAAATCTCATGAGTAGGGGGTCAAACTTTTAGTGACTAGTCTGTAATGGAAAATTTATAAAAGGTCTTTAAACTCTAGGCTTTCCATGGAGCTGCTTGCTCTTTGCTCAGCAAATATTTACTGTGTTCCTACTATGTGTAAAACACTGTGGGAGGCTTTCAAGGTGAATGAATCAGACAGGATCTAATCTCACAACCTGGTTAAAGAGAAGAGGCAATAAAGTGCATTCACAAGCAAATGTATTAGAGAAAGGTATGTGATAAATCCCGTTGGAAAGATACAGATAAAATACTAACTAGGAGTCTTGAGAAAGGAGATCAGCCTTGGTGACTAGAGCAGAATTCCTTCGAGAAACAGATATTAGAACTGGGGCTTAAGAATGGCCTGGATTTCATGAAGTAGAGATGCATTTCAGGTGGAGGTATTTGGAATTGAAGTCCCAGCACAGGGGAGGGAAAAGACAAATTGTATTTGGGAAGGAAAGTGTCAGCAATTTAGACTAGAGAGTTGGGTAAAAAGAGGTGATAGAGAATTGGGTGGGAAAGAGTAGTTAAAGGCTTTGAAGCTTTGTCTGTAGGCAATGGAGAACTACTGAAGTGTCAGATCTCAAGACTGGCATATCTCAACCATGATTTAGGAAGAATGGTTTTCTAAGAGAATCTCAGAGAGAATGAGAGCTGGAGAGATTAGAGATGATGAGACCAGTTAAATGGCTATTAACAATGGAGTGATGGCCTTGGGAACAGGATGTGAAGGGCAGCTATAGGTGATATAGCAAAAAGAAGTATAACTACAACTTGACAAAATATTTGTTGGTGTGTGTATTGGTGCTGGTTAGGGGAGGGCAGACTTAATAAGGGGGATTGATAGCATTCTCTGGGGGAGAGCTTGTTGTGGTGCAAGGAAAGATGGTGATTTAGATTATAGTGGTGATTAGATTAGATTTAGATTATAGTGGTGTTGAATTTTAACTGATGGGAAATAGGGATGTTGAAGAACTAGATGTGTAGAAAGGGATTTGAAGAGACCAAATCTGTTTAGAAATAGAGCCTTAGATACCTCAGCTCTCAGACCACAAGTTATGCAAGTGACTGATTAAATTTAAGTGTATTTCCAATTAGGGCTAAATGTATATTTCAGAACCTGCCTATGAAAAGAACATTAGCACTCCAATTAGAAAGCAGAGGGCCATAACTACAATTTGTATTATACCAACTGCAAGAATGAAGCCCCAAATTACATATACCGTATAGGATCATTGATGAAATTAAATGAGCCTTGGGCTCTCATTCTTAGTGTATACGAATGGATATATTGTTACTCTCCCCTGAAAATCTGGCATGTTTTTTCATGGATTGAAACAAAGCCATTAGCTCTTACACACTCCTACTTCTTCCTTGCTTCCATCTCCCTCCTTTGCATTTATTTGTTTGTTGAGAGACTTTATTTTCAGACTTTTTTTTTTAATTTACAGAGTTTGTTTTAGAGACTTCATTTTTAGAGCAGTTTTAAGCTTTCAGCAAAATTGAGGGCAAGGTAGAGAGATTTCCCATATACTACCTGCCCCCACACATGCACAGCTTCCTCCAACATCACTCATCAGAATGACTTTTTTTTTTTTTTTTTACCGAAGGTGACCCTACATTGACACATCATAATCACCCAAAGTCCACATTTTTTCTTAAGATTCATTCTTGTTGTATATTCTTCGGGTTTGGAGAATGTATAATGATATATACTCATCATTATAATATCATACAGAGTATTTTCATTGTCCTAAAATTCTCTGTGCTCTGCCTATTCATCTCTCCCCCTACATCCCAACCGTGGCAACCACTGATCTTTTTACTGTCTCCATAGTTTTGCCTTTTCCAGAATGTCATATAGTTAGAATCAAAGTATAGCCTTTTCAGATTAGCTTCTTTCACTTAATAATATGCATTTATGTTTCAGTATTTATTCACTTAGGAAATTAACAACATATTTGAATTCTAGTCCACGTCACTCTTGACACTAGGGATATTTACATACTCTTTTCTTAAACTATAAATAATCTTATGTTGAATTTAGTAAAATAGAAATATCATAATATTTTTAATATATAAAAAGTAAATTATTTTTAAAATTTGCTTTAGTAGGACAAATTTTCAACACAATTTCCTTTTACTTGCAGAGATAAATGAAAACTGACTTTGTAACTTTGAAAAGTGTCTTACAAAAAAAAATAGATTTTTGGCAACCTCAGGTAAACAGCAATACACTAACTTTTTAAGGTAAGCCTTATCAATTTGGTCTCAAATGGATAAAGTTGTTTGTTTTTTTTTTTCTATCACAGAATTAGATTTCAGGATTTTTAACCCCTCCCCTCAAGTTTACCCTATGCCATTCATTCTTGTTTCCTTCCCATTATATCAGGTTTCCATTTTGTGATCTGTGTACCCATGGTTGTTTAAGAAGCAGTCCACACCTCCAGCTCATAAACGTCACTTCCTCTGTCTCCTGATTTATTCAAATGGCTGATACTTGAGCCCATTGGATTGTTTACACTAACATGGTGGAGTCAAGAGTACTCATTACCTCCACCTCAAGCTATCCATAGGTCAGCAGCATGAGGCGAGACGCTTCATATTTCATTACTTCAAGACCAGATCTCCTTACTTAATCCTTTACTTCCCAAGCTTTACGCTTTGGGCCCTCATTCACCCACTTTGTTGATGAGTCAATCGAAATCAAACGAATGTTTCTTTTTCCTTCCAGATCACTATATTCACTTCCATGTTCTCTGTCATCATAGAAATAACAAATTAGCATTGATTTATGGTTTAACTAACTCTGAAAATCTGTGTGCTTTCCTACTGCAAAGAGAGAGTCACCAATCATCCATGTCTTTGACAGGTGGAAAAATGTATTGAGTACAAGTTGGATGGAATCATTTTTCCAATTTAAAGAAAAAATGCTTTTATTTGCAGACTAAGTAGATATGAAAGCCAAAGCCAAATGGTAGTCTCTGTATCACATTATCAGTTGATGATACTCTCCACATGACAGATGACTTTTTAAGTTAAAAAATAACATTAAACTCTATTTAACTCAGGTAACTGATTATCATGAAAAAATATTTCTTAGGCCATTTATCTTCAACAGACTTTTTCTTCTCACTGGCCAATAATGTCTATCATTACTCATTTTGGCTTTGAAAATGTTTCTCTTAAATTTCATCTACTCCAAGTCAAAGACTTCCTGAACTACAGAGGTCTTATGATAGGAACTATTAATGGTGTTACAAGTAGAATTTGTCTTCTAGTTCATCACTGGTACACTTTGCCCTTGGGGTAGAAGCACAGCTTGCTGTATAGAGGTTTTCCTAACTGTTGCAAAGAATTCAGTCTTTCTTGGAGGCCATTTCTACGCCCAGACATACCAGTCCCTACCAGCGGTTCCCGCCACATAGGATCTATCAGTTGACCTGCTGGCATGATCTTGGACTCTTAGAGTTTTTCCTAATTCCTGATTTCCTGCCAAGGATGTGCTGGTCTTTTATGCTCCAGTCCAATGTCTCATGTAGGAACAGGACTGATTGCTTTTCAGAGATTAAAGCTGAAGAGAGATCAGGTCTCAGAATCTACCCATGAAGAGTTCACTTAGGGTAGGCCAAGTAGAAAGCCAACTCCCGATATGTTACTTAGAAGGGTTGGGTCCTCCTGGTCTTGCCCTTGTTCTCCTGTCTCATTTATGACTCAAAATAAATAATAAAAAAGTAGTTTCTATCTCGGTCATCCTTACACCCCTCCCCAACTAAGTGGATGGTAAATGAGAGATGAAAGAGTGAGCATTGTTGGGGATACACAGCCTCACGTGTGTCATGGGTGGTTCTCATAGGAAAACTTGACATTTTTAATTCAGAGAATTATAGCTACCTTTGTTGAGTCCCTGAAATGTATCTATTCAGGTACTTGTCACACTACAGGAAGGGCTTACATGTCTGCACACCCACCATCCTACACACACACACACACACACACACACACACTTTTAAACACTTATTCCTATTTAAAATCCTATTGTCTATCTAGTACTGGCATCATGGTATGTGCTTCACAAATATTTGTTGAATAAATAAAAGCATGAATGCATAACATTGTAAAGATGTCTCAGCTACTTCTAGGCTGCTTGATTGGTTTTCAAAATGTTGTTGATGCACAGAAGTGGAATAGACTTAGGGACCAGGGCTAAAGAGCCAAACCCTTGCCAAGGGCTTACTTTCACTACATGACTCAGACTCTTCTGATCTATTTTGAAGGTGTAACCCATCTCATACATTCAAAAGATTCTAATTTTAAATGTGTAACAGTTGGGCTTTGAAAGATTTTCAATTACCTGAGCTAACTTGGAATACAAAAGACTTAGAAGTGTCATTGTAAATCTCCCTGCCTCTAATATCTCGTAAGAGATTGGCTTTCCATTAACTTTTTTTTTTTAAATTAAAGAATGAGTGAAACAGAATTCAAGGGCTAATGAACAAGGTAATGAGAACAAACCATTTTCAAACACATTCACATACTTCGAAGCACCACTTTACATGTTAGAATAATTAGTAACTACTCTTACTTAAACTAGGATAATTACTAGGCAATTTTTTTTTGGTTTAGTTATTAGTAGTACTTGAAAAAATAACAAACTGCATTTACAAAAGTTTCCATCCTTTAGCCCGTTCATTACTTCAGAACACTTCCTGTGTCAGGTAATGTGAATTAGTGAGTTTGGTCTAGAATAGGTACAGAGGTGGCACTCAATGGGACATCGTAGGCTGTTCTTCAGCTGATCTGGTCTAATCTTTTAAGGATGCTTTCCTTTCCTATGTCTTGGTCTCATGTTTGATATAAACAAAATTGTTGCCACTACCTTGCTACGATCAAGAGATTTCTGAGGCTCATCTCTCAGCTCTAGTTCTAAGCACTTGCATTCATGTCTAGCTGATCTACTTTCAAATTGGATAGACACTCACTCAGAGAATATGCACCTGGCCTTATAAACCACTATTGGGAAAGTGAGAAAAAAGAGCTTATTTAAGCAAACTCTACTTTACTAATTTTTATCCCACCTGGAATAATTTGTTTGCAGTCTTTCAAACGCTAGAAAACTGTGGCTGTGTAAGTATGAGTGTGTGTTGGATAAGCACCGGACTCACTGAGCAGAAGGCAATCCTGATAGAAAGTCTTTCACATTAATCTGATGAGGACTGAGCTAACCTATGTAAAATGTGAGACTCAAATCAACTTCTTCGCCCCAGGGTCGTGAAGGACCACTACTTAAGCTCAGAAATGAAAATTAATAGCTTCAATTATTTTCAAATCAGAGGAGACATTGACTATCCACTTGCTTCTTCTCAGCTCCTAAATTCCACTCTATTAGGTACACAACTGCTTTTCATATCTGTGTGAGCAACATTTAATGCACATTGGAAGTTAGAATGGACTGTGGAAAATACTGCTTACTGTGTGGAGGACTCAGTGGACCCATGCAATATGCTGGGTTTTATGCCACATAAATAATGACTAACAATTGAAATAATTTAAATCTTTATTAATTGTTATCATCTACCATAAGCATAACTAATGCATAGGGAAACTGAGAACTTATATATATAATATTAGTAATGTGAATAATTTTAAAAGTTTTAAGCACCAAAACAAACTCATAAGTATTATAGAAGGATATATTTATGTATGTATTTATGTATGTGTGTATATACATATTACAAAATATATGTAACACACATATGTGTATATAATGAGAGAGAGAATCTGGAGGGCACAAATTATAAGCATAAATTCATAATATTAGCTGAAAAGCTGCCAAATCATAAATAGGGGTCAATGTCTGCTTTAAACTTTGAGTATAATATTGGGAACCAGATTCTCCTTGTACTGACTGCAATGCAGTCACACTTGTATGAGAATTTCCTCCTAAGAGTCTCAGTGTAAATTTTGATTCATAGTTTGTGTTTTCTTCTTATATTTAAAGAAGCTTTTTAAAAAAAGAGGAAATGTTGCATCAATTTATGCGACTGGTAGATAGAGCAGTGCTTATAGATGATAATTATGCTGCAAATAAAACATAAAAATGCCACACAAATAATTTGGCACCTTCAAAATAGCTTGACTCATTTGAAAGTGCCTATTGAGAAGATCATACAATTATTTCAATTATTCATATCTGAGGCTCTCTCATCTGAGGTGCCTATTAAGAACAACTGTCTTTCATTATTTTTTCTTGATGGGATCCCCATTGTCCTGTTGTACTATTCTGATTTTTTTTTTTTTTCTCTTCAAGTGTTTGGGGATTTTTCTCCTTTTCTCCAAGTTAATGCATATCAAAGTTCCAGACATGTTCACAACTTAATTGCAGACTTTCTAATTAAGTATTAAATTGTGCATGAACTCTTGTTTATTGGGTAAAGCTTATTCATTCCTCTAGATATGCTCCTGCATATCCTTCAGTGAAGAAATACAGCCACTTGACAAGATATTCCATTTAATTGTTTCCCCAAAACCTTTTGCCTAATGATATATTTCAGAGAACACTTTAACTTATTTGAACTATATATTGAGGTCTAACACTAGTCATGAAAATACTTAGAGAGTGACCCTATAGGAAGAGTATTGTTAAAAAATAGACATTACTGGACAGGTACATGAAAAAGTATGAAATTAGAACACTCCCTAACACCATACACAAAAATAAACTCAAAATGGATTAAAGACCTAAATGTAAGGCCAGACACTATCAAACTCTTAGAGGAAAACATAGGCAGAACACTCTATGACATAAATCACAGCAAGATCCTTTTTGACCCATCTCCTAGAGAAATGGAAATAAAAACAAAAATAAACAAATGGGACCTAATGAAACTTAAAAGCTTTTGCACAGCAAAGGAAACCATAAACAAGACAAAAAGACAACCCTCAGAATGGGAGAAAATATTTGCAAACGAAGCAACTGACAAAGGACTAATATCCAAAATTTATAAGCAACTCTTGCAGCTCAATAACAAAAAAACAAACAACCCAATCCAAAAATGGGCAGAAGAACTAAATAGACATTTCTCCAAAGAAGATATACAGATCGCCAACAAACACATGAAAGAATGCTCAACATCATTAATCATTAGAGAAATGCAAATCAAAACGACAATGAGATATCATCTCACACCGGTCAGATTGGCCATCATCAAAAACTCTAGAAACAATAAATGCTGGAGAGGGTGTGGAGAAAAGGGAACCCTCTTGCACTGCTGGTGGGAATAATGTAAATTGATACAGCCACTATGGAGAACAGTATGGAG
>NC_041227.1:31681403-31704807 GCF_002837175.3 Physeter macrocephalus
AGAGATATGGGAACATATGTATATGTATAACTGATTCACTTTGTTGTAAAGCAGAAACTAACACACCATTGTAAAGCAATTATACTCCAATAAAGATGTTAAAAAAAAAATAGACATGGACTAGGCTCTCTGGACACAAACAAAAATGATGATTGACTGAATCTGTTCCAAGACACTGTTTCTTTTATTAGTGAATGCTATTGAGTTTTATTAGTGAATACTATTAGAAATTAGTCATTTAGAACTCGATAGGTATTTTTGTTCATTATATTTTGTTTTTAATTTAATTTAGAAGGACAAGAGTGTACTTGAACAATTCTTCAAGCTTGAACAGCTTTTGTCCTATTTATGGACCAGACAGAAAAACAAGTAACAGTAGTAAAGGCTTACCTGTCCAAGAAAAATGACATCCAAGAGTCCTGACCATAGTCATGGACTGCATCACTCAATAGCTGTTAGCAATCTCTGGAGAACTGCAAAGCAAAGGAAAGCCCGTAAATGATTGGTGAGTTTGCACTGTGGATTCAATCGATGGACTAGCAAATTTTGCATTGAATTTATAAAGCAGTGACTATGCAGATGTCTATTAGGTATCACAAGCCACCAGGTGCAATGGGGCTTTATAGTAGAAAAATAATGTCTACCACTGATGACACAACACAAACCAGAAGTGCATCATTTTTGACCTGCACTAAACCTTATAACAAGGTTACCCATTACCATACTCATTTTTACCAACCAATGAAGAGTAAAATGCCCTCACTTTAATTAATTTGCAAGACATCATCTAAACAGAAAGTGATCTAGCTAGGAATCAGACCCTTACCCTTCCCAAAGTATTTCCAACATTCACGTATACACCCTTCATTGATACTTTAAAAGTTTAAATTATATAATATGTACTTACATAGATCATATAATAATAGTATTTGTAATAATGTTACATCCTTTCAATTAAAGAATATATTAATTATGATTGCATACTTAAAAAATTTCAAGGGGTGCAGACATATATAGAATAAAAAGCCTAATAAAAACATTTAAAGTAGTGGATTGGCATTGTTTTTAAACTTGTAAATAGTGAGAAGAAACTATTCTATAACTGCATCAAGCTAGCCCCATCTTTGATAGCATATTTCTCAGTGTGGTAAGAGGATCACTGGTGGTCTCTCCCAAAAAGCAATTGGAAAGCATTATTTTATCAAATGGTTCTATAGGGCATCACATCAAACCAATAGCACAAATATGGGAGGGCAATGAACTGTTGTGCATGCTCAAATATGCAGGGTTGAGAAATATATAAGGTAAACGGTGAGGGCAGAATGTTCTGCTGTAAGTTCATTTTATGGGAGAAGGGATTTTTAAATGGTTCTTACAGGATCCTTTTGAAAAACTGTGTTGTAGGTTGGTATATAGCCTGACAGGACCCCCGGTGATGGGTGAAGCAAGGCAGATGCATTGATTACACGGAAAAACTAAGCAAAAACAAAACATATACCTCACTTCTATCAGCTGATCAGTCCGTCACTTTCAGTAATATGTCTCTTGATCTTGATTTAATATTGAAGGAAACAGCTAAATGTGGAAATAAATATGGAATATAATCAGATGTCTATCATTTTGAACCTGTAACTTTAGGGCCAAAATACCATGACTTTTATAAAAGAGTCTAAAATTTCAGTTTTTCTTAAGAATACTGAATACTGATAAAATGGCTATGGCCCTGTGAATTTAACTTTTTCCCAGGACTTTATTTTCTTTGTTCATCAAATAAAACTATGGATTCTATACTATTGGCCACACTTCAAAATCCATGAGCAGGTGTTACAACAGAACTTCAAGTGACAATTAAAACTAACTTCACAAAAAAAAAAAAAAAAAAAAAAAAAAAACTAACTTGAAGATTAGGATTCAATTTGCTGTTTTCTCCTAAGAAGATATATTTCGGTCCTCCAGCTTTTCACCGGACTTCACATCTCAGCAGTGCTTGAAGCATTAACAGACCTAATAACGTTCCAAATGGGTCTTGGAGAAAGAGAAGATAGCACAATGAAGTTGACAAATGCGTGTCCAGTGATAGAATTTGTGTTTTGTGCTTACTTTTCCTTCCTTTCTTTCTTGTGTATGGTGGGGGAAGGAGGCCACCAATGGGTGGGTAGGATGGGTAGGATGTGTGATCAGCTGTTAACAATCAACTTTGGAAACTCCCTTGTGGTTTGACATTTTTGAGGACTGGCTTGGTCTTCCTGTTGGAAATCATCCAAACCCCAGAGGAGGGCTCTTTGTCTCAATAATAGTTACTAATAAACAGAAATACACATGATATTTTTGTCTTTCTTATTCTTGGATAAGGTTAATTGGTTGGCTCTATGTTTATAACCATGTTCTCTCCTAAAAAGTATACTGGAATATACAGTAGTTACTATTATTTGTTAGATTTTGTTTTGCACGACTGATTTTGAGAATGGAGTACAATATGGACATTTACACCATCACTAAATCACTACATTGAATTCAAGTACATCTTTTTTTTTGGCCACACTGCATGTGGAATCTTAGTTCCCTGACTAGGGATGGACCTGCACGCACTACGGTGGAAGCGTGGAGTCTTAACTACTTAACTACCCAAATTCAAGAACATCGTGATTTAAAAGAGTGGAGTTGAAGAAACTGCTCACAATCAGTTTATAGTCTCGTGATTTATTTCCCCCCCCTAAATTTCAAACTAAATATCAGTTTTGGGGTGAAGTCAGTATATGATTTAAATCCTATGCCTCTCCTATGAAATACACACTCTGTCAATACTATTCTGTAGTTGGGGAAACGGAGCCTTAGGAAGATTATTGAGATGACTGGCCCAAGGTCACACAGCTAGGAATGAGAAGACTCAGAATTTAAACCCAGGTCCACTTGACCCCAGATTTCTGCCTCTCATTTTGACGTCAAACATCGTCATCCTCCCCAGTTTTTAACCTGCTGTCTGTGGCAGTAATGATTACCAATTATGTGATTTTTTTCTTTAGCTTTTATACACATGACTCTTACTTCAGCCACTTACTTACATGAAGAAAAAGTCATAGAGGTAGGTGCAAAACTTCAAAGTTTCAAGGAAACATGATATGAAGGAAGCCAGAGCAATTGTTGAAAGTACACTAGACAAAGGCAACCTGACGGACATCTTTATCTGCTATTAAAATGTAAAAAGAACATAGGCTTAGCTATTGCCAAACATCCACGCCTGATATTTAATCTAAGTCATTTTTTTTTTTTTTGTGGTATGCGGGCCTCCCTCTGCTGCGGCCTCTCCCGTTGCGGAGCACAGGCTCCGGACGCGCAGGCTCAGCGGCCATGGCTCACGGACGCAGCTGCTCCGCGGCATGTGGGATCCTCCCAGACCGGGGCGCGAACCCAGTTCCCCTGCATCGGCAGGCGGACGCGCTAAGTCATTTTTAGTTATGCAAAATTGGCACAAGCCAATGATTGCCTATGGATAGAGTTTATAAAGTGGAGAGATTGCCAAAATACTATTATGGACTTTTTCTCTGATTTCTTACCTTCTCACCTTTCAGAAAAATGTTTAAGTGGTCTTAAGGTATGAACCATCTGACCTCCTTCCCTTTTCAAGTGAGAGAGTGTGTGTGTGTGTGTGTGTGTGTGTGTGTGTGTGTGTGGTGTTTGCTATGAGGTACCACCTTTAGGGATTAGGTTTTCACAGGGTCAGATGTAGGACTTTCAGAATGTGATAACTCCTGTGAAAATTATGAAAAGGTTTTATTTTTCCCTTCCTCTCCTCTTTATTTTAAGCGTTGGAGATTATGCCTTGAGACATTTCACTTTATTGGTTTTTCCTCCATCATGATCAAGAAACTGATCTATGTCAAAGTCAGAATGAGTCAGACAATAAGAAACCAAAGAGTCTTTGGACCAGTGAGTATGGATGTACTGAAAAGAAAGTCAACAAACTCCCTCTCTTTCTGGGTGTTTAACCACATGCAAGCAGGATGGCATGGTGGTTTCACAGTGGGTGCGGTTCTTCTACCTCTCCTCCCACAGACTCCTCTTCCTCTCTTCCCCTGCATGTGTTTCAAATTGGAGCAATGGTGGGTGGGAGAAGCAAGAGCTTCCCTGTGAGTATAAATAGTAAAGCCGAGAATCTGAGTGTTCCAGAGGGGAGGTAGAGTGAGATAGAGTGGGAGAGGTGGGAAACTCCCCAAATTTGATCAGTTGCATTGCTTCAAACCAAACCAACTTCTATAGCATATTAGGAGTATTGAGAAAATATGTGCTGAGCCTCAAACCCAATCTGAAAACAAACAAACCAAACCAAACAACAACAGTAACAAAAGAAGCCATAATAGAGATGGTCTCTGATAGTTACCTCCCTTAACTTTTCAGAAAAATACAGTTATAGTCAGGACTAACGTGGACCAAAAGCCATGGAAAGATTGACGGAAATTCACTTTAAAAAGCCACACACATGAAAATAATTTGCACAGGAGGTTTTCTGCACCACAGCTGGGCTGGTTATTTACTTTGGACCAGTTTGTGCAAAAAGTGGTACCAAAAATGGACTCAATTCTTGCTTGATAACCTTAAAAAAGTCAAACTAGTCCCCTGAACTCAACACCCCTTTTCCTGAATAGGCTGCTTTTTAAAGGCAGATGGTCTTCTGAGTCTCCAGATATTCATTTCTTTAGCTTTTACTTTAAAACTCCAACCCTGGATCTCATCATTTCTAGTCTATATATCTCTTTTACATAGATTTCTCCTACAACTTACATATACCCAGAATACATAGAGTGGAAGACAGAAGCCTGAATAGGGTCACTGTTTAGTGTGTGAGCCTGTATCTGCCTCGGGGTGGGAAAGATGCTTGTAAAGAGTACTTCCAGGGGCTTCCCTGGTGGCGCAGTGGTTGAGAGTCCGCCTGCTGATGCAGGGGACACGGGTTCGCGCCCCGGTCTGGGAGGATCCCACATGCCGCGGAGCGGCTGGGCCCGTGAGCCATGGCCGCTGAGCCTGCGCGTCTGGAGCCTGTGCTCCGCAACGGGAGAGGCCACAACAGTGAGAGGCCCGCATACCGCAAAAAAAAAAAAAAAAAAAAAAAAAAGAGTACTTCCAGACCCATAAAAGTTATACAAAAGAATAGAGCACCGTCGCCCCACCCCAGACCCTCGACATCAGAGGATAGAGTTGCACCTGCTTTGATGCTTGCCGATTTTCCTCTAAACTCCTAAGCCAGGATGAGGCAAGTGGTTTATGGAGTCCCAATGCACCTTGCAGGGTGGGATCTCCACCGCACCTTGAATTCAGTAGACCTTGGTGCCTCAAAGCCAGCCAACACTTGTGCAAAGGTGTGACATTTATTTAAGGGATTTGGAAACCAAGGTCTCATGCACATACAATCAGAGGCTTCTGGTGTCTGTAGTCATTGAATTATCTCTGGCAAAGAAGGAGCTGGGGATTGATATATCAAAACTCTGCCTTTGTGAAAAGGGATTGTTTGTATAGTTCTGATCTAGTTCATAATAATATTCATTATTTGGATTTATACAGTGTCTTTCTTCCATGTTGCCAAAGTACTTCTTGGACAATCTAGAGTTATAGTGAATTAACTCTTTTAGGTCAATGCAAGGTTCACCCCTTAGGCCACCTCCCAATAGGATGGATTTGTTTTTGAGAAGAACTCATTCCCTGAAGAGAAGCACTTGTCATTCATAACTAGAGCCTTTGTTATATTTCTGAAGGGAGGGGTCATTGTTGAGGTTATTTCCCAGTGCCTAACATGTAGCCTTGGACATAAAGGCTATGGCTGACATCTTCTTTTATAGATCAATCTATTAAAGCACAAGGAATCAAAGTTATGCTCCAAGTGTCATAGTCTATCCGAAATAAACTTTCAAACAATGCTAAATCCATTCAGAAACCCCATCCTTCCTTCACTGAAAATGCTGCATGCCACTGAAAATCAATTTTGGCAGGCATTGAAACTCTCACTGACCCAGACTAACATATTTAATTCAGAAAGGATGTTTCCCCAATTTTTTATTTCCTTTCTTTTGCCAGGTTTGTATTAAAATGACTAGAAGCCATAAAAATTAAAATCTTCCAAAGCAAGGATTTTTTTCTCTCACATTAATCTACCAATATACAGATGTCAAGTTCCATTTCATGAGCAGAATCCATGATAGCACAATAAGAAAAGAGTCAGTTTGTTACCAGCTCTTAATTTTTTTAGTGAATCTGACATTTGATAGGCTCAGCCTTACCACAACTGGAGCAGTGGCCTTGATTTTTTTCTGAATTTACTAGAACATCCTTTTTTTAAGGAAAGAGAATAGAGTTGGTCTAATGAGACCCATGAAATTTCCTGTCTGTTCTTGTGAGCGTATTTTTTATATTGTAATTAAAAAATGAGAACATAGACATTGGATCAAAACTGGACCTTAACTTTATTCTTGATTCAAAGACATGAACATGTCAAACACGTCACCTTTCTAACTGAAGAAAATCAGCATAATCTTTTCACAGAAGAAGCAATGCCTCACTTTATCTTGATTTTTTCCTGGGAGAAAAAAAACAAAACAAACCGACATCCTTCTATCGGCTCCTTGACAGAGTTGACATAAAACAGTCCTGAAAATAAGTCCTAGCTACAAGAATAAGCCTGAAATACAGGCTGAAAGAAATAGGTTATCTTGCCGCCAGGGGGCGTTAGATGTTCCAATAGAGATATCCCCCAAAGAAAGGGTTTGGGTGTGCTGCCATTTCTCTTGTATTCTTTCTTGTTGGCGTCCTTGGGACACTTCGTATCCGTGGGAAAGCAATGCCCTTCCTAATGGAATGATACTGTAAAGAGAAATAAAAGCAACAAAAAAGACCTTGAGATTGAAAGAGGGGAAGAGGCTGAAGGCTGCTGGTCCCAGTGGAAGGGTTAGGAAATTCAACCAGCTTGCAAATTATGCGATCTTGGAAAGCCCTGTGTGCATATCAAGAAGGATACATTTGAATCCCTTTGTATCATGATTCTTGTGTTCACTATTTACTATGTACTAAACATTTGTGTTCCCTCCCAAAGTTCATATATTGAAGCCCTAAATTCTATTATGATAGTACTTGGAGGTATATGGAGGTAGGGCATTTGGCAGGTCATGAAAGTGGAGCACTAATGAATGGGATTATTACTCTTATAAGAAAAGACCTGAGAGAGATGATCTCTGTCTCTCTGCATAAGAGGATACAGCTAAAAGTTATCTATGTGCAAACCAGGAAGAGTGTTCTCATATGAACTCAGTTGACTGGTACCTAGATCTTGGACTTCCCAGCTTCCAGAACTTCCCAGCTTCCAGAAATAAGTGCCGTTTAAGCCACCCAGTCTATGGCATTTGTTAGAGCAGCCCTAAGACACGATTGATACTTCTTAGCCTTTAAGTTTTTCTATTCTTAATTTGGATGTGTAACACTTGCCTTCTAATTTTCTGCTCTAAAACCATAACCAGGTTGTTGTCTTTGTTTAAACCAAGAATTCTAGGCATATTTCCCTAGTTTAATTATATGTCGTTCATTGACTGAATTAGTCTAAATGGAGTTAAATAAAAAGAGTACACATTAGGGAGAAAAAACATAGGCAAAAAGTTATTCTTTTAAATTTATTTATGTTCTGATCAGTAGTTTTTAACTAGGGCAATCCCACCACCACCCCACCACCCCTAACTGTGGGACATTTGGCCATATGTGGAGACATTTTTGATTGTCCTGGCTTGGGAGGGGGGTGTAGCTACTGGTATCTAGCACCTAGAGACCCGGAATATTGCTAAACATCTTATATTGCATGGGACATCTTCCCACAAAGAATTATCTGATTCAAACTGTCAGTAGTGCTGAGATTGAGAACCCCTGATTCAGAGCAAGATATATAAGGGAATGCATCTTTATTTTCCTTTGGGATGAGTAGTACTGGTTTAAAATATGATGCTCAGCTAAGCTCTCCTGATCCAACATGAAAAAAATTGTCATTCAGGGAAAGAATAAAGACATGGTAGTTTCAAGTGAGGAAAGACCCATGATATTAAGAAAACATGGAGGCAAGACGGCAGAAATGCTGCCAGTAAACTTTGCCAAATAATGGACAACTGGAGAAAAGTTAGAATTCTACAGATATACCAGTCTTCAAAATGAAAAGGCAAATTCTGAGACCTGTTCTTAGTGATATCAAGTGAGGAGCTAGTTAGGTGTTTTGATTAGCTGTGTGATCTTATCTTGACTAGTCTTTATCTTCCTTTACTTGGCTCAATTGGACAAATGTAATATAAGTAGATTTGAGTGAACCTGTTTCTAGCAATTCATGTAGGCTAGGTGATCACTTTTAGATATATAAATGTATCTAACATTTGAGTGACCAATGTAGATATAATAACGTTTGAGTGACCAATGGATTAATTGCATTTTTGAAAAGGAGTGTCTGGTACCCAGTTCAAAGTTTTATATTTTGTCTTTTTCTATCTAATATTTTATCCAGTCTTAGGGGAAGACTGCTGATCAAATTTAAGTTGACCTGAAACCAGGAAGTTGGCAGAATTAAGATCAAAAAGACTATTGCAAGGGGAAAAAAAATGAAAAGGAAGTGACACTGGTAACGAGATAAACTTTATTGTAAGTCCTGAAAATCAACAACACAGGAAGAGGCTGGAGAAGTTTGGGGTGAGCAGAAGTTTATACAAAAATTATTTCAATAATTTAGTGGAGGGACTTCCCTGGCAGTCCAGTGGTTAAGACTCCACTTTCCCAATGCAGGGGGCATGGGTTCGATCCCTGGTTGGGGACCTAAGATCCTGAATGCTGCACGGAGTGGCCCCCCCAAAAAAATAATAATAATTTCGTGGTATTGGATCCAAATTAACCCCAATGGCTTTTGTCTGCGCTAAGAGATGCATAATGTTCAGAATTTGGAACGCTATAATCTTAGCTCAGACCACACTGGGAAGGATGCATGTCAACTATCTCATGTCAAGAGACACAGTGACAATCTGAAGTATCCAGGGATGAATTACCAAGCTGACGAGAGCCTAGAAACTATGCCATGTGGTGGATAATTGGAAGAACTAGGAAAAAAGAAATGAGATAATTGATTCAAGTACGTAAAGGGCTTTTGGGTAGAAGGTTTAGTCTTTTAGTGATTGCTCCCAAAGAAGGACTTAGCAAGCTTAAGAAGGCAAATTTGGACTCAAAATAATAAACTGCTTGAAAAATAGATGGGTTCCTTCAGTTTACCTCTTTGTCACCAGAGGCTGGACAATTAAATAATGTGGCTTTTTTAGAGGCTGTTCAAGCATCAGACAGCACCAGATAGACTCCAAGTTATCTTCCAACTTTGGATTTGGTCATTTTTAGATCATCTATGGCAAATGTAAACCTCAAATACTTTTTAGGCTGGTCTGATTCTGTTGGTAAATATTACTGCTCTCACATTGTGAAGCAGTTTCAAATTCCCTAAAATAGGGTTTCCCTAAGTGTAAGTCACAGATGGTCAGGGTCCTTTCGTACCTCATACCCAAAATTTCATGAAGCAAAAAATTGAGATTATGGCATGCTACATTCCCAGAGAGTCACAATGCACATTTGCCTGTTAGAGGCTCTGAAAAGTACTGCACTTAAAAATAAAAACGATTTTTAAATTCCTAAGTGGAGCATTCCAAGTCCTCTACTTTATCTTCTTTGACTTTGCAGCCTCAATGTCTATAATCATCCGATGAACCCTTCACTCTGGCCATCCAATAAGTTCTCCCTTACCTTTCCCACCCTTTGGCTCTTGCCATTTTCCTTCATTTGGAAGATTTTAGTTCTTGCATCTGCCTTCAGTTCTTGTGTCTTGGGTCACCCTTCCTGAAAGCAAAGCCTAAAGGAAACCTCACTTTTGCACTCATCTCACAGTCTAAAAGTGGTCGCATTTCATGTAGCTTACTTATTAGCTCCTGATGGTACATTAGAACCTAATATATTCTGTTGTAACACATGGTATAGTGTTTCTCACCAAACAGATGTTCAATAAATCTTCCTGGAATTATTAAAGGAACCATGAGGCAGCTGGAACTCTACTGACCCATGCTCAAGTCAATGTAAATATGCTAATTTAAGGTCCTAGTCTTTTATAATCTTGAAGATCAAATAAGAACAAATAGTGTCAAACACTGACAGCCTTTTCTTGGGCAAAGCATCAATGTAGTCCATATTGATTTTTTAAAACAAATTACTCTCACTTAGTCACTCTTGTTCTCCTCTTGATGATCACCTTCCAGAAGGAACGATGGCTTTGTAGATATCACTATATTTCAATGAATAAGCTGTGTTTTCTATTTTCATTATTTCATTTCCAATATTGTGTTTTTATTGAGTGTGTGGTTATACCTTTGCCTGGTTTCACATCACAGACTGGACTAACTTGGTGATTTGGCTGTCTAGATAAATCAAATAATATATTCTAGGTCTTTTTGTCAACTTGATCCAGGAGAAAATGGTTTTTGACTCAGATTGTTGCAGGTCTTGCCCTGTAAACCTACATAAGGCTCTCTATACACCTTAAGTGACAGAATCTAAGGCAAACAATGATTGTCCCTTTATGAATCAGCAAGCAAGAGAGACTTTTTTAAAAAACAAGTAGTGACCTCCCTGTAAACCCTAGCTCTTTTCTTTCCAGGAAAATGTAGTGAAAACCTCCCAAACTGGGTAGTTCCAACACCTGATCCAAAAATCATAAATGGAATTGCCCCAGCCAAATTTAAGTAGGAAGTTCACCCAAAGGGAAGTTGAATTATTTCAGGTAGGGATGGATTGTTTTAAAATAAGGGCAATTGACATGCTTTATCAAATGAGATCTGTGAGTAATAATAATTTCCTTCCCTACAGAATTTTATGTCTACTACTTCTCTCAAAATTTTATCCTCCAAATTTAATAACTTACAGCTCAATGACAGTAATTAAGAAGGAGATTAGTTTTCTAAAGATCAATGGTTATTATTAATTAAAGTTATTCTAAAGTTTACATAGAGTGATGAAGCTATTTACTTAGAAATTACTTAAATTAGAAAATATTTAGAAATTAGAAAGTAGAAAATATTTCGTCCATCCCAAGAAGTTTTTCTCTGACTGAAATGAAGTTAGAAATTAATTGAAGTTTAAAAAAATACTCAAGTAGTTTGCGCATACAAATTATATACATTGTGCCCTTTCTTCAAGATGAAGTCATTGAATAATTACTTAGATCTTATTTTTCTTTCTACCTTCTTTATCTATAGCATTAACATTAGGATTAAGGAGCAAAATTGTAATTAGCCTACCATTTCTTAGCCTTTTAGTGGTTAACATCAAATCCCTGAAAAGCTGTGATTCAGTATCCTGAGATGTCTAGTCAAATGCCAAGTGCACCAAAGGTAAACAGAAGTAGAAAGAAAATTACCTTTTTTCATTGAATAATGAAATAAATCTTCTACAAGGATGTGCAGATTAAGAAACTCAAGTGTTCAGTTCTAACTCTTTGAAGGACTTTACTATCTATTTCTGCCCTGACAATCTTATAGCCAGACACCGAATTTAGAACTTCATTTGTCTTCCAGAGGAGGAATGAAGATGTTTGTTGCCCTATTAAATTGTTATTATCTAATGATCAAGTTCTAGTTAAAGATTTTAGATAAAGAATGCGCAAGCGTCTGGAAGAAGTAGGGTACTCTCATCAAGATATTTGCCTTTCAATACACAACACCTAAGGCAGTTGCTACTTAGATCATTCTGGCTTTGCCTCTTTACCTCAATTGGATGATGGGTTACTCACCCTTATATTCTCTTTTTCCTTCAGTAGCCTGAGGGACTGGCCATCCTAAAAGTCTTCTGTGTGTTTCTGTGACTACTTCTAGAATCTTCCTTTAAGGGAGTTATTAATCATGCTTCACATCTGGACTTCTCTCTGCTTTTCCTTGGTGAACACATACATTCCAAGTATAGGAGAGATAAAACTTTATCCTTTATCCTCTTGGGTTCAATCCCTACGGCTTTGCAAATTAGACTGACAAAATACAGATTAACAGGAGAAAAATGGATCAAAGACTTGAACATAAGACCTGGTACCATAAAACTCATAGAAGAAGATGTAGGGAAAAAGCTCCTCAACATAGGTCTTGACAATAATTTTTTGGATATGATACCAAAAACACAAACAACAAAAGCAAGAATCAAGAAGTGGGACTACATTAAACTAGAAAGCTGTACAGCAAAAGAAATAATCAACAAAATGAAAAGGCAGCCCATGGAATGGGAGAAGATATTTGCAAATCATGTATCTGATAAGGGGTCAATATCCAAGATATATAAAAGGTGCTCAACATTACTAATCATCAACATTACTATCACAAGGTGATATCACCTCAGACCTGTTAGAATAGATACTATCAAAAGACAAGTGATTACAAGTACTGGTGAGGAAATGGAGAAAAGGGAACCTTGGGTACTGTTAGTGAGAATGTAAACTGGTGCAGCTACTATGGAAAACAGTATGGAGTTTCCTCAAAAAATGAAAAATACAGTTACCATATATACCACTTCTGGATATATATCTTTAGGAGTAAAGACACTGTCTCAAGGAGATATCTGCACTGAAGTGCATGGAAACAACCTAAGCACTCATGATGGAGGAATAGATGAAAAATATGTTATGCATATAAATATACATATATATATATAATACAATATTATTCAGCCATAAGAAAGAAGGAAATTCTTCCATTTGCTACAATGTGGATGAAACTTGAGGGCATTGTTAATTGAAACAAATCAGACAGAGACAGACATATACTATAGGATCTCACATGTGGAATCTTAAAAAAAATATGAATTAAAACAACACCAGCACATCTATTTTCCTCTATTGAAATGACATAGGTAGATTGTACTAATATTAAACCTTTCCAAAGAACACTTGATTGGAGGGAAAAGCAACCAACTAGTCTAATAGATTGTGTCTGAGAGTGAGCAGAGGTTATTGGGTTTTAACTTGGTTTAATTTGGGAAGTTAAATTATACAGATCTGAAAATAGGAGTAGGTAATGGAAACACAAGCACACTTACACTGTGAAAGGTCTTGGGTATGATTCTTCCCCATTCTCCCCTGGGAAGTCCCTCTGAAGTCACAGGCAGGTCCCTGAACCCAGCTGGGACAGGAGCATCCTCGAGACTTCCATGAAGACATCCACTTGGATGGCTGTAAAGTGGGGCTAGTGAACTCATTCCTAATAACCAGTCAGCTCCTTTTAGTTCACTTTCCAGGGCAAGATTAGATCATGTTGGAAACCTCACCAAAGAACCTTATAAAAAGAGATGAACTCACTCACAATTTTCATCAGGTTTTGAAGCAGAACCATAAAAACCACTATCCCACCTCAGGCTACTGGAAACAAATTTGCATTTCATTCTCAGGAACAGAAATATCTCTAGGCAAATATTTCAGTGAGAGCACCTGTATTTCTTTCCTTGTTAAGAAACCTACCTTATTGCGCACTTGTTCTAGAGACCAGACAGCCCATTGCTATGCAGGCCAGATGATATTTAAAAGAAACTTGGGGATTTGTAGTCTCAGTTTTGAGAAGTCATAGCTCTTTAAACTCTTTCTTCCAGTAAGGAGTTGATATGACTGGGTTACATTGCAGTCAGTTGTTCAGTTAACCCATATGCTAGCTCTTCTTCTTTAAGAAACAATAGTAACTATTTTCCAATGGAAACTTCTTATAAATGTAGCATTTCCTTAAATTACTAAGCAAGTAAGTGTGTGATAACCTCTCTTGTTTGCTAAGTGTCATGAAGACACTTGAGTCTAAGGGGTGAAGAATATGTGGCTAGATATCCACAGGTTTTTATTCATGCTAACAGCACTTTATTGACATTTAATTTTCATTCAGGAAATGAATAAATCTTAAGCATACAGCATTATGAATTTTGACAATGTACATTTTGACATATACTTTCTTGTCACCCATATCATAAGGAACATTTCCATCACCTCAGAAAGTTCCTTTGTACTCTTTCCAAATGATGCATTCATCTTCCCTCCAAATAAATCAGTTCTTAATTTTTATCACCATGAATTTTTTTTCTTGAACTTCATGCAATACACTATATCCTCTTTTATTTTACTTTTTTGGTACAGCACAATATTTGTGAGATTTATCTGTGTCACTGTGTGTATTCATTTGTTGGTCATTCATTCTTTAATGTCATATTTCACTATATGAACATGCCACAATTAGTTGATGCATTTTCCTGTTATTGGACATTTTTTTTTCCAGTTTGGGGCTCTTATGAATAGTTATGCTATAAATATTCATGTAGGTACAACTCAGTTTGTAGAACATATGCACTTATTTCTCTGGGGTAAGTGCTTAGGAGTGCAATAACTAAGTCATAAAGTAAGTGTATATATAACTTTACCAGAAACTCCCAAACAATTTTCCAAAGTGATTGTATTATTTTACTTTTTAAAAAAAATTTTATTGGAGTATAGTTGATTTACAATGTTGTGTTAGTTTCAGCAAAGTGAATCAGTTATACATATATCTATATCTATATCTATATATATCTACTTTTTTTTTAGATTCTTTTCCCATATAGGCCATTATAGAGTATTGAGTAGAGTTCCCTGTGCTATATAGTAAGTTCTTATTAGTTATCTATTTTATATATAGTAGTGTGCATTGTCAATATATGTCAATTCCAATCTCCCAATTTATCCCTCCCCCCACCAGCTTATCCCCTGGTAACAATAAGTTTGTTTTCTATATCCGTGACTCTACTTCTGTTTTTTAAATAAGTTCATTTGTACCTTTTTATTTAGATTCCACATATAAGTGATATCATATGCTATTTGTCATTCTGTGTCTGACTTCACTCAGAGGAATGTATAAAAAAGATGTGATACATATATATAATGGAATATTACTCAGCCATAAAAAAGAACAAAATCATGCCATTTGCAGCAAAATGGATGGACCTAGAGATTGTCATTTTATTTTACTTTCTTGAACCAATAATGCATGAGTTCAGGTTGCTTCACATCCTCAACACCACTTGGTATTATAAATTTCTCCTTGAAGGATATACAAAATGATTTAATAAATCTCCAGTGTCTGTTCTATTTTAGTTAGTCTTATCTATGGACAAAGAGAAGGAAACTGGGAAAGGAATTTTTAAAACATATTTAGATAGGGTGAACCTCTCATTTGCCTGACTCATCTTGTACACTTAAAACATGTTTTTCTATTGAACTATAGTGGATTTGCATTACTATATTAGTTTCAGGTACAGCATATAGATTCAGTATTTTTACAGATTATACTCCATCAAAAGTTATGGGGGTGGAGTCAAGATGGAATAGTAGGAGGATGCAAAATTCACGTCTCTTCACAGCTTGGGCACCTACCAGGCACTGGTGGGGGACCACAGACACCAAAGGGGACGGGAAGAACCCCCAGTGACCGGGTAGGACGTGGGGTGTGGGGGGAGTGAAGGGGGAGGAGAAGTGGAGGCGGGACAGGACTGGCGCCCCTGAGGGGTGGCTGGGGGAGGGGAAGGGATCCTAAACCCTAAGAGGGAGATTGGGGAACCATTGGGAGGGCAGAGGATCAAAAGGGAGTGTGACCAGGTTTCCCCGCCCACTTGGACCCCCAGGAACCTGTTGAGATCCCAGGCCTGATCCTCAGCCCACCAAGGCCCCCTCCAGCCACAGGTGTTCTGAGGGAGTAGGAGAGAGGGAAGGGGGACCAAAAATAAAGGCCAGACATCCAGGACTGACACCCCTGAGGAGTGGCTGGGGCAGGCAAAGAGATCCTACACCCAACAGGACCCACTCACAGTTAGGGGTCCAGTAGGGATGGGGGAGACCCTGGGGAAAATGGGGGGGAGGGGCATGAGGAACGTAGGGGAACTTGGCTCCAACAAAAAGACATAGACCGGCTGAATGGATACACAAACAAGACCCATACATATGCTGTCTACAAGAGACACACACAGGGGACATAGGGACATAGGGACACATACAGACTGAAAGTGAGGGGATGGAAAAAGATATTCCATGCAAATGGAAATCAAAAGAAATCTGGAGTAGCAATTCTCATATCAGACAAAATAGATGTTAAAATAAAGACTATTAAAAGAGACAAAGAAGGATACTACATAATGATCAAGGGATCAATCCAAGAAGAAGATATAACAATTGTAAATATTTATGCAGCCAACATAAGAGCACCTCAATACATAAGGCAAATGCTAACAACCATAAAAGGGGAAATCGACAGTAACAAAATAATAGTAGGGGATTTAACACCTCACTTTCACCAAAGGACAGATCATCCAAAATGAAAATAAATAAGGAAACTCAAGTTTTAGATGACACATTAAAAAAGATGGACTTAACTGATATTTACAGGACATTCCATCCAAAAACAACAGAACACACTTTCTTCTCACACATTAAAAAAGATGGACTTAACTGATATTTACAGGACATTCCATCCAAAAACAACAGAACACACTCTCTTCTCAAGTGCTTATGGAACATTCTCCAGGATAGACCATATCTTGGGCTACAAATCAAGCCTTGGTAAATTTTTAAAAATTGAAATTGTATCAAGTATCTTTTCCAACCACAATGCTATGAGACTAGATATCAATTAAAAAAAAACTAAAAAATACAAACACATGGTGGCTAAACAACATGCTACTAAATAACCAAGAGATCACTGAAGAAGTCAAAGAGGAAATCAAAAAATACCAAGAAACAAAAGACAATGAAAAAACAATGAAAAAAAAACTGTGGGATGCAGCAAAAGCCGTTCTAAGAGGGAACTATATGGCAATACAATAATACCTCAAGAAACAAGAAAAATCTCAAATAAACATCCTAACCTTACACCTAAAGCAATTAGATGAAGAAGAACAAAAGACCCCCAAAAATTAGCAGAAGGAAAGAAATCACAAAGATCAGATCAGAATAAATGAAAAAGAAATGAAGGAAACAATAGCAAAGATCAATAAAACTAAAAGCTTGTTCTTTGAGAAGATAAACAAAATTGATAAACAATGAGCCAGGCTCATCAAGAAAAAATGGGAGAAGACTCAAATCAACAGAATTAGAAATGAAAAAGGAGAAGTAACTGACACTGCAGAAATACATAGGATCATGAGAGATTACTACAAGCAACTATTTGCCAATAAGATGGACAACCTGGAAGAAATGGACACATTCTGAGAAAAGCACAACCTTCCAAGACTGACCTAGGAAGAAATAGAAAATATATTAAAAAAAAAAAATCACAAGCACTGAAATTGAAACTGTGATTAAAAATCTTCCAACAAACAAAAGCCCAGGACCCCCAGAACCAGATTCTGGTCCAGGCGAATTCTATCAAACATTTAGAGAAGAGCTAACACCTATCCTTCTCAAACTCTTCCAAAATATAGCAGAGGGATGAACACTCTCAAACTCATTCTATGAGGCCACCATCACCCTGATACCAAAACCAGACAAAGATGTCACAAAAAAAGAAAACTACAAGCCCATATCTCTGATGAACATAGATGCAAATACTTCAACAAAATACAAGCAAACAGAATCCAACAGCACACTAAAAGGATCATAGACCATGATCAAGTGGGGTTTATCCCAGGAATGCAAGGATTCTTCAACATATGCAAATCAGTCAATGCGACACACCATATTAACAAATTGAAGGATGAAAACCATAAGATAATCTCAATAGATGCAGAAAAAGCTTTTGACAAAATTCAACGCCCATTTATGATAAAAACTCTCCAGAAAGTAGGCAGAGAGGGAACCTACCTCAACATAATAAAGGCCATATATGACAAACCCACAGCCAACATCATTCTCAATGGTGAAAAACTGAAACCATTTCCTCTAAGATCAGGAACAAGAGAAGGTTGCCCACTCTCATCATTATTATTCAACATAGTTTTGGAAGTTTCAGCTACAGCAATCAGAGAAGAAAAAGAAATAAAAGGAATACAAATCAGAAAAGAAGAAGTAAAACTGTCACTGCTTGCAGATGACGTGATATTATACATAGAGAACTCTAAAGATGCTACCAGAAAACTACTAGAGCTAATCAATGAATTTGGTAGAGCAGCAGGATACAAAATTAACGCACAGAAATCTCCTGCATTCCTATACACTAATGATGAAAAATATGAAAAAGAAATTTAAGAAACACTCCCATTTTCCATTGTAACAAAAAGAATAAAATACCTCAGAATAAACCTACCTAAGGAGACAAAATACTTGTATGCAGAAAACTATAAGACACTGATGAAGAAAATTAAAGATGATACAAACAGATGGAGAGATATACTATGTTCTTGGACTGGAAGAATCAACATTGTGAAAATGACTATACGACCCAAAACAATCTACAGATTCAATGCAATCCCTATCAAACTACCAATGGCATTTTTCACAGAACTAGAACAAAAATTGCACAATTTGTATGGAAACACAAAAGACCCCAAATAGCCAAAACAATATTGAGAAAGAAAAATGGAGCTGGAGGAATCAGGGTCCTGGACTTCAGACTATACTACAAAGCTACAGTAATCAAGACAGTATGGTACTGTCACAAAAATAGAAATATAGATCAGTGGAACAGGATAGAAAGCCCAGAGATAAACCCACGCACATATGATCACCTTTCCTTTGATGCAAGAATATGCAATGGAGAAAAGACAGCCTCTTCAATAAGCGGTGCTGGGAAAACTGGACAGCTATACGTAAAAGAATGAAATTAGAACACTCCTTAACACCATACACAAAGATAAACTCAAAATGGATTAAAGACCTAAATGTAAGGCCAGACACTATAAAACTCATAGAGGAAAACATAGATAGAACACTCTATGACATACATCACAGTAAGATCCTGTTTGACCCACCTCCTAGAGAAATGGAAATAAGAACAAAAATAAACAAATGGGACCTAATGAAACTTAAAAGCTTTTGCACAGCAAAGGAAACCATAAAGAAGACAAAAAGACAACCATTAGAATGGGAGAAAATATTTACAAATGAAGCAACCGACCAAGGATTAATCTCCAAAATATACAAGCAGCTCATGCAGCTCAATATCAAAAAACAAACAACCCAATCCAAAAATGGGCAGAAGACCTAAATAGACATTTCTCCAAAGAAGATATACAGATTGCCAACCTGGAGAAGGTGTGGAGAAAAGGGAACCCTCTTTGCACTGTTGGTGGGAATGTAAATTGGTACAGCCACTATGGAGAACAGTATGAAGGTTCCTTAAAAAACTAAAAGTAGAACTACCATATGACTCAGCAATCCCACTACTGGGCATATACCTTGAGAAAACCATAATTCAAAAAGTGTCATGTACCTCAATGTTCATTGCCGTACTATTTACAATAGCCAGGACATGGAAGCAACCTAAGTGTCCATTAACAGATGAATGGATAAAGAAGATGCGGCACATATATACAATGGAATATTACTCAGCCATGAAAAGAAACGAAGTTAAGTTATTTGTAGTGAGGTGGATGGACTTAGAGTCTGTCATACAGAGTGAAGTAAGTCAGAAAGAGAAAAACAAATACTGTATGCTAACAGATATATATGGAATCTAAAAAAAAGAAATTGGTTTTGATGAACCTGAATTTGCTGAATTTGGCATAGATGCAAGTCACATCTTTCGTCACAGTGTGCTGGCAGGTATCACCCCTGTCAGGGGTACTCCTAGAAATGGAGGGGATTGAGGTGGAGCTGGGTGTGAGGCAGAACTTCCCCTCTGCTCAGTGGCTGTCACCGCCCTACTGGGGGTAGGGTCTGATCCCAGGTTCCTGGAGCAGAAGCCCTTAGGGTCAGACCCAGGATGGCTCTTTTCCCTTTAAGTGTGTATTTTCCTCTATCCTTGCACTGGGGCCCTTGCTCCAGAAGGGGGTAATGCTGAAGCAAGTGGGGCTTGCATAGGTTCTTAGCTCGTGTTGGCCGTAAACAGAATTTCGAGCTGTCTCTAATGTGCTGCCTGTGCAGGTGCTTACAATTTTTTTCATCACTCCTTTCAGATGCAGTCTCAGGTGCAAGTCCCCTTTGTTCCTCTCAGCTTACCACTGCCCCCAGCCTCCACTGTCCCCTTCTTGTGGTGGAGCTACACCACAGGGCAAGTGGGGCTCATGTGGACTCTTGGCATTGCAGGAGGCTAGTTGTGATGGATCGGGTCCCTTTAGAGATCTAGGCTGTTTCTGATGCACTTACTTGAGTAAGCACCAACAATGCCTCTGCCTTCCCACCCAGAATCTGCCCCAGGACCGGGTCACCCCTGTGTCTCTGTCTCCCTGGTCGTGGCTGCCGCATATCCAGTGCCACATTGTGATGTGGAGTGAGTGGAGCTGGAATGTTCATTCAGCTCAGGCTGGAGTGCATGCTGAGGCAGTTGTGGGAAACCTGGCAGCCACTAGAGCAGACCCCTCTCTGCCCTTCTTTTGGGGCAAGCCAGGGGGCATGTGCTCCTTATAAGCAGAGTCCAGGCTTCCAACCACCCTCCTGTTAGTACCAGCGGTCCTGCAACCAGCCAAGGGGGCTCATCTAGCCTGTGTAGGACCCCAGGACTAGGATGCCCAATCTGTGGTGCTCACTGCTCATTTCTCAAGTGGGCGTCTGCCAACATATTCTCCATTTTCTTGAGTCACCTCTCAGGGGCACAGGTCTCCACCAAATTGCTTTTCTTCTCTTCCTACCTGATTACATGTGTATCTTTCTTACAGCCTTGGTTATAGAGGAGTCCTTCTGCCAGTTTCAAGTTAATTTTCAGTGAGAATTGTTCCACATGTTGATGTACTTTGGATTTGTTCATAGGTGGGGTGAGCTCCATGTCCCCTTACTCTGCCATCTTGATCAATCATTTATACTTTGTGTTAATTGACATTTCCTGCTTTCCTTAAATTGTAAACTTAAAGATGGTTGTTGGTTGGTAAACATTGATTTCTGCTCCAACTCTAGAGCAGATTTATAACTCTCACTCTGCTCTTTCTGTTCACAGCCCATCAACTTGCTTTGTTACCAAATGGATCCATTTTGTTCTTCTTCCCTTAAAAACATTCTTAGATACATGACATTAAATGTATATATTAGATGTTGCTATATAAAAGACTAGAAGATTTTTGACTAAATTTTTTTCAATCAATTCTCATTGATAAGATTCCAGTTGCTAATTAAAAGATGATCTATCTTTAATTCTGAGTATATCACACAAATGATACTTATTTCAAATTATAATTCTATAGAGTGAAAGTAACAATTACCTCTTTAATGATTTATATTTTAGTTTTGATTTTAAAATAATTTGAATTTTACATAAACCTTGAAACCTTAGAAAAAATTTTATATATCACATTTAGTCAGATTCTCTAAGTTTTAATATTTTAAAACATTTGTTTTACCATTTTATTTAGCTATCTACATATATATTAATATTGTTTTCTGAATAATTTGAGAGTAATACATAACATTTATTTACTTCTAAATATATGTGTATTGTTTCCTAAAATGAAGATATTGTTTTATACAACTACAGTACAATTATCAAAATAAAGAAATGACATTAATATAATAGTCTCTAATATACAGACCTTATTCAAGTTTTGCCAATTTTTTCAATAATTTCCCTTATTGAAAAATAAATGAGTTTTTCTTTTCAGGATCCAACCCAGGATAACCTGTTGCAATGGTTGTTCTTGTCTCTTCCTTTTCTTTTAATCTGGAGCAGTTCTGCTGTCTTTCTTTATCACCATGGTATTTCTGAAGAGTGTAGACCATTAATTTTATATCCCAAGTTGTATGTGTTTATTGCTTCCTCATAATTAAATTTATGTTACAATTTTTGGGAAAAATGCCACAGATAGAGTACTGTGTCCTTCTCAGAGCATCATTTCTAGAGGCATGAGATGCACATTTTCCCAAATATTGGTGATGATACCTTTGATCATTTGCTTAAGGTGATGACTGACAATTTTCTCTACACTCAAGTTACTCTTTCCCCTCTGTAGTTAATAAATGTCTTGAGGGGAGATACTTGTGAATGTATAAATATCTTATTGTTCATTACCCAATAGATTTAGCACCCATTCATGGTATTTCCCTGAAACTATTACTACTACTTTCTTACCACATGTTGAATCCCTGTATAACTTATATCTTCTGCATTCGTTACTTGGCATTCTGCTCAAAGTAAGGGCTCTTGGGATTAGGAACCAAGATGGCAGAGTAGAAGGACATGCCCTCACTCCCTCTTGTGAGAACACCAGAATCACAACTAGCTACTGGACAATCATCAACAGGAAGATACTGGAACTCACGAAAAAAGATACCCCACATCCAAAGAAAAAGGAGAAGCCACAATAAGACAGTAGGAGGGGATCAATCACAGTAAAATCAAATCCCATAACTGCTGGGTGGGTGACTCACACACTGGAGAACACTTATACCACAGAAGGCCACCCACTGGAGTGAAGGTTCTGAGCCCTACGTCAGGCTTCCAAACCTGGGGGTCCAGAAACGGGAGGAGGAATTCCTAGAGAATCAGACTTTGAAGTCTAGTGGGATTTGATTGCAGGACTTCGAGAGGACTGGGGGAAACAGAGACTCCACTCTTGGAGGGCACACACAAAGTAGTGTGCACATCGGGACCCAGGGGAAGGAGCAGTGACCCCATAGGAGACTGAACCAGACCTACCTGCTAGTGTTGGAGGGTCTCCTGCAGAGGCAGGGGGTGGCTGTGGCTCACCGTGGGGACAAGGACACTGGCAGCAGAAGTTCTGGGAAGTACTCCTTGGTGCCAGCCCTCCCAGAGTCCACCATTAGCCCCACGAAAGAGCCTAGGTAAGCTCCAGTGTTGCGCTGCCTCAGGCCAAACAACCAACAGGGAGGGAACCCAGCCTCACCCATCAGCAGTCAGGAAGATTAAAGTTTTTCTAAGCTCTGCCCAACAGAGCAACAGTCAGCTCTACCCACCACCAGTCCCTCCCATCAGGAAACTTGCACAAGCCTCTTAGATAGCCTCATCCACCAGAGGGCAGACAGCAGATGCAAGAAAGACTACAATCCTGCAGCCTGTGGAACAAAAACCACATTCATAGAAAGATAGACAAGATGAAAAGGCAGAAGGCTGTGTACCAGATGAAAGAACAAGATAAAACCCCAGAAAAACAACTAAATGAAGTGGAGATAGGCAACCTTCCAGAAAAATAATTCAGAATAATGATAGTGAAGATGACCTAGGACCTTGGAAAAAGAATGGAGGCAAAGATCAAGAAGATGCAAGAAATGTTTAACAAAGACCTAGAA
>NC_041227.1:31705082-31706995 GCF_002837175.3 Physeter macrocephalus
ACGGATAAGTGACCTGGAAGATACAATAGTGGAAATAACTACTGCAGAGCAGAATAAAGAAAAAAGAATGAAAAGAACTGAGGACAGTCTCAGAGACCTCTGGGACAACATTAAATGCACCAACATTCGAATTATAGGGGTCCCAGAAGAAGAAGAGAAAAAGAAAGGGACTGAGAAAATATTTGAAGAGATTATAGTTGAAAACTTCCCTAATATAGGAAAGGAAATAGTCAATCAAGTCCAGGAAGCACAGAGAGTCCCATACAGGATAAACCCAAGGATAAACACGCCAAGACACATAATAATCAAACTGTCAAAAATTAAATACAAAGAAAACATATTAAAAGCAGCAAGGGAAAAACAACAAATAACACACAAAGGAATCCCCATAAGGTTAACATCTGATCTTTCAGCAGAAACTCTCCAAGCCAGAAGGGAGTGGCAGGACATATTTAAAGTGATGAAGGAAAAAAACCCTACAACCAAGATTACTCTACCCAGCAAGGATCTCATTCAGATTTGATGGAGAAATTAAAACCTTTACAGACAAGCAAAAGCTGAGAGAGTTCAGCACCACCAAACCAGCTTTACAACAAATGCTAAAGGAACTTCTCTAGGCAAGAAACACAAGAGGAGGAAAAGACCTACAAGAACAACCTGAAACAATTCAGTAAATGGTAATAGGACCATACATATCGATAATTACCTTAAATGTAAATGGATTAAATGCTCCCACCAAAAGACACAGACTGGCTGAATGGATACAAAAACAAGACCCATCTATATGCTGTCTACAAGAGACCCACTTCAGACCTAGGGACACATACAGACTGAAAGTGAGGGGATGGAAAAAGATATTCCATGCAAATGGAAATCAAAAGAAAGCTGGAGTAGCAATACTCATATCAGATAAAATAGACTTTAAAATAATGTTACAAGAGACAAGGAAGGACACTACATAATGACCAAGGGATCAATCCAAGGAGAAGTTATAACAATTATAAATATATATATGCACCAAACATAGGAGCACCTCAATACATAAGGCAACTGCCAACATCTATAAAAGAGGAAATCAACAGTAACACAATAATAGTGAGGGACTTTAACACCTCTCTTACACCAATGGACCAATCATCCAAAATGAAAATAAATAAGGAAACAGAATCTTTAAATGACACAATAGAACAGATAGATTTAATTGATATTTATAGGACATTCCATCTAAAAACAACAGATTACACTTTCTTCTCAAGTGGGCACAGAACATTCAACAGGATAGATCACATCGTGGGTCACAAATCAAGCCTCAGTAAATTTCAGAAAATTGAAATCATATCAAGCATCTTTGCTGACCACAATGTTATAGATTAGAAATGAATTACAGGGAAAAAAAAAGTAAAAACACAAACACATGGAGGCCAAACAATGCGTTACTAAATAACCAAGAGATCACTGAAGAAATCAAAGAGGAAATCAAAAAATACCTAGAGAGGGCTTCCCTGGTGGCGCAGTGGTTGGGAGTCCACCTACCGATGCAGGGGGCGCGGGTTTGTGCCCCGGTCCGGGAGGATCCCACATGCCACGGAGCAGTTGGGCCCGTGGGCCATGGCCTCTGGGCCTGCTCGTCCGGAGACTGTGCTCCGCGGTGGGAGAGGCCACAGCAGTGAGAGGCCCGCGTACCGCAAACAACAACAACAACAACAAAAACCTAGAGACAAATGACAATGAAAACACGACAATCCAAAACTTATGGGATGCAGCAAAAGCAGTTCTAAGAGGGAAGTATATAGCTATACAAGCCTACCTCAAGAAACATCTCAAATAAACAATCTAAACTTACACCTAAAGGAACTAGAGAAAGAAGAACAAACAAAACCCAAAGTTAGCAGAAGGAAAGAAATCGTAAAGAT
>NC_041227.1:31707201-31709091 GCF_002837175.3 Physeter macrocephalus
CACAGGTGAATTCTATCAAACATTTAGAGAAGAGCTAACACCCATCCTTCTCAAACTCTTCCAAAAAATTGCAGACGAAGGAACACTCCCAAACTCATTCTATGAGGCCACCATCACCCTGATACCAAAACCAGACAAAGATACTACAAAAAAAGAAAATTACAGACCAATATCACTGATGAATATAGATGCAAAAATCCTCAACAAAATACAAGCAAACAGAATCCAACAATACATTAAAAGGATCATACATCATGATCAAGTGGCATTTATCCCAGGGATGCAAGGATTCTTCAATATACGTAAATCAATCAATGTGATAAACCATATTAACAAATTGAAGAATAAAAACCATATGATCATCTCAGTAGATGCAGAAAAAGCTTTTGACAAAATTCAGCACCCATTTATGATGAAAACCCTCCAGAAAGTGGGCATAGAGGGAACCTATCTCAACATAATAAAGGCCATATACGAGAAACCCACAGTAAATATCAGTCTCAATGGTGAAAAACTGAAAGTGTTTCTCCTAAAATCAGGAACAAGACAAGGATGTCCACTCTCACCACTATTATTCAACATAGTTTTGGTAGTCCTAGCCACAGTAATCAGAGAAGAAAAAAGAAATAAAAGGAATATAAATTGGAAAAGAAGAAGTGAAACTGTCACTGTTTGCAGATGATGTGATACCATATATAGAGAATCCTAAAGATGCCACCGAAAAACTTCTAGAGCTAATCAATGAATTTGGTAAAGTTGCAGGATACAAAATTAATGCACAGAAATCTCTTGCATTCCTATACACTAATGATGAAAAATATGAAAGAGAAATTAAGGAAACACTCCCATTTAACATTGCAACAAAAAGAATAAAATACCTAGGAATAAACCTACCTAGGGAGACAAAAGACCTGTATGCAGAAAACTATAAGACACTGATGAAAGTAAACCTAGCTAGGGAGACAAAAGACCTGTATGCAGAAAACTATAAGACACTGCTGAAAGATATCAAAGATGATACCAACAGATGGAGAGATATAACATGTTTTTGGATTGGAAATGTTGTGAAATATTGTGAAAATGACTATACTACCCAAAGCCATCTACAGATTCAATGCAATCCATATCAAATTACCAATGGCCTTTTTTACGGAACTAGAACAAAAAATCTTAAAATTTGTATGGAGACACAAAAGAGGCTGAACAGCAAAAGCAGTCTTGAGGGAAAAAAATGGAGGAATCAGACTCCCTGACTTCAGACTACACTACAAAGCTACAGTAATCAAGACAATATGGTACTGGTGCAAAAACAGAAACATAGATCAATGGAACAGGATTAGAAAGCCCAGAGATAAACCCACACACCTATGGTCAACTAATCTATGACAAAGGAGGCAAGGATATACAATGGAGAAAAGACAGTCTCTTCAAAAGTGGTGCTAGGAAAACTGGACAGCTACATGTAAAAGAATGAAATTAGAACACTCCCTAACACCATACACAAAAATAAACTCAAAATGAATTAGAGACCTAAATGTAAGACAGGACACTATAAAACTCTTAGAGGAAAACATAGGAAGAACACTTTTTTTTTTTCCCTTGTTTTTGCGGTACGTGGTCCTCTCACTGTTGTGGCCTCTCCCGTTGCGGAGCACAAGCTCTGGACACGCAGGCTCAGCGGCCATGGCTCACGGGCCTAGCCGCTCCGCAGCATGTGGGATCTTCCTAGACCAGGGCACGAACCCGTGTCCCCTGCATCGGCAGCCGGACTCTCAACCACTGCGCCACCAGGGAAGCCCGGAAGAACACTCTTTGACATAAATCACAGCAAGATCTTTTTTGATCCACCTCCTAGAGTAATGGAAATAAAAACAAAAATAAACAAATGGG